>NW_016804694.1:3175057-3203767 GCF_001698545.2 Rhinopithecus bieti
TTTTTTTTTTTTTTTTTTGAGGCGGAGTCTCGCTCTGTCACCGGGACTGGAGTGCAGTGGCAGGATCTCAGCTCACTGCAAGCTCCGCCTCCCAGGTTTACACCATTCTCCTGCCTCAGTCTCCCGAGTAGCTGGGACTACAGGCGCCCGCCACCTCGCCCAGCTAGTTTTTGTATTTTTTAGTAGAGACAGGGTTTCACCGTGTTAGCCAGGATGGTCTCGATCTTCTGACCTCGTGATCCACATAGTACTATGACCTAAAGAAATTTTGCTTTGGAGATTTCACGGCATTCTCTGCCTGTTCTGGGAAGGTAGGAGTTCCTTTTCTTAATCTAGCTTTCCATTATTGCTTATGAGGATGCTACCAGATTTAATTTCTTTTTTTTTTTTTTTTTGAGACGGAGTCTCGCTCTACCACCCAGGCTGGAGTGCAGTGGCCGGATCTCAGCTCACTGCAAGCTCCGCCTCCCGGGTTTACGCCATTCTCCTGCCTCAGCCTCCTGAGTAGCTGGGACTACAGGCGCCCGCCACCTCGCCCGGCTAGTTTTTTGTATTTTTTAGTAGAGATGGGGTTTCACGGTGTTAGCCAGGATGGTCTCGATCTCCTGACCTCGTGATCCACCCGTCTCGGCCTCCCAGAGTGCTGGGATTACAGGCTTGAGCCACCGCGCCCGGCCCAGATTTAATTTCTAAGGCACATATAGTACATCTTTAACATACTAAAGAAAATACAGAAAAACAGCAACTTGTGCATTCCAACTTTAAACCCCTAGTATTCTGCAGTCTTCAGCTCTAGTGGAGCACAAGCCTACCTGTGGTTACAGTTAATCCTTAAACTTTGCCTTAGTTATGTGATCACCTAACTTCTGTACTGAGCACATTTTATTAAAACATAAAATTGAATTTGGTAAGAAATATTTAAATGAGCTCTCAAGGGATTAACAAAAGCTAAAATCTATCTGAATTCTATTCTTTGGTAAACATATATTTATTCTGAATTTGAACTTTATATTCTTGGATTAAACAAAGAATCCTGAAAATGAGAGTTAGCCTGAGATTGGTACAAAAGAAGGGAACCGTAACATTTGGCTCTTCCTTCAGTAATCACAGAGGACTCTGCAGAGAAACACTGTTCTTTGTTGTGGCCAGAGGCAGGCACCTAACAAGAACTTAAGCTACAGCATTCACTACAGATTTGAGATCACCCAAAGTTCAGATGCACCATTTCCAAGATTCCTATTTGACCTTTTCCTTTAAGGAGATACTAAGAATATACATAAATAATTCTCTAACCCAAGAAGCAGGTAATGCCTGTGGGTTTCCCCAGTATAAAATTTTCTTCTAGTTCTGTGTATAATGTTAGTGCTCTTATAATCAAGCCACTGACTGGAGGGGGAGTGACTTCAGGTCTTGTTGCTAAGGCAGCAAGTAGAAAACAAGTTTACTGCCAGAATGACAAAAAGCTTCTAGAAAAGCATGTTGCAAAAAAAGATTTGTTACTCTTAGAAAACCTTCCCTCTGGCTGATCCGTGGAGCTATAGATTCTCCTGTACTGACTTCAGCAAAGGGACCCAGCAGCATTTGCTTGCTTGGGAGAGGAAGGATTATTGAAAGGTTAAACACTGCACACAGGGCTAAGCAGAGGCTACTGTCTCAGAGAGCAGCCCTGATGCTATCTGACCATTTGCCCTGCAGAGGGAGCAATCATGTCCTGGCACCTCCACTGTTCAACCCGAAGGGCAAACAAAACAGGAAGTCTTGTTTTTGAGAGAAAACACATACTATATGGAATCAAGTATATGGAAGGGATGAGATGGGTAGAAATAATTACTAATACAGAAAGTCATTCCAATATTAGAGATAAATATTCAATTTTTTGTTTGTTTGTTTGTTTGAGATGGAGTCTTGCTCTGTCCCCCAGGCTGCAGTGCAATCTCAGCTCACTGCAAGCTCCGCCTCCCGGGTTCACGCCATTCTCCAGCCCCAGCCTCCCAAGTAGCTGGGACTACAGGCACCTGCCACGACGCCCAGCTAATTTTTTGATTTTTAGTAGAGACAGGGTTTCACCATGTTAGCCAGGATGGTCTCCATCTCCTGACCTCATGATCTGCCCGTCTTGGCCTCCCAAAGTGCTGGGATTACAGGCATCAGCCACTGCGCCCGGCTGTAACTGTTGTTTTTTATTTAGGGGAAAAGTGAATTTTGAACAGTAGGCTCTTCCTGTTGGCCAAATATGCACAATCTAAAACTTGCCATGATGTGCCTTCCGTGTATGAAATTATATTTTGAATTAATATCAAAAAATAATTATAATATTTACATAAATTATATAAAAATGACATAAGATCTAAAATGTATTTAATTCATGTACATTTTTTTGCTTGCAAATATACCATACAATAGCCTTTAAGGTATACTGGGTAAATTTGCTATTATCAAGATTTAATAAAAATCTACTAGGGGCCAGGCGCTGTAGCGCATGTCTGTCATCCTAGCACTTTAGGAGGCCAAGGTGGGAGGACCACTTGAGCCTAGGAGTTCAAGACCAGCCTGGGCAACAGAGGGGGACCCTGTTTCTACTGAAAATTAAAAAACTAGCCAGGCATGGTGGTGCACACCTGTAGTTCCACCTACTTGGGAGACTGAGGTGGGAGGATCAATTAAGCCCAGGAGATCGAGGCTGTACTGAGCCATGATCACATCACTGCACTCCAGCCTGGGTGACAAAGTGAAACTCTGTCTCAAAAGAAAAAAGTCTACTAGACATAGGAGATAATGCTAAGCCCCATGAAGAATCGGCCAGAAGCCTTCATCAGACATAAGCCTTGATCTGGACAAATTTATAATACAGTTTGGAAAGCAAGATGCAAACATATCAAACTATATGACTTGATAGAACTGAATCAAAAGAAAGGCCTAGGTTCTAGTCAGAGCTTCATAACGCATTAGCTAATACAAATGGGGTAAGTTCCTTAATTTTTCTCAATCCCAGGCTCCACATGTGTAGTAGTGGTAGAGAGAAGGACATAAGAGTTTATTACTTATTCACATATGGTAGCTTAATCTTGAAACACTGAATTTAGCAACATGAATATTAAAAGTCGTCCCAGGAACTAATCTTGCTTCAAAGACCAAAATAAAACAAACATAGCTAAAGGAGAATTAATTATCTTTCTACCCACTCTTCCCAACTCATGATCACTGATTCATCCAATAAATATTAACTGAGCACTTACTATATGGTAGCTATTGTTGCTGGGTGCTGGAACATGGTACTGAATAATACAGATAAAATCCCTCCCTCACAGAACTTACATTTAAAGTTGAGATAAACAACAAATTAAAAAATCAAATAATTATCCAATGATTGATAGGTGATCTATTTGGCACTGAACTTTATAGACAAAGTTGCCAAATTAGAAGGATAAACAGACATAAAACTCCTACCTTCTGGAATAAAAGAGTCAAATGGAAAAGTACAACTAGCTCTGTCTAAGAACATGGCTATAATGTAAATGAGTCTGAGGTGTAGACATAGTACACCTATTACAGCTATTTAGCAGGATACAGGCAAAAATCTAATTAAGTAGGCTTCTTAGCATCTGGAAAGAGGAACTGATTTGAATTTCAAGCAATGTCTTGCTTATTTCATGGTTTAGTTTACTTTTTATTCTTTCCATTTTTTTCAGATTATAATTTTCAAGGGATTATAGAGAGAGAAAATGAGATGTGGAGTATATAAAATGAAAAATGAATAAGGGAGAGGGGAAGAAGAGAGACAGGGGGAGAAAAAAGGGAGGGGGATAGAGAGAGAGGAGCAAGGGAGAAAGAGAAAAATGAGTATGAACAAACCAACCCCTTCTCTGTCTCTGTTATGTGCTAATGTGAACAAATTCCCATATGGGAATAATTTTAACCAATTTTATTACTCAATAAAACATTTGAAACCAACATGAAGTATACTTTAAGAAACAGAACTAATTTACCGAAAGTTCAACATTTGCATTTTTTCATTAACTTTTCCCCTAGCCCAAGATGCTAGGGGCTGGGGAGAGAATTTCACTAGTTTTATCTTCAAAATGTCTGCATTATCTTTTCCAGTTTATCCAATAAGCTATGCATTTCCACGAATGGAGACAAATGAGTCTAATGGAATTGTGAACTAGAGAAAAAGCAGGAGAAAATTAAATTTGTTAGTTTCCCTATGAATCTATAAGAACTCATTTGGTGACTATGACCTGTAACATGCCTGCTATTTAGTGTCAGGGCAAGGAAAGTTTCTCCTTTTTTTTTAACCTAAGACTAGGGTGGGCATATGCCATTAATTGTAACGTAAAAGTTTAAGGTTTGGAAGAATCTATTTTTCTCCTTTTTTTTCTTTTAGAGTAGAGGATTAAATAGAGGAGGAAGAGAGGCAAAAGAAGGAAAAAGAATTAGTCTCTCCCCAAAGAAAAATCTAAGAATCCTTCTAAGAATGTAAACATTATATACCCTGATAAATCAGACAGGAATTGCCCAAGATGGCTTAAAAAACAGAAGTAAAAACTAAGCCAAGAGAGTAATAAAGAGAGCATAGGGAGTGAGGAAATCACAAATCCTTACTCTAGACTCCTGAGAAACTAGCATTGGAATTAAAATAAAAGCGAATCACTTCTGCATATTGTACAAACAGCCTCTGCAGGCATCATTTCCTTTCATGGAAAACCCATACTCTGTACACTCATACAACCAGTTGTGTTATATATTCATATATATAATATATCTAATGAATATATATAATATATACAGTATTATTATATATGACAATAACATAGGTTCATCTTCAAAAGCTCGACAGAACATATGGCCCTTGAAACCTCCGTATTTTCTACAAGTTATGTAAAGTAACCTGTGTTCCAGGCAATTGCTTCTCAGAGAACTAACTGAAATGTATTTCCAGAAAACAAGCTCAATGCACTGAAGTCCCACCTACTATCCCTAGACTGCTTCAGTGTTCACAGAAAATTTCAAGGACCCTCCTTTTCCCCTCGGGAAATTCTGAACCTCTACTTAGTGAAAGGATCATTAAAGAAAAAAATCCAGAGATTTACTTAGCATGCAATTTGAGCATCAATAAAATTATGCATAAAGCTACCAAAAAGAATCAGAGTAGTCAAAGTAAATAAAAATAATACTGCAGAAAACTTGAGGAGAATGCTCACCACAGCACAGAAATGCAAACAATAACAGGAGAGAAAGAGAGAGAGAGAGAGGAGACACATACAAGTATTTTTGTGTTGAGTGCCAAAACTAGTATGGATATGTATAATACACTATCTCAGGGATTGTTAAAGCTGGAAGTGCATGACCAGTTTCACTGTGGAAGGCTGTACTCCAGTTTCCAAATAGCATGAAGGATTACTAATTTCAGCACTACTGGTATAAGAGATTTTGCTGCTGAAATCTGTCAATGTGTTAGAACTTTAATGCAAGTAAAACAGAAACCAAAATAGTAAGACGCTCCAAGTGGCACTATTTGGTGGTCTACAGAGTCTGCTTATAGTAGGGGCTGAGCAGACATGGGATTCAAACCTAACAGTCTGCCCAATCATTTAAAAAGACATCTCCCCATATGTACACTTTATGTGTTAGGAGTCCTATGCACTGTTGAAGTTCAATTTTGAAGCCTGTCTCCAATCCATATTTCTGGTGGATTAGCAAGCAGGTTGGGAGGGGGAGTAGTTTGGCAAGGCTGTTTTTTGCCCCTCCCCAAAGCTTCTTGAGAATTCAACCATTCATGACCTAGACTCTGCTGGTGGAGCATTAGTACTAAGCCAGTGATCAGAAAGAAAATGTCAATCCTCACACTTGTTTCAGAAATTCAGGAAAGGAAAAACTTAATGAGCGGAATGAACAGAAAGTAAACTGTGTACTTTGTAAGACAGGACTTCTTTTTAATATGCAAGAAGATTCTATCATATTACTAATAGTCGCTGCTACTGCTGTGCTGCTTGGCCTCTTCATTAAACCAAAACAAAGCTGGTTTCACTATTTCTTTTCTTCTTTTACATTTTTAAAATAAAGTTATATATAAAGGTAGTTTAAGAAGTCCAACAGCCTATAAGGTTTATTATGAAAAATACTCCTCCATGCTCCATTTCCTCTCCACCTCAGAGGCAATAATTTTTACCTGTTTAAATTTATTATTTTAGGGTTTATCTCACATCTATAATTAACATGCTTCTAGTGTTATATCTTGACCTTCAATTTTAGGTTTTATTCACCAACCTACTACTATAGAAGATGAGGATTTAGCTTTCCCTCTCCACGTGTACCCTTTCCCATCCCCCCAAGTTAGACTGTACTATAACTTTGTTGGATCAATATTCAGTGCTTACATTATGACTATGTAAATGTTATTCACAATTAATATGTGGAGGACTTTTCTTTCCTGCACAATTTTTTTCCCTGTGAGAATTAAAAATAGTCTTGGTTTTTGTTTTGCTTAGTTTTGTATGAGCGCAACACTAATTCACCTCCTTCGTCTAACTCTCCCTTAACCGACTGAGCTCCTCTCAAGACATTCTGACACATCAGGCATTTTTTGAAATTTCCTCTTCTTGAGTAAGTCTTCTTGGGCCTTCCGAACAGTTTCAGTCAAGTCTAGCTGCCCTCTAAGCCTGCAGCAAGCTATCATCCTGGGATCCATCTTCACCATCATTGTAGGGATTCTTTAATCTCTCTCGGGTGTTAAACAGCCTGCACCTGTATCCCACACTGTCTTCTTTTTTGGTGTCCTCTCTCATTTTGGTGGTACATTTACAGTTTCCTGAGAAATGGTTTCTAGGAGATAACATTTTTAAGATGTTGTGTGAACATTATCCTTAGACCACCTTCATATATGATTGGTCTTGTGGCTGGGTACAGAATCTTAAGTTGGAAATAGATTTCATTCAGGACTCTGAATGTATTGTTTTACTGCCTGTGAAGCTTCTAGTTTTGCTTTTAAGAAGCCACTATGATACTGGATCAGGTTATTTTCTTCCTTTTGTCTTTTTTTTTTTTTTTTTAAAACCATGCCCTGCTCTGGGATCATGTAGATTTTCTCTACATCCCTTATATTCTGAAATTTCATGACAATGATGATGTGACTTGCTGTGGATCTATTTTCTTCCAGTGGGCTGAGCACTCAGAAGGCCCTTGCAATTCCGAAACCCATGTTCTTCAATTTTAGCAAATTTTCTTGAATGACTGTTATTAATTTATTCCCCTGGTTTTTTTCTAATTTTTCCTTATGAAACTCTTAGTTTTGAATATTGGACTCCTTCATCTTGATCTGCATTTTTATATTTTCTCTATTTGCCATATTTTTGTCATCTTGTTCTACTTTCTGGGAGAGTTCCTCAACTTTATCAGCTATCATGCCTCCTGAGTTTTCCATTTTTGCTTTAATATTTTAAATTTCTAATTGTACTTCTTATTCTCTAAATGTTCCTTTCTTTCTGGTCTAGGGTTGCCATACGTACCTCAATCTCTTTAAAGACAGCAACATTTTTCTTAAAGTTTCCATATCCTTATATAGGTTCCCTCTATTTGGTGTTTTTGTTTCATATTAGTTTCCTCACATGTCTGCTTGTCAGGAGGGAAACTAGAAATGCAGTGAAGATTCTAAGAATATAGTGAGGCTCACAGACTTTTAGCTTCATGTTAGGATTACCTAAACGGGTTCACCATTAGGAAAACCCTACTTTTAGATTCTTTAGCTCTTCCATCTCAAGATGGTCAGATTATCCCAGTAAGATGTTTCTAATCCTTGCATGGAAGACACGGGCCTGACTACCAGAGTTCTTGAAGCTAAGATGGGGGTGCTGGGGAGGGTGGTTATGTGTGTTGGAGGTGTTACTGAGTTACTGAGAGGTAGGGTCTCAACAAATGACCACTTAATCCTCCTATGGTATGACCTTTCTCAACTGTGCACGTTGTCTCTCCTGTTTTAGAGACACTCTGTTTTATCTGCCTCAGAGAATAAATTTCCAATTTTCCATCAGGATGAGGGAGAAACGGTCAGACTTCTATAAAATAGGGGAGAGGATCCAGAGCTCTTGATTGTTTCATAAACATGTAGTTAACCAATCTTCCTCACAGTAGCCCTTCCCTACCCACTTCATTCATCACAGTTTCAGAGGTACCTGGTGCCTTTATTCCTAAGCCTCTGAGGATTCGATAGCTTAGGAATCAGTTTCTTGGGGGCCTGCTAAGTCATTTACCACTTGTTCATCTGCTTTACATCTTTCTCTTCCACGTTTTTGCCTCCTCTTCCCATTTTCTTTACCCTTGTGGGTTTACACCTAAAAGAAAATCTCTTTACTTTATTTTAGTGGAGTTTTGTTCTGAAGGGAGTGAGAATTGATGTGTTCTGAAGGGAGTAAGAATCTGCCATCATAACCTGAAAACTTAACTATTTTTCATAAGAGCAAAATGGATTATTCCGGCTCTCTGCTCCACTCTCCCCATCCCTTTGGTTATTCCTGTAAAAATAAAAATTTGAGCAGGGATCTTCGCTGGACTTACTGAGTCTGAGATCTTGGCCTTTCCAGGCTGCTATCACTTGGGTACAACCACTGATACTGTTGGTACTAGGACAACAATACAGGAGGCGATAATCATTTCTCCTCATTTCCTTTCCCATCTTCAGCCTGAGGGCTACACTTCTTTATTCCCTCTTGTCTAAAATAACATTTCACCTTGTTGCTGCTCCTCCATCCCCCTCCTTATCCCATTCTTTCTACCAGGTCTTCAAATGGCTATCTCAGATTACTTAGCTATATTATCTTCTGAACTTGTTTTTTCACTAATTAAGTTCCAAACAAGGATATGTCCAGACATTCTCATAAATTATCACCATTCTGCAGAAAGATTCAAATCACTGAGTAATTTTGTTAGCCAGTCTCTCTCTCTCTCTTTAAAAGAAAGAGGGTGTGTGTTAATTCCTACTGAGTAAAAATAAAATAACTCAGCTCATCCTCACACTGAAACAGCTACACAGACGGCACTGGCTGCTCTGTTTATCTTGATAACTGTGGAAAAACACCATCTCCTCCCCTTCCCGCTCTTTCCAGAACAATCACTATATTCCACATGCAGATGGGGTGATTTAGATCCTCTCAAGCAGAGACAGGCTTGTCTGGTGTTCTTCCTGCACATCCACACTGCACCCTTCCTTTGCTTCTGTTGGCACAGCCCAGTTGCTTCAGATACCAGCTGCTTCAGGAGGACCTGATAGATTCAGCTGTGGATCCCCCGGAGGCTTCCTAATGCCCCAGCTCAGCCACCTGCATCTAAGCAGAGCTACGGGAATTGAGTGCCAAAGTAGGAGAAAGTACATACTGTACATCCTCTTTAATCCATGGAGTTACTGCCACAGCAGCAAAAGGGGAAGGGAAGGAAAAACAAATAAATGCCTCATAGGTATGGGGAGCAGAGTAGCCAAGAGTTCTAAGTCAAAGGAGTAGAGAGCCAAACATAGGTGAGTAGGAAGAAAGCTTTCAACAAGGGTCCATTCCATTTTACTGCTTACTCCGGGGAGGTCAAGGAAATCCTCTGTTTTTCTTTGTTTGTTTGTTTGTTTGTTTTCCTGAGTCATTCAATGAGTCAGACAGGATTTAAAGACAATAATAAATGATTTCAATGGATTGTGACGTTTTTGTTAAGCTAAGGAAAGTTAAGTTAAACATGCAGGATGGCCAACTATCCAGGTTTGCCCGGAACTGTCCTGGTTTTAGCACTGAACATCTCCTATCTTAGGAAACTACTCAGTCTCAGGCAAACCAGGATAGTTGCTCCTCCTACGCCACCACCAACAGCCATTTCCCATTCCGGGATCTATGTGAAACTGGGCAGCATTCAAATTCTACACAGCACCTTCCTTTTCTTCCAGGGCCGCTCCTGCCACACAAGCTCTCCTCAGCCTTAACACTCTTCAGTCTAACAGACGAGAGCATGAAAAGGCCATTCTGTGCTTGACTCTCAGCAGAAAGGCAACTGTGTCATTCTGAGTTCTCCCAGCTTGTCTTCTGGAGTCCCTGTCAGAAGCACAGGCCATCTAGCCCGATAGAACTGAATCAAAATGATCATGGCAGAAAGGTCTTACTGCCTACAGAAACAGTGCATCCCTCAATAACTTTAAACCACTGAACTCTGAAAAGGAAGCCAAAGAAAACTCAATTACACAGGGGCTGATAATTCAGTGTGTGGATTACTCAGGCTCTCTGTTCTGCTCTCCCTTCCCTCTGGCCCCAGTCATTAGGCCATTTCACTGCTCATCAGCAGGGAAGAGGAGGAAGAAAAGGTGGGGGAAAGTTGAACCAGCCAATTTTTCTATTTATGAGCAGGTTTCCTAGGAAAAGGGTTCAAATTATTGGCTCAAGAGGTTCTTTGGTGGGGATAGAAGATTAAGCTTTGGGGGTTGTGGCATGATTTGTTGATTTTCATCACTTGATCTCTCCTAATTCTCAAACAGAATGAACTATTGGACCTCTGTTTTCATCGAAAGGCTAGCAAAATGATCAAATGTCACACACACACAAGTTACTAGTTAAACCATACAAGATCCTATGTCACACACACACAAGTTACTAGTTAAACCATACAAGATCCTATGTCACACACACACAAGTTACTAGTTAAACCATACAAGATCCTATCTTTTTAAAAAGTCATTTGACAAACACTAGAAAGAACTGGTAACGCTGGCATTTTACAAGATAAATATAATTGGATGATTATATACTGTGCTTCAACATTTTTACAGCTTAAATTAAAGAAGTTCCCCAATCCAGATTAAGTGTGAAATACTAATTTGGGAAAGATACCAGAAAGAGCAATTTGGTTTTGGTTTATTCACTTAACTTCTCAATTTCCTCATCTGTAAAAGGGAAAATAACAGTACCTAACTTTATGGGATTAAATAATACATGTGTTAAGTGTTCAGCACTTTACCAGGAACATCCTAAGTGCTCAATAAATGGTACCTAGCGTATAGTAGGTACTCAAAAATGTTAAGTAAATATATCATTATTTAGCATTTTTATTGTGCAACTACTATATGCTGAGCACTTTTAGGCACTAGATATGAAAACGTATATGAACAAGTCAATCTCTAAAAAAGGCCCACTCTTTTAATGCAGGCAGGAAATTACAATACATATTAATAAATGCTGTTATACAAATTCCACACAAATAGCATGGCAGCACATAGGAGTGGTACATAATCCAGACAGAGACAACCAGGAAAGGCTTCCCAGATGTGACTGCTAAGTATTGAAAGATGAGTGGGGGTTGGGGGGATGCCAGGAAAAAATGTATGGGGAAGGAAAATGCAGGCAGAAGAGTAACATATGCAAAATCTAGGAATGTGACTCTAGGACCCTAGGAAGACAGCGGAGCACAGTAGGACTGGAGTCTACACTCAACTGGGATGGAGAAGTAAAGGCAGAAACACAGGGTGTGGCTGTGAAGAGAACAACAGGATGGAACGACAAGATAATGGCGAGAGGGAGACTGTAGAGTCAAAAGAGGGATTTGTTTATTAGTAGGTAAAAGTGATTTTAGTAAGTTTAAATGCTGCAAAGGGAAGGAGCCAAGAGCAAAGAGATGAAGTTTGTTGCTTCCTATCAGTGTAAGGGAGGAACAGGATCTGACCTAATGGCATCCCTTTCCAGTTTCAGTGAGGGTCTCCTTGGGTGCCACTGTGAATCTGTTCAAGCGTCGAGGGGTCTGGATCAGTGTTTCTCGCCCCTGTTTGGAAATATATGGATGCTACCCTTAGAGACTGTGATTTAACTGAAATTGGGCAGAGAGTCTAATATGTAGCTAGGGGGTGGGGACTATTAGTCTGAATCATAATAAACACCCATAGTCAGACATAAATATAAACACATATTTCAGTTGGGAGCAGTGGCTCATGACTGTAATCCTAGCACTTTGGGAGGCTGAAGCGGGAGGACTGCTTGAGGCAGGGAGTTTAAGACCAGCCTGGGTAACATAGCAGGACCCTGTCTTTACAAAAACAGAAATTTAAAAATTAGCTAGGTGTGGTGGCACATGGCTGTAGTCCTAGCTACTCTGCCGGGATGAGAGGATCACTTGAGCCCAAGAGTTGGAGGCTGCAGAGAGCTGTGATCATGCCACTGCGTTCCAGCCTGGGTAACCGAATGAGACCCTGTACTCTTCAAAAACAAACAACAGCTGGGCGCGGTGGCTCACGCCTATAACCCCAGCACTTTGGGAGGCCGAGGCAGATGGATCATCTGAGGTCAGGAGTTCAAGACCAGCTTAGCCAACATGGAGAAACCCCATTTCTACTAAAAATACAAAATTAGGTGGGCATGGTGGTACATGCCTGTAATCCCAGCTACCTGGGAGACTGAGGCAGGAGAACCACTTGAACCTGGGAGGCGGAGGTTGCGGTGAGCCAAGATTGTGTCATTGCACTCCAGCCTGGGCAACAAGAGTGAAACTCCATCTCAAAGAAAAAGAAACAACAAAACACCACCACCACCACCATAGAAGAAAACTCTACATGTATTTCAAACGCAAAGATGAATTACTTTGAGGTTAAAGGTCCTTTGGATTAATGGACTGCTGGTCTACTTTTTCAATGGAGAGGACCCAACACACCTCCACTTGCTTTTCTGGCTCTATGACTAACTACTTCTATCATATGCTCTATGTTTGAATCATGGGTAATTCCCCAAAAGTACTTCAGGTGTCTTGCCTTACTCATTCTGTCTTGCCTTACAATTCTGCTCCTGGGTATGCCCTTCTCTCCTTACTCCCATAGTGAACCATAATCTTCACCCAGTTCAAATGACACATATTTATGTAATTTCTCATGAGTACTGATTCATCCCAAGAAGCATTAATTTCTCCCTCATCAGTGCTCATATAACTTCTATTATGGTGTGTCTCACGTTGTATGAAAGTTAAGTGTCTACTTTTCAGCTTCGTCTACTGGACTGTGATCTTTCTGAAAGCAGAGACCATTCCTGGTTCATTTTCCTTTTCAAAGTACCCATACAGTGTCCAGTAGAGTACACAGAATGCACTAAAATGTTAACTAAATGAATGAATCAATGTGGGTAAACAAATGGTAATCATTGTAAGAATTGGATTGAAGAATACAATAATTTTAAAAGATTGCTAAGATTCATCACAGCAAATAATATTTATGTGAAATTATTTCTTAGAAGAATATAAATTACTCCCAAATACCAAATAATTTTCCCAGTGGTATAGAGTATGAAACGTGATGCTTAAGACTTGGTACATATAAATCTCAATTAGACAGTGTTTCTTTCTTCAAAAATCCTTTTTATAAGGTAGCCAAATACTGGTGGGATAACATTACAATGTACAGTGGCAGCAGGATTTGATGAGTATAGCAGAAGAAAGGAAAACCACCAGTAAGGTTTCTAAGTGACAACTGTCAGCAGGCTGGAGAACTGCTTATAAATACAACAGTATTAAATAACCATGGTATGATGGCAGAGTTGCTCAAACATAATCACCAAAGAGATAAAAATTCCTCTCTAGAAGGATAATAATATTGCAATCTGGCTTTCACTCATGGGAATCTCAGTAATAGGAGAGAGTGGCCTGGAAATGACAGAATCACATGATAGAAGAAAATGGGGGGAAAAAAGAAGCTGAAAATAAAAAATATCCCAATTATTGCTATGAGAAGGTGTATAGTGCCTGCTTTCATGGAATTCATCAGCATCAACTTTTTATTTATTTATTTCATTTTATTTTTAGAGATAGGGTCTTGCTCTGTTGCCCAGGCTGCACTACAGTGATGTGATCATAGCTCACTGCCACCTCCAACTCCTGGGCTCAAGGATTCCACCTGTTTCAGTCTCCAGAGTAGCTGGGACTACAGGTGTGCACCACTGTACTGGCCAGCATCAACTTTTTAAAAAGTTTCTCTAGGCTGGGAGCAATGGCTCACGCCTGCAATCCTTTGGGGAGGCCAAGGCAGGAGGACTGCTTGAGGTCAGGAGTTCAAGAACAGCCCTGGAAATATAGTGAGACCCCTGTCTCTACAAAAACAAAAACAAACTAACAAAAACCTAAAAAATTAGTTGGGCATGGTGGTGCACACCTGTAGCCCCAGATACTCTGGAGGCTAAGGCGGAAGGATGGCTTGAGCCTAGGAGCTGGAGGCTGCAGTGAGCTATGATTGCACCACTGGGTGACAGAGACCCTGTCTCAAAAAAAAGTTACTCTAACTCTGAAGAGCTTGCATGTAATACACTCCAATTCTATTGGCAGTATTATATTTATCGTAACTACTTTGGGAAAAATAGAAAGGGAAGAGATAAAATTTATGTAATCAGAGAAGTACAAAGAGAAGAAAATAAAATGGCTTGAGAGGCATATTACTAGGAGTAATGAGAAGAAATTAAGAAAATGGTGAAATTAGGTTACATATCAGAATTCTCTCAGCATGATTTTTCCTGTGGTGTGAAAGCATCTTCTGGAATAATAACACTAATTTTAAATGCCCTCCTAATAAAATGTTCAGGTTGCTACAGCCTATTAGACAGCAATTTAAACCTTGTAGGCTCTACTTCTCCTGTCTTAGGTCTGCTGCAGTATGGCCGTCACAGGGAATGAGGCCTTGAGAATCCCGGGTACGTGGGGGTTACACTAGCCAGGTAAAAGATGGAAGGTCCATCATCAAGTCACTTAAAATTGGACACAACATTAGAGAAAATGCAATGGAGCTGAGTGGGATGAATTAGAGAACCTAATGTAGCATCAAAAAAAAAAAAAAAAAAATCACATTCATTGGTGCCAAGGGACATTTGGAGGACACTGTGTTTAAATTTGGGGCTCATTTTGTAGGAATGAGTGTCAACTGTCCTTGATCTTGCAGCTGACGCTACACACAGGAACTCCCTTGCAAAAATATTAAGAAAAGCACTGCCAAGCTGACAGGGAATAGTTTAAATCCCTAGCTCCCCAAATGATTTCCATTGCTTCCTTCTTTGGTTCAGTGATGATGATGTCATCATGCATCTGCAGTTTTTTATTTTTATATGAACACAAAACAGACAGAAAATACATTAAAGTGATATGTAATTTTCAATGCAAATGCTTTCAGACTAACAAGAGTTGTGTTTTATGATTAAGTGGAAATTGGTTATTTGCTTTAAATATTTATGGTAAAGTATTTAGAATTAACACTTAAGTAATTCAATCCAGGAGATTAAAAAAACTGCAATATTCCTTGCCTGACCTTGGCAGCTAAGGTGATATAGTCCCTGTTACCTTAGCTGTGGAGGGACTTTATATAATAAATCACATCCACAAATAGTAATCAAAATGGTTTTGCACCTAGTTCTGCTACCAAACCCAGGTAATCTAAAGCAAATCCCTTAACCTTACTCTTTTTTAGTGTGCCTAACAAGATAAAATGGAAAATACTAACATATCATACACTGGAGAAAAACTAAACCAACTAGATTGATGAATAAGACAAGACCCTGTAGATCTTGAGAAGAGAGATCTCTTCTGTTCTGAGACTTCTGGAGATCCTAAAAATCATTCAGCAAGGTACTAGTTTTGTGTAAATGAATCACATCCTAGGACATGGGAGTCCTATGACAGCAGACGTTCCAGAGTGCTTGGGGGAGACTGTGAGTAATCCAGTCTCCAAAGGTGTTTTTAGGACTAGGCTAAATAGTAGCACTTTTAACACTGAGGCAATGTTGAATGGTTTGTAATAATATATTATAATGTTTATGACATGTTTTAAAAAAGTAATTAACATGTATTAAATACTTAGTCTATGTACTAAGTATTTAGTCTAGGCACTACACTAAGCACCTTACCTGTTTAATACTTAGTCTATGCACTAAATACTTAGTCTAGGCACTACACAAAGCACCTCACCTGTTTTCACTCATTAAATTCTCTTAACTTCCAAGGTAGGCATTATTACTATCCACATCCTACAGATGAGTAAAGTGAGGCATAATCAGTGTTTAACTAACTCGTTCAGGCTCACAAGCTGGGAAGTGATGAACTATGCTTTGGGCCTGGCTGAACAGCAAGGCTGTATTTCAGAACATTATAACTGAAGTAAAAATAACCAGAAGAAAAAAAATCTGACATTGCTGGTACCATCCATACCAGCAAGAGTAACAGGCTACTCAAGACACTGAAGATATAGGCTGGATGTGGCAGCTCACACCTGTAATTCTAGCACTTTGGGAGGCTAAGGAGGGAGGATTACTTGAGTCCAGGAGTTCAAAGACCAACTTAGGCAACACAGGGAGACAAAATTTTTGTCTCTACCAAAAATTTTAAAAATAAGAAAATTTGCAGGGTGTGGTGGCACATGTCTCTAATTCCAGCTTCTCAGAAGACTGAGGTGGGAGGATTGCTTGAGTCCAGGAGGTTGAGGTTGTGTTGAACCAAGCTCATGACACTGTACTTCAGCCTGGGCAACAGAGCCAGATCCTGACTCCAAAAAAAAAAAGAGAGATACTGAAGGTACAATCTCTCAAGGCCAAATGTTAGCCATAAGTAACATTTCTACATGGCCCACAATAAATAATTTGAGGATAAATTATGAAAAATAATTTCTGTATTTAAAAATTGGAAGGAGAGACTGCTCACAAAGTAGACAACTGCTGGTTTTCAAAAACAAGGTTCAGAAGAAATAACAGAAAACAGAGATTTTCATTTCTATGTTAACTGGATACTTCTCATTCAAAAGGAAGAAATTATATTGAACTCTGGCTCTCATCTTTGCTTCCTAAAGGTATCTAGTTCTTCACTGCTTCAGCGTAAGAAATACCAGTTTTATTAACTCAGAATTAAAAGAAGAGTATGACCTGCTTCATAAGCATATAGGTTTGATTTATCAAAATATAAAGAACTTACAAGTTAAATATTTTTAAAAATCCACTGAATCTGATTTTCACTGTCTAGATAAGAGGGTCATGATCTTAATTTGCAAAGTAAGTACCCCCTTCCTTGCTTCCATCATAGCCTAAGTGTCCCCTTAGAATGACATACACAGGCATTGCCCTGCCTCTAGCTTCCTTTCAAGGAAAATCTTTTCTTATCTATAGATTAATTCTGACAGCTATCTGGAGTCACCAAGAAACCACTCCATTTCCCCAGCACTGCGAGTAACCAGCCAACTGACACAAGCAGCAGGTTTTGAAAAGGAAAGCTGTCCCCTAAGCATGTCATACAAGGCATGTATATACTGTATACTTTATAACAGGGCAGAACCCAAGAGTAAAACAGAGGCCTGGGCTTTCCTTAACAAAAGAGAATTGTTGGTTTATGAATTAAGGCCAAAAGACACATACTTAAAACCAAATATTTTGGAAGCTGCTAAACATTGAAATGCTCCTAAATAGTTGCAAGCACACAACTGTGATTGGTCCCATGAAGGAAGTGGAAAAGAATGATGAATGCAATGGTGACTGATCTGATGGGGCCTTTTTGGAAGAATAAGAAAGGGAAGGCTTTTGGCTTTATGACCATTCACTAGGAATGGAAAGAAGAATAATCTTTTCTTCACATGATATATGCTCAATTTCCTCTAGCATCCCTGTATTGTTGCTATTGCAATTTCACTGCATCTGGTCTTTGGTCAGGTAAGGTAAGCACACAAACTGTGCTCTCAATGTCCTGACTACAGAGACCTGATGAAGGCTCCAGTTTTGGTAATAAGACTTCAAGATGAATACAGATTCAAAAGGCCGAGTTGTTTTTCATGAAGTTCACAAAGCAGACACCCTATGAAAAACCTCACCCAAAATTGTGAACACTTTAGAACAAGAGTTACAGATAAAAGATTTCTGACTTAATGAACCACAGTGGCCAGAAACCTGCTGATCCTGCTTTCCCCTTCCAAAACTTGCTGCTCTCAGCTCTGGCCCTGAGGGTGGCCTATAATTTACATTAAAAGAAAATATGAGAAAGATTAGTAAAATTTGGTTAATTTGTCCATCTTTTTTCATAAGCAACATACAAAAGAATTAAGATTAGAAATATACATAATACATTACACAGTTAAGTGGTTGCCTCTTGATACTTTATAGTGACTTAGGTTTTCGTGAGGAGGAGGACTCAGGGCATGATTTCTGACAGTTACACCACAGCAGCTGCGCGCCTCTGAAAGGAACTGCTGTTTCAACCTTTGGGGAAGAGAAGCTCCTCAAGGACTGGACTGGGCCCTCTTTGAACTCTGTAAAATGACTCAACGTTTAGATCTGGTGTCATGTTTGCAGTGAGGGCTCAATAATTACTCAGAGGAGAAAATTATTAGCTATAGAAGAGACAGAGAAAAAACCCTGGAGAGTACAATCCGTGGAAGTTTCACGCCCTCTCAGACCACAAATGGTGCTTTCTTTATCAGTGGGCAGATGGGGTAACTAAACATATCTATTAACGTGCAAGACTGATTTTAAAATGTGCTCCTAACTGTAGATATTCATAAAAGCAATTATGTACATCATCTTGCAAGAGTGCTACACCAGAAATGGCAAAAAAAAAAAAAAAAAAAAAAGAAAAAAAAAGAAAAGAAACTACCCCTGCCTGCCTGAAAAGCTCCATGTTTTCCCCTTATTCTGTGTATCCATAGTAAACTCAATTCACTGCAATAAACTTTTCAGAGAGTATATGTGTGTGGTGGTGGTAGTGATGGTGATGCGATAATAGAAAGGAGGAAAGGTGTGGTATAGTAATAGTGCTGTCAGCAATAAAAACTACAGATTCTTTATGTTCTTAGCTTTTAGACACTAATAGTAAAACAGAAGAGAACCCACTGCACCTCTTGCTCCACACCAATGTTTTGCACCTCTTTCTTCATTACTACTGCCCTAAGGAAGCTTTTAAGACATTTTTAATCACGCCCCACTTTGAAATTTTAACACCACAGATACATTGTATATCTGCTTATGTACCACATGTATATCTGCACTTTATACATAAAATAAGAGGGAGACTTTTCCCCCCAAAACCAATTTCCATCCCTTTGGAGGAAAACATTTTGAGACAGAGTCTTGCTGTGTCACCCAGGCTAGAGTACAGTGGCATGATCTCAACTCACTGCAACCTCCAACTCCTGGGTTCAAGTGATTCTCCTGCCTCAGCCTCCAGAGTAGCTGGGATTACAGGTGCCTGCCACTGTGCCCAGCTAATTTTTGTATTATTAGTAGACATGGGGTTTCACCATGTTGGCCAGGGTGGTCTAAAACTCCTGACCTCATGATCCGCCCACCTCAACTTCCCAAAGAGGTGGGATTACAGGTGTGAGCCACCGCGCCTGGCCTTTACCATTTTTTTGACTCATGTATTCCTTTGAGACTCTGATGAAAGTTATGACTCCCTTTCTTGCCCCCTGTCCAAAATATGTACAAAATTTTATATACAATCAGAGCATTCACTGAACCCCCGGAGCCTACCCATGGACCCCAGGCTGAGTCCCTGCTCTGCATGCTCTCCTTAGGTGACTGCATACATTTTCACCTCTCTAACTTCTGGGTATTCTTCAATCACAAGTCACAGCTCAATCACTGAGTTTCAGGCTCAGATGTGTAGGGTGAAGACATGCCCATTTAGATGTCCCATAGACACTTCAATTTCAACTGTCCAATTCTGAATTCATTGTCTTCTACTCAAACCTGCTTTCAGATTCCAGTTTAATTCATGCCGCCATACCTTCCTAGTTTCTCAGGGAGAATTCTGGGTTATCTTTGATTCCTTTCTCCTCACTTTATAGCCAATCAACAAGTCCTTCCCACTGTCTTAACTTAATATTTCTCAAATCTGTGCCTCTTTTTCAGCACTCTGCCCTAGTTCAGGGCTTATCATCTCCCACCTGAAACACTCAAATGATACCTCTGCCTCTACTCTTGCCCTCCTCCATCAAATCCATTCTTCAAACTTCTCCCTAAGGAAGCTTCTGAGAATACAAAATCTGACTATTTCTGCTGAAAATACTTCAATGATCAAGCCCCTGAAGAAACGCAAATATACAAATGGCCTTCCAGGTAAAATGGCCTTCCTAGATTCCTAATAGAATCTCTAAATCACCTGCCCTCAAGTCTTCTTTTCATGTCATCCCCCTCCCTACGTGATGCTCTGCTAATATCCAACTGAGAACAGTTCACTCTAGACGTTGTGCAGCTTCACATTCCCACCACTTCCTCTGCCTAAAACAACTTCAGCACCTTTTCTTCCCTTCCGCACCTTGTGAAGTGATTGCTCTTGTGAACAAAACTTCTCTGAAAAGTAATTTCAAGGAAAGATGTTTGTAATACTCACAGAAGAAGAGAGGTAGGTAAGGAGGGGAAGAGAGAAGGAATACAAGAAATATCTTGGGCAAAATTGGAGCTTTAGCTCTGCTGCCCTTCTGATGCTGGGCTACCTGTTCTCTTGCCCAGGGCTCTTCGGGTACCTGACTAAGTTGGGCCAATCAGGTTCTATTTCCAGGAATTTGGAATTAGCAATCAGGATTCTAGCTAGTTGGTTAGTGTTTCTTGAATTGGGAAGTAATATAAATCTGAAATGAAGGCAACTATCATTGGCTATGTATTCTCATTTAAGAAGACGATCTCTGTGGATAAAACAGTAGTGAGAGAGAGGAGACTACACAGCCCTGGAAGGACAATGTTATTTTCGTGACCATTTTCCAGTCCCTATTCTGGTCTCTAATAAGGCCTGACCATCTTTCCTTCCTTGGTTCCACCAACAATCTCTGTATCCTGATTGTAAATTCCAGTTTGTTTCGGCCAGTCTGAGCAGATTTCTGTTCCTTGCAATACAAGGGACTTGATTATGTCAGCGTTAGTAGAGAAGTGACATCCAGTATGGAACCCCAATCCCCTTCTTTTGTTTCGTAGCCAGTATTACTCACTCAACCTGCCTCTTTGAATATAATATATTACTTTTTGTGTAAATGGTAGGGCAATCATATTAAAAGTCATAAATGTACCTCATTTAAATAAACTATCCAAGCTTCAATGCTCCAAAAAACATAAAACAGAATTGAAAACAAATGAATCTTTGCTTTGGGCTTTAAGGCTTATGAATTAAATGAGCTATTAATCAGACGTGGAAAGATACTGGCTTCTTTCCCATGGTCGTTGTTGTAAAATTATTTTAAAGAATCAATAGAACTCACTAACCTACATGACTTTCTGGTGCTTTCACTCTCCAGTTTACTCCAGAACTTATTGCTAATTACTGTAGGTCTAAGAGAATCCACACACAAGTGACAAAAGACATAAATTATTTACACAGCTATTCATCTGCAATGGACATCCCATCAGATTCAACCTTGTAAGTGTCACAGGACCAGTTATTTTTAAATCAGATTGTATTTTATAGGAAATAATAAAGATGCTATAGCAGCACAATAAATTCACACTAACAGCAGATCTGCATTTCATTGCAACAAATGTCTCTACTCTATTAAGCAAGTACTGAAATTTGCCCTTAACATGTCATGGAGTCATGGGTTTCCCTGGAGATGTCTGCAAACCTGCAGGTATCTGAGGCTGAGGGCCGGGTGTGGGACATTTTTTAAATCTTTCTTTCTTCCAGTTTCCACATGGAAAATGAGACTCTCTTAGATCTCAAAGAACTTGCTCTCACCTAAAAGGACCTTGCTCCTGGCATTTGTTTTTCTCATCTGAGAATTTTTTCCTTCTCTGCTGTGATCCATTTTGTCTCTGCAACAGAACCATGTTTATCATCCAGGACTTATCACATTACTCTTGCTGACTGAGTGGTCAGCAAAAAAACAAGTTGATGAGTCTGGGATGTGAGTACTTGGCAGCCCCCCATTGCTTTAATGGGTCTCAGCAGTATTAGTTTACTGAAAGACGATTCAGTCCGCCTGGGACAATTTACCATTCTGTGTATTGTGCACAGACGAGACCTTTTATTTTGTTAGAGTTTAACTTTGGCCCTCTCTCCAAAAGACAGAGAGATTTAAACTCTGAAAGTGTTTCAACAATCAGGCAGCAATGAATAAAATCAGCCCAGTGTGATTGTGATGGATGCTAAGAACACTTAGGATTACCAGATGATCACTGGCTGGAAGGACTAGGGGAGACCATGAGCCTTGCTTCCCAGGATCTCATCCAGCACATGACAGACAGGCCCATTCTGCCCAGGGGTGTCTGTGAGACACGGCCCTGTGCAGAGGCACAGGGTGAACACGATGGATGACTTCTCAAGGTCACTGCCGTTGCCATGATTCATTAATGTTGGCCAGGCTGCTGCTCTGAGCTGTGTTTTCCTAAAACAATAGACTCTACTGTCCACCTTCTGTAAATAATAAATCTCTCAGCTTCCCAATCTTTCTGTAATCTGCACACCAGCACATTGAGCATAATGTAAACAACGTCAGCTCACAAAATAAGGCATGGAGCCATAGTGAGTCCAATAAGTCTGGTGTGACTGTTTTCGTTAATGTCTCCAAATTGTTTATATCAATATCTAACCTATGATTACAACTGGGGACATTAATAAAATTTTAAAATTCTTGTACCTTTTATGGCCTCGGTGTCAATTTCTAATTTTTATAAAACTGAAGGGAAGATGTGTACATACTAGTTTTAGACAAGCTAAATAAAACAGTAGAAGGCAATTTTACCCACAGAGTAACAACTATAACAAATCACAACACCTCAGTGTAAAAGAAGTAGTTCGGTTAGATGTCCTCCTCCCACCACTCCTCCCAGGGTCCCATGGGAATCACACAATGCACGTAATTCACCATCTCCTGGACCATCAGTCACATGTGCCAACAATGAAACAAGTGTCTTTGGGCCTTGAATGACAGAATTTTTAGATACACCTCAGCTCGCTCATAAACCAAAATCTAAAGTGATTAAAATTTAAGTATCACCCCAATTCCTGGGAGATAATATCTTTGTACAAACTGCTAGTTTATTCTCTTGCCACGTGGAGTCACACTCATTATTAAAAAGACGTTAAGCCTAATCGCAGTATGATGAGGTACACTAATTTGTCACTTCCTCAGGCTATTTCTGCAGCTGTGAGTTGGGGTTTTAGTGGGCTGGTGTGGACTGACATAACACATTTTCTAAAAATCAAACAGTGCTACAGCAACTAGAAGAAAATCCCGCTCCATCAATCTACATACACATCCTTCAAGAAAAAAAAATAACACTTTTAAGTATGATAAAACCCTTTTCATCCATATCTTCAGGAACAACAAATTAATAATTTTCTGTGTTTCCTTTCCCTTTTTAGGGGCTATGTTCTTGTTGTTTTCAGCATTGAGACCGTGACCTACCCGTCTGGTGCTAGAAGGTCCTAGAATGGCTGTTCAGACTCCCTGACTTTTCCCTCTGTACCCTCCAGTCAGATGACATGAGCCTCTCTCCAGTTTTCATTACAACAATTTTCCCAAATCTGATACAATTTCTACCTCTGACACATCCAAATGCCTTCCATTCCAACTATAAGGATCTTCTATGTGCCATGAGCATATATAGCAAAGGTCTGTCGAATTCTATACAAACTCTTGGCTGGACTTACTTTTCTCCCTGTTTCCTTCTCCTTGTTTTTCTCCCCCATTCCTAGTTTCTCTGTATGTCCTGCAAGCATGCATTTCCTTTTTTTATGGGGGAGGAGCAGAGTGAGGTCCTTTTATTTATTAACTCTTCTGCAGTTTGAGGGCTGCTGGCTATGTGTGTGGTGACCAGCAGCAAGCACTTAGGGACCACTATTTGACAAGGACCATGGTCCTTGGTGGCTACATATTCACAAGAGATCAAAAGAGTAAAATGTGTCATTTGCTCTTTCCAATGATTCCCTGAACAGCATCAAAAATAATCTAGGATTCAAAATAATCCCCGATGAAGCTGATTAGCAGGCAGACTGTACATTTCAAGTAGTATTATAAATAATTAGTCATGGACTATTCATGCCAGTCTGCTGCTTTTGGGACATATTATTCTATGCACGATCTATTTTTCTCTACTGAACCTGATTTTAAGTTAACTGAATATAGGAATTATGATTAAATCATCTCTGTATTTCCCACGTTCTTAGTATATTACTTAAAGCCCCATTATATATTGAAGGAAACTTACTGTGACAGTTTCCTTTGTAATAAAACTGTAAAATACACACTTCAGAAGGCATTCTGCTATACCTAGGGTTGGGAGGTGCATATAAACTTGTTTTCTGAAGACAAGGTTTCACTCTGTCACCCGGGCTGGAGTGTAGTGGTATGATCACAGCTCACTGCAGCCTTGACCTGCCAGGCTCAAGCGATCCTCCCAGCTCAGCTTCCAGAGGAGCTGGCACTACAGGTGTGCACCAGCACATCCAGCTTTTTTATTTTTTGTAGAGACAGGGTCTGTTGCCCTGGCTGGTCTCAAACTTCTTGCCTCAAGCAAACCTCCTGCCTCAGCCTCCCAAAGTGCCAAGATTATAGGTGTGAGCCACCACCTCACCCAGCAAAACTTGTTAATATTGGTTTAAAATTCAAGTTTAAAAGTTTATATCATTAAAATCAAAACTGAAAAGGAATATACAGATGTTAAGACAAGTAACACTTAACTCTGCTTCCATGCCTAGCATCTTTCTGAAAAATTAGCTTTTTAAATATCTACACTCAGCTAGGTGCAGTAGCTCACACCTATAATCCCAGCACTTTGGGAGGCCAAGGCAGGCAGATCACTTGAGGTCAGGAGTTCAAGACCAGCCTGGCCAACATGGTGAAACCTATCTCTACTAAAAATATAAAAATTAGCCAGGCGTGGTGACATACACGTGTAATCCCAGCTACTCAGGAGGCTGAGGCAGGAGAATCACCTGAACCTGGGAGATGGAGGTTGCAGTGAGCCAAGACTGTGCCACTGTACTCTAGTCTGGGTGACAGAGCGAGGCCTTGTGTCAAAAAAAAAAAAATTAAAAAAATATATATATATACACACACACAGACACACACACACACTCAAACTACCTAAGAGTAAGGAGAGACAGCACAGAAAGTTATATTCTGTGAACTTCAGAGGTAGATTTATTAATATTCAGAAATTTTTAAACAATCAAACCGTTATTTTTAAATCAAAAATTTTAACTTATTGTGTCCTAATAAAACAAGTGTCTTCCTGACGCTTCAGGCTCCCAAAGTTCTGGGATTAAGGATGTGAGCCACTGCGCCCAGTTGAGACATCTCTTTTTTAGTATAATCAATAAAATGAACAAACCAATTAATGAAGTGTTTATTTGGGGGGAAAAAGTTCTGCATACATTCAGACATTACCCACTCCCCAGCTCTTGCACATACACAATAGACACCTTTAGAGACAACTAACCCTGCATAGAAATCAGCACAAAATCAATATCTTTTATGTGGCCCTGAAAGCACTATAGACCTATGGATACCCTACTGTGTCTTAGAGAAATATCATTGGCTTTTTTCCCCTGACTATAGTGGCAAGGAATTGGAGTCAGAGTTGGCAGCGACATTTTAGTGATCTTTGGAACACAATGTCCAGAAAACACAAGGCAGTCACTAGGCGTAGCTGAGATGTGATAGTCAACACTCTGGAGATTTGAGGGGGGAAAAAGAAGCTTACAGTTGTCTTTCATATGTTTCTGCCTTTAAGGCAGGAGTATATACTGAATCACTCTCAATATTCCTTCCATCTATGGAATTCTAAGTCCCTTGATAAAACCCGCATTGAAGAAGTCAGGAGGCAAGATGTGCCAGGACTAGGTAAGTGCCGGGAAAGTTAATGCAAGAAATACTGTTGAGTTGTCCACATGATCTTTTCCTCGGAATGTAAAGCACTGATAATTAATGTAATAATAAAACACAGACTTGGTCAAAATCATGCTCAAGGTTTATCTGGACAACTAAATTACTTGTATCTTGCTTTTTATCACTATGAAATATTTTTTCTTCTCTCCCTGTCCCCAGCATCAAATATTTACTAATCAATCATAAGATGCATGCTATTGTGTTAGGGGCTTGGCACTAAGAAGTTTTAATGTGAGTTAGAAAGTCTGCACCCTGAAGATGTTTACAATATTCAGGACCAAATTCTAGTCATTGCATCCATTAACTACAGAGGATGAAAAGTCAGCAAGTATTAAAGTCAGACAGCTGAGTCTGGGAATATCTTCCACATTTTTGTCTATCACTTGCTAACCATAGTATGAAGGGTTACCAGATATTTGAACTCTGACAACAATATCAGATCTTTTCTTGCTCAGAGGAATTTAACTATCTGAATTATTGAATAGATTTCTTCAAAGAAGACAAGGTCTATGGAAAAGGGCAAGTTGGAAAATCCAGCTGTGGTTGGGTTGCTAAGGATAAACACACAAACACTGCATACTGTGCAACATTAATTCTTTTAAAATAGAAGTAGTATGTTTTGGACATCAGTTTATTACTAAAATAAAAATGTAAATTTGGACTTAACGAAAACTTTCCCAAAGCAATTAACCTTGAGTCTACAAACAAACGAACAAAAAAAGAAAAAATGTGTAGGGGTAACTATGACGAGAAAATAAAACTAAGTCTGCTGTCTTATATGTCATGTTCAATATAACCAGAAACCCTATCCAAAATTTAGGAGCAAAAAGCTAACTCTGAATTATCCCTTGCTGCTTAGGAATAGGAAGCCACAAAAGAAAAATTCCCCATGTGGCTTTTTTCCTCCACAAAAGAAAGATGTTATACAAAGAAAAGAAAATTTAGGGGAAAAATGCATGTGAAGAAAGGCTCACAGGGAATGATTTAAGCCGAAAGATTGCAAGAGTTCAATACAGACAAGTGGACTAAGGGCCAACTAAATATGGACCTGCTCTCTACAAATAATGCTGAAGAGTATTCCAAGGATGAAAATTAATTTTAGGGGTAATATATATTAATGTGGTAGGAAACAGGGAACTGAGAAAAAAATACAAATAAAATTAAAAGAAGGAAAATATATCCTAAATGCTAGAACTTTCTCATAATCTATGTGATCTCAATGCCACATAAAAAGGTTAACGTATAAAATACACATATCTCAAGTGATAAAGGCATGTATGCAGATAAACATTCAAGTTAAACAAAATGAAAACTGTAATAAAATTATTCTAAATCAGGAAACAAAAGCTGTGTTAACTTTCTGATAAAAGAGAAATCATTATATAAATCATTAACCACTAAGAAACCTCCTAACACCCAGCAATGCACATCAAATTTTACTGTAATTATGTATAAAGAAAATTGGAGACAAACTGATGTATTCTGATATCATTCATTTTGGCTAGTCTATGTACTCTGGGTACTCAAGAACTCTGTATGCTTATTATGTTATATTTGTCCTTCTTGGAGTGGTTATACTTGTAAAAAGCTATCCAGTACCTTGAATAGACTGGATAATTAGAATTGCAACGACTGCCATTTGAATATACGATGTCATAATTTCCTTTAAGTGCATTATCCTACTTGATGATACACTTGCCTTCTCCCTGGCCTGAGATTAAAGACTGCTTTCCAAGGCAGACATAGGTTCCTTGAGCAAAGTTAGTCTTATCTAAACCAATTTTTTTAGTTGACAGATGAGGTCTCCAGTATTTCATCAGGTTCACTTACCCGAACCTACTGTATTTCATTTATAACCATCTTATTCTGTTCAGAAAGTACAAGTTTCTCATTCAAAGTGTTACCAGTCGATTTCCATTTCTAGATAAATAAAAAGTAAACATTTTACACAATGCTTTCATACTCCTTTGTAGAAGTTGAAGTTTATTATATAACTATATACTGCTGCCTAATACATCCTTCTTGGAAGAAACCATGTCAGTCACAGCAAGGAAGCTACTCTGGGGCTAGGACTAGTGTCTCCATTGGAAACAATTACTCATAACAGAATGAAATCTCTATTTAGGGATGAAAGGACAGACATTATTCATTATGATACCTCTGAAGAATATCAGAAACCAATGATAGTACACAACTGTTACAGCTGAGGCCAAAGCAATCTATTACCCAAATAAAAGGAACAAGATATAACGTCTACTTTGGTATTTCTCAATTTACTGTGCATTTCACTCTTGGGTTCTTACAAATTAAGAACATGCACGTGTGCACACAGGCGTGCATACACATGGACACACACACACATACCTTCTAACAGACCTACCCAGAACTATCCCTCCCTCACGTAACTCTGGACTCTCCTTGGAATTCCCAGTTGCACTATTTGAAAAGGTTATTTTTTAACTAGATGTTCCTATCTTCTTTTTCATAATCATATTTACCCAAAATATTAATTTTCCACATAGTATTTTTTTCTTAATAGAATTACTACTTTTTCTAATACAATCAAGAGGGTGGTAGGCCGGGCGCGGTGGCTCAAGCCTGTAATCCCAGCACTTTGGGAGGCCGAGACAGGCGGATCACGAGGTCAGGAGATCGAGACCATCCTGGCTAACACGGTGAAACCCCGTCTCTACTAAAAAAATACAAAAAAAAAAAACTAGCCGGGCGAGGTGGCAGGCGCCTGTAGTCCCAGCTACTCGGGAGGCTGAGGCAGGAGAATGGCGTAAACCCAGGAGGCGGAGCTTGCAGTGAGCTGAGATCCGGCCAGTGAGTGAGCACTCCAGCCCGGGTGACAGAGCGAGACTCCGTCTCACAAAAAAAAAAAAAAA
>NW_016804694.1:3203981-3212958 GCF_001698545.2 Rhinopithecus bieti
AAAAAAAAAAAAAAAAAAAAAAGAGGGTGGTATAAGAAAGGAATGTCCCAAGTTCTTCCTAAAAAGAAATCTTTAGATTCCTTGTTGAAAAAGATCTTTTAAAAGATACAGGTATTGCAGAATTTTGTCCCTTAGTTCAGCTAAAATCCTGCTCTACTCCGCCTTCAATATGTCTGCAGCGTCTAAATTTTCCTGGTCGTGTGATTCTCCCCCTGGCAAACAGTGTGAACTTCCGAAATTCCCGTGGCTCCACCCCATCCTCCCAGTGGAGCGCACAGGCTGGTCGGAGCCTCTCGGGGAACCCTCCCCCTTATCTGCCTCCCGCATCTATCATTGACAGGATTTCCTTATATAGCAATATAGCTAACTTATGTGCAGAGAAACCCCTCCTCATGAAGAACATCTAAAAATAATTGGCAAAACTTTCATTTTATTTATTTATTTAAGATGGAGGCTTGCTCTGTCGCCCAGGCTGGAGTGCAGTGGTGTGATCTTGGCTCACTGCAACGTCTGCCTCCCAGGTTTAAACGATTCTCCTGCCTCAGCCTCTCTAGTAGCCGGGATTACAGGCACATACCACCATGCCAGGCTAATGTTTGTATTTTTAGTGAGATGGAGTTTTGCCATGTTGGCCAGGCTGGTCTTGAATTCCTGACCTCAGGCGATCTGCCCACTCAGCCTCCCAAAGTGCTAGGATTACAGGAGTGAGTCACCACACCTGGCCCTAAACAAAACACTTAAACTTAAATTCTCTTAAAAGTATGGTTAAGTTGGCAGTAAAGGCCGGGTGCAGTGGCTCACGACTGTAAATCCCAGCACTTTGGGAGGCCAAAGCAGGTAGACCGCTTGAGGTCAGGAGTTCCAGATCAGCCTGACCAACATGGTGAAACCCCATCTCTACTAAAAATACGAAAATTAGCTGGGCATGGTGGTGGGTACCTGTAATCCCAGCTACTCGGGAGGCTGAGACAGGAGGAGAATCACTTGAACCCAGGTGGAGGTTGCAGTGAGCTGAGATCACACCACTGCACTCCAGCCTAGGCGACAAAGCAAGACTCCCTCTCAAAAAAAAAAAAAAAAAAAAAAAAAAAAAGGTGGAGGCAAGAATCGTTGAAAAGGAACCATTCCCCAGGGATGAGAAGGCCTAAAGATGGTGTTTGCTCTGATGTAGGGTGACCATATAATTTTTTGCCCAAACCCGGACATTTTTGAGTATGAATAACCAGGCTGCAGCAAATTAATAATTTTCCAGGCATACCAAGATATATGATCACTCTACCCTGAGGTCATTTGCTCATCCCTGGTAGCAGTTTGGATTTTAGCAGGCTACATGTAGGTTTGGGGAAAGGAGATAAAGCCCGGGGTCTGAACAGGGAGAGATGCTGAAGCAGAGGCTCCTGAACAAAGTCCAGACTCCCAAAAGGCAACATTTTTAGTGGCTGACTTTAAAAAAAGAAAGAAATCTATCTTCAAAAGGAGATAGGGTTGAAATACAGGTGAGAATACAGGGTGATAGGGTTGAAATACAGGTGAGAATACAGGGTGATAGGGTTGAAATACAGGTGAGAACGGGGTGAAAGCTTAGAAGACAGTCAGTCCAGACTGAAGCAACTTAATTCAAAAGACTTGAATATTAAAGGCTCTCATCACCATTGTAATCTCTGTAATCTGACAAATCTTCTAGGGGGTTTGTTCTAATAAAACAAGGGATTGATTCAAGAAATGGAAGAGAAGAAATCAAAGAAGTATGAAATTCAATTTGGGAGACAGGCAAAGATAATTCCAAGGATAGCAACAAAGAAGACGCTGAGATTGACAGCTGTGCATAAGGCTGAGAAAGCAAGAAGGGAAAGAAGGTTCTAGAAAGGATATTTCTAAGAAAAAAATAAAACAGAGTGCTGGAAGAAAACTATATTTGGATGCTACCAGAAGGTGTAAAAAACATCATCAATAGGTATTAAACACTTACTTCAGGAAAAACAATCAAACAAGAAGGGGAACAATCATACTACATATGCTTGGATATGAGTAACATTTGCATGACCACAGTGAAAACTGCTTTTACTACAAATTGTAATATAACCATATTGGGAGGATAGGGAAGGAATGCACGGGAGATGGCAGTGTAAAAGAGCCAAACAGTCATCTATTGTCATAATAGGAAATTAATAGAAAGTGACTACAATTGATTAATCAAAAAAAAGATGTCCCACATAGAAAATTATAGGTATGTATAAATACCCAAAGAAAGCGCTAAAAGAGTGGTAAGTCATTGCCTTTGGAGATGGAGACTGGAGTAAATGAAGAAAAGTGAGTGTGGAAATTACTGTATTTGTTATAGTTGCTGTATTTGTTATATACTATATGCTCTGTAGTACTATTTGACTTTTTAAACTATATGCCTTATTACTTTAATACAAATAAAAAATTGTAAACATATATCAAATGAAATTATTTTCAAGAATAAGGGTGAAATAAAGATAGAACTTTCATAATTTAAAAATAAGGAATTTCCAGACAAAGAAAAATAAAAGAATTCATCACCAACAGATTCTTACTAAAGGAAATTCTGAAAGATATACTTCAGGAAGAAGAAAAATGATCCCAGAAGGAAGATCTGAGATGCAAGAAGGAATGGTGAGCCAAGAATAGGAAATATTTATGGATAACGCTAAACACACATTGACTACATAAAACAATAATATTGTCCCGCTTGTGGATTAAAAATCAAATAAAATTCTAGGAAAGAACAGCATATAGGTCAGATCAAGGGTAATGGGAAATAACTCTCTTCTAACAACATCCTTATTGAGTCTAAGAAGAGGGTAGGCTGGGTGAGATGGCTCATGCCTATAATCCCAGCATTTTGGGAAGCTGAGGCAGGAGGATTGCTTGAGGCCAAGAGTTTGAGATCAGTCTGGGAAACACAGCAAGACCCTGTCTCTAAAAAGGAAAAGGAAAGAGTTTTTTAAAATACAGCAGGGAGTGGTAGTGTGTGTCCCACACTGGGTAGTGTAGTCCCAGCTATTCAGGAGGCTGAGGTGGGAGGATCCCTTGAGCATAGGCGCTCTAGGCTGCAGTGAGCTATGATCATGACACTGCACTTCAGCCTGGGCAGCAGAGCAAGACCCTGTCTCTAAAAGGGAAAAGGAAAGAGGGTAAAGAAATGGTTTAACTTTAGAATAGTAAATTAAAAATGCATGTTAAAATTTCTGAAATCTAGGATAACCACTAAAATAGAAACCGAATGTATAACTTGCAGTATAGTAAGTGGGGGTCAGAAACCAGAATGAAGAAAAGCAACAATACAAAAATAAACATAAAAGGAGGAAAGAATAAAAGAAGTAAAATTAAGAAAAATTCAACAAATAGCCAAAAATGATACGGGAGAAATAGATCAATTGTATTAGGAATCACAATTAATGTACATGGACTAAATTCTATAGTTTAAAAGACAGATAACCACACTGAAGAAAATTAAAATCCTATGACACGCTATTTACAAGAAACAATAAAATATAGCCTAGATGCAAAAGTTAAAATAATATCAGAAAAAAACAGACATTAAAGTAAAAAGCATTACTCAAGAAAGAGGGTAACTATATACTGATAAAAGATTCATTTAATTAGAAATATATAACAATTAGAAGTGTGTATTCAGCTAATATGGTTTCAAGATATACTAAGCAAAAAGTAACAAACTGAGAAACTGGGAAATCCACTATCAGTGGCAGAGTTTAACTGCTTTCTCTCAGCAACTGATAGATCAATCAGACAAAAAGTCAGAAAAAATATAGAATATTTGAGTCACATAATTACATGAAGATAAAGAGAATACTGTTCTCAACAACTGAAAGATATATGTTCTTTTCAAGTATGCAAAGGATTTTATTTTTAAAGACTATGTTCTAGGCAAGCAAGTGTCAACAACTTTTAAAGGATCAGTTTCACACAGATCACTTTCTTTGATCACAATCAACTGGAAAACAATAACAACTCTACATACACACAAGCATACACACCTTAAAAATAACACCAAAAACACATGTACGACTGCAAGCTAAATCATCTTTAAAGAATCCATGGGTCAAAGAAAAAATAAGTAATGGAAATTAGAAAATACTTAGATAACATAAGAATAATAATGAAAATAACAATTACTAAAACTCGTGGGATGACATCACTAAAAATAGTGTAGTAAAAGACTCCAGGGTTCCATCTCTACTTTAGATTCAACTAAAGTACTGGCAAAAACTGTCAGAATCAACTTTTGCAGAACTATGGAACCTAATTAAAACCCTCCAACAATTAGGGGAAGGCTTGGTGAAGAAGGAAGCTACTGCAGTAAGAGAGCAGTGTGGTATTTTAAATTGCCCACATACTATCTCCCACAACACCTTAGATTTGTGGTGGCTGTGAGGACAGCAGCCCACACTGCTGGTGCAGGTGTCCAGTGCCAGAGGGAACAATACGAACCTTATTCTCAACTAATTGTGGTTGTGGATTTTGAATCTATCTAGTAGCTCCTTTAGGGACCAGCTCAAGAGTTTGCTTTGTTCTGCCAGCCTCAGATCCTTCCCGGGAGTGGGGTGGCTTCCCAGGTAGCTTTTTTTTTTTTTTTTTTTTTTGAGATGGAGTCTCGCTCTGTCGCCCAGGCTGGAGTGCAGTGGCCGGATCTCAGCTCACTGCAAGCTCCGCCTCCCGGGTTTACGCCATTCTCCTGTCTCAGCCTCCCAAGTAGCTGGGACTACAGGCGCCCACCACCTCGCCCGGCTAGTTTTTTTGTATTTTTTAGTAGAGACAGGGTTTCACCGTGTTAGCCAGGATGGTCTCGATCTCCTGACTTCATGATCCGCCCGTCTCAGCCTCCCAAAGTGCTGGGATTATCGGCGTCAGCCACCACGCCCAGCCCCCAAGTAGCTTTTACAGGACACATTTAAAGGCACAATTATTGGTCACAGCATTCTGGGGAGGCTGCAGTGAACTGAGATTGTGCCACTGCACTCCAGCCTGGACAACAGAGCCAGATCTTGCCTCAAAAAAAAAAAAAAAAAAGAAAAGAAAAGAAAACAACTGCAGTAGAAAGAAGAAATAATGACAGGAACAAAAAATGCTGAAACAAGAAACAATGATAGAATACAGATAATTTTAAATCCATAGAAGGTTCTTTGAAAAGGCTGATGAAATTTAAGAAATTTAAGAAATTTAAAGCCGGGCGCGGTGGCTCAAGCCTGTAATCCCAGCACTTTGGGAGGCCGAGACGGGGGGATCACAAGGTCAGGAGATCGAGACCATCCTGGCTAACACGGTGAAACCCCGTCTCTACTAAAAAATACAAAAAACTAGCCGGGCGAGGTGGCGGGCGCCTGTAGTCCCAGCTACTCAGGAGGCTGAGGCAGGAGAATGGCGTGAACCCGGGAGGCGGAGCTTGCAGTGAGCTGAGATGCGGCCACTGCACTCCAGCCCCGGCGACAGAGTGAGACTCCGTCTCAAAAAAAAAAAAAAAAAAAAAAAGAAATTTAAGAAAGATGGATCAATAAATTTTAAGAAAGATGGATCAAACAATTTTAGGCATGAGGAAAATAAAATAATTACAGATGCTAAAGAGATTAAAAAGATAAGAAATTATGAATAACTTGAAGTCGATAATTTGAAACCCTAGTTGAAATGGATAAATTTCTAGAAAAATATGAATTATCAAAACCAAGTCATTAAGAAATAGAAAACCAGTGTGGTGCTATAAACATTAAGATATTTAATCAACAGTTAATAGTCTCCCCACAAGGCCCAGGTTTTATATGTGAATTCTACCAAACATCCAAGAAACAATTTTAATATATACAAATTCCTCCAGGGAAAGAAAAAGAATACTCCTCAACACATTTTATGAGGCTGATGTAACCTGAAAACAAAATTAGACAAGTACAAGAAAATTCTAGTTGTTCTCATAAACACAAACGCAAAATCCTAGAAAAATTCAGCCAAACAAATTCAGTTATATATAAATAATCATTATGACCAAATTAGGTTTATTCCAGGAATGCTAGGTATATTCAATATTAGAATATCTTACAATGTAATTCACACATTAAATGAGAAAACCCTGTCATTGTCGCAATATTTCCAGTAAAACATTTGCTAAATCCAACCACTATTTAAAATTTAACAAACACTCAGCAAACCAGGAATATAAGGCAATTTCCTTAACTTCTTAAAAGGCATCTATCAAAATCCTATAACAAATGTCTTTCTCAGTGGTAAAATGATAGAAGCATTCCCTTTAAAATTAACAAACAAGCAAACTTCAGAAGGATGATCACCATTGCTCCTTCTGTTCAACTGCATTTCTACACATTTTGTAGTAAGCAAGCAGAATACATTGAATTAAAAAAATACTGTAAAAAAAGGGCAACAAAAATAGATGTTACATCTAAAAATAAACCTAACAAAAGATGTGGCAGATATGGAGAAAGTTATAAAATTTTGTTGAATGACCGCAAAGAAGACCAGAGTAAATGGAGGAACACACCACGTTCACGTATACAAGGATCCAACCTTATAAAGGTGCCAAAAGAACTGGTAACGTTCCATCTGTTACACTAAATGGTGAGTAATGGGTCCTCATTTTATTGAAACTCGTTGCTATAGATTGAATGTTTGTGTCCACCCCTCCTCCAAATTTATATGTTGATATCTTAACCCCTTGAAGCTGATGGTATTTAGGAACTGGGGAGGTGATTTTGGATAGAATTTTGCCCAAGTCCAAGGATGACTGAGTGGGCTGTGGCAGACAGTGCCTTTTGTATTGGATAGCTGACAAGCTGCCTGGGAACATGCACTCCTCCTCAGTCATACGTTATCTTCCTTTAGCAGGCTGGCAGCACAGGGCTCAACGGGAAAACCTTAAGCCTCACTTTAATAATGGTCGCACATAAGGCACAGTGATTCTGACTCAGTTGCAAGCTAAGTGCAAAACTGGAGTATATTCTACCCTTAAATCTCACCTTTAAAATTTCCTTTTCTTTTAAGCTTGCAATTGATTCTTTTTGTGAAGTGTCTTGTGATACTGTGAATTAGGCTATATAAATATAAAACACACTGCATTATATAAAGTTTTACTGCTTCTTTGCTATAACATCAAATATGCTTGATTCTCTAGACCTAATTTGTATATCTTTAGACTCACTGAGTAGGTTTTACCTGATGAAGAATTCAATAAAATGGTATTAAAAGAGACAAAGATTATCAGATATAAATCCCTTTTTATCTTTCCTCTGAGCTTAGGCCTTTGGCAAATGGTTCTTTCAGATATGCAAAATATATCCCACCAACAAAAGCCTGCTTAGTTCATACAGAAGTTAGACTAGTCAGCACTTATAAACTGCAATAACCCATCTCTGTGAAATACATATTAGAAGGTCTTCACAACTAGTATTTCCTTAGAGTCACATAAGAAGGAAAACCACACTGCTTTCAGGCCTCAGAAGACTAGAAAACAATTTGATTGGGGTAATATGTGATAACTCCTGAAAAACCTAACATTTCACAAGAAGACAATGCTTAAATATGGTAGCCTAGAAAAACATTCCCAGGGTAAAAGGCCTCTAGGTGCACAGGGAATTTTGCCTCACCCTGTATGTAATAAGCTGACAAAAATATACTTGCTCTGTATCAGAAATGTTCAGGATTCTTTTACCATAAATAACAACATAGGGAAGCAAGTTCTGTCCAGTGTTAGTGTAGGAATATAATCAAGTTCAGCTTTAACTGCAGCTATCCATCATTTGGCTTCAGCCTTGGCCTTTGAAGGGGCACTGAGAGCCTAACGTCTGCTTCAGTGTCAATTCTGGTATCCCTGAATGTATTCAGGATCAGTGGTCACATGGTCACATAGGTTCCTACCATATCTAACTAGCACAATAACTACAGAAATATGAACAAGATATGCCATTTGGATCTAGTTTATCTAGAAAATATCTGCTTATTCCACTTACTTTTGCAAGTATTCTAGATACAACTTGGTGTGAAAATCTTCTGTACTTTTTTTCTTTTGAGATGGAGTCTTGCTCTGTTGCCCAGGCTGGGGTACAGCGGCTCAATCTCAGCTCACTGCAACCTCTGCCTCCTGGATCAAGCAATTCTCCTGCCTCAGTCTCCCAAGTAGTTGGGATTACAGGTGCCTGGCACCACCCCTGGCTAATTTTTGTATTTTTAGTAGAGATGGGGTTTCACCATGTTAGCCAGCCTGGTCTCGAACTCCTGATCTCACGTGATCCACCTGCCTCAGCCTCCCAAAGTGCTAGGATTATAGGTGTGAGCCACCACACTTGGCCCCTTATGTACTTTTGATGTTAAAATCTTAACAGTCAGCTGAAGTCTGAATGTATATTTATTACTGCAAGAGTAAAATGTTACAATAATCATGGTGACTATATAAAAATTATTAACTTCTGTACAAAGTTAATTATTAAAAACTAGAGTGCTCAAATGGGGAGGCAGGTTAATAGAGCAAATATTAAGAAATAGTAGATTGGCTAGATACCTTTTTTTTTTTTTTTTGAGACGGAATCTTGCTCTGTCGCCGGGGCTGGATTGCAGTGGCTGGATCTCAGCTCACTGCAAGCTCCGCCTCCCGGGTTTACACCATTCTCCTGCCTCAGCCTCCGGAGTAGCTGCGACTACAGGCGCCCGCCACCTCACCCGGCTAGTTTTTTTTTTTGTATTTTTTAGTAGAGACGGGGTTTCACCATGTTAGCCAGGATGGTCTCGATCTCCTGACCTCGTGATCCGCCCGTCTCGGCCTCCCAAAGTGCTGGGATTACTGGCTTGAGCCACCGAGCCTGGCCAGCTAGATATCTTTAAGAAGAACATTATGTTTTCTCAATCAACATGCCTACAAAATTTTTTTAAAAACAGGCAAACTGGCCGGGCGCGGTGGCTCAAGCCTGTAATCCCAGCACTTTGGGAGGCCGAGACG
>NW_016804694.1:3213434-3232462 GCF_001698545.2 Rhinopithecus bieti
TTTTTTTTTTTTTTTTTTTTGAGACAGTCTTACTCTGTCACCCAGGTTGGAGTGCAGTGGTGCAATCTCAGATGACTGCAACCTCCACCTCTTAAGTTCAAACAGTTCTCATGCCTCAGCCTCCTGTAGCTGAGTAGCTGAGACTACAGGTGCACGCCACCATGCCTAATTTTTGTATTTTTAGTACAGATGGGGTTTCGCCACGTTGCCCAGGCTAGTCTCAAAAAACTCCTGGCCTCAAGTGATCCACCCAACTTGGCCTCCCAAAGTACTGAGATTGCAGGGTTGAGCCACCGCGCCCAACAATAAGATCCTACTTCTAATCTTTATAGTATTATTCAGTGACAATATTGTTATTTGTAACCCTAAACGAAAATCCTCTATTTAATTTTTGTTATTTCATTCTACATAGGCTACAAGTTTCAAGAAACAATTCTGTTTCAGAAATCTTCATGTCAGAATAAATTTAAGGTAGGATATCAATTTTGCCACCCCAAAATTTCATAAGAAGGAAAAACTCCAAGGTAATATATAACAACATCCATGATAAATTATCTTCAATTTAAATGGAATAAATATAAGAAGAATGAAGAAAATAACATAAGATTAAAGAAATGTGAGGTGCTCCAAAATATAATATATTGCTCCTGCCAAAGACTTCAGTTGAAAGTGAATGTCTACTGTCACAAATGTGCAATACAGTGCTCACAGGCTCATTTAGCAGGTGCTGAGTGCTGAGAATTCTGGTTCCTGCAATATAAGGTCAAATTTTAAAATTCTGATCAATATAAATGTAATAAAATTATAGTGATATTTATATTTGGGATACATTTTGCAGCTTACTCCTTTTTTTGGAGTGGGGGCCAGGGTCTTGTTCTGTCACCCAGGCTTAAGTGCAGTAGTATGATCTTGGCGTTCTGCAACCTCCGCCTCCCAGGCTCAAGCAATCCTGCCACCTCAGCCTCCCAAGTAGCTGGGACTACAGGTGTATGCACAACATCCAGTTAATTTTTATACACTTTTGTAGAGACAGGATTTCACCATGTTGCCCAGGCTGGGCTCGAACTTCCGAGTTCAATCCATCGGCCCACCTTGGGCTCCCAAAGTGCTGGGATTACAGGCATGAGCCAAAGTGTCTGGCCCAATTCACTCTTGTTTCCCAAAAGTCCCCTCTGTGTTGGTAATATTACTGGTCTCAATTCTCCATTTGGCAAAAATGTTTATTTGATGCACCTCTAAAGTGACATTCTATATTGTGTAGTAAGAAAGGATGCTTGCACATAGAACAAGGAAGCACTTAAGGATTTACTCTTGGACATTCACCTTCCTAGAAATTTTAAATTAAGCAATCAAATCATGTTTCTTTTTCAACTATAATTATGTTTCTGAATATAAATCTGTACATATTTGTTTGTTATAGGGAGAGACTATAGTAAGTCTAGAATAATAAGACAAAAGTTGGCTGGCACAGTGGCTCATGCCTGTAATCCCAGCACTTTGGGAGGTCGAGGAGGGCGGATCACCTGAGGTCAGGAGTTCAAGACCAGCCTGGCCAACATGGTGAAATCCCGTCTCTACTAAAAATACAAAATTAGCCAGGTGTGGTAGTGCATGCCTGTAATCCCAGCTACTCGGGATGCTGGGGCAGGAGAACTGCTTGAACCCGGGAGGCAGAGGTTGCAAGGAGCTGAGATCATTCCACTGCACTCCAGCCTGGGTGACAAGAGCAAAACTATAATAAAAAACAACAACAACTATAATAATAATAATAATAGATAAGACAAAAGCCATATGAAGGCATCATGTATCTAATATTCATGATTCAGCTGTTGGTATCTAGTCAGTATGACAGACATTGTGAGTAATGGCCACAAGATATAACATGGATTTGGGAGAAACCTTCTAAAAGTGTATCATTCATTTTGTTCCATTCATGCCCAGAGGAGAAATCACCCAACAGATAAATTCTTGGGAAAAGGACTTGCCCAGATGCCAAATACATCCATGCAGAATCATAAAGGAGAAGAACTAATTCACAGGGTGTCAGACATTTGCAGCAAAGAGGCCTGAAAACCAAGAGAGAAAAATAATGGCCCACTTCATTAGCATTCCATGTTCTCAGAACTAGGTAGCATCAATTTGAAATGCATGTACTCACTTCACACTGATAGGATATACCAATTCTACCTCCTCAGATACCCTTTCTAATCACAGTCCCTGGGACTGTAGTCTGGAGTGAAATGTAATCTCCAAGTGAAAAATTAAAAATGATGGAATAAGTATTTTCCTCACTCAAGTGAAATCTGGTTTTATGATGCTCTTGCTCAAGAGACATCTGTTAGCATATCTGGATTTAAATGTTCAGATGTGCACTTTGTTCCAAGAAAATGCTTCTGGTATAAATGCCCCTGACAAAAAAAAAAAAAAAAAAAAAAAAGTCTACTTTATTACAACAGCTTTGAGGTTCATAGTTTAACTGGCTGGAGCCAGACCATATTGTTGGTAACTATGGCCCCTCTCCTATTTGACTTGTACAGTAACAGCAGCATTAGCTCTGTAACATTAGGGGCTGCTTTGTTCTGTTTTTAAAAGAAAAAAAGAAGATGGTATAACTTAGTGCCTGTATTAGCTGTTAGGATTACAGTCTACTTAGACTTTTATAATGATATGTTTTCAGCTTTATGTGTTCCACTGAAGAGAAGGGAACTAAAATGCTTTGGAATAGGGAGCTATTTGTGTATTTTCTGCACATGGTATATTAGATTTTCCTATCTCCTCACTGTATTACCAGAGTTCATATTGACTGAAAGAAAATATATCAACTGAATTTAGTGTGTTTATAGATTCAATATGGCCATTTTCAAATGAACTGTGTTGAAAATGACAGTGTCCATCAATCCTTTGGCCAGCAGTTTTTTGTATATGTATAAAAACACCTATTCTGTTTCTAAGCTTTAACCTTGAAACACTAATACCAAGAACCTGAGGGTCATTTAAACTGAAATCTAAAATTAAACTTTCAGGACTTCTGAAATATTAAAGTGTCATTATAAAAGCTACATTTTAAAAGAGGTTAACAAATTGTGCTTTATGATCTATTGTTGTACCCTTTCTCAAGAAAGAAATCTGAGTATTGTTATACCACAGGTTTTATACTAGCAAGAGAGCTTTTTAAACAAAGGGGGGAAATGACAACAGTAAAATAATAATTTATTTTTAGCACTATGTAATGTACCAAACTCTCTACTAGATCTTCTAACTGTCTTTAACTGGCAGGAAATCTGTGATAATTTATAGTATAGAGATTAATTAATAGAGGTGAGGATTTAACAAAGAATCTTTTAAACTTATTTTCACCACATTTTAAAGACATATATTACATCTATGGCCAAATTTCTTTCTACTTACCCTTGCTGGGAAAGTTTCATTTCCTTTAACTCAATACATAAAATCTGCACCTTTGTCTGTCAGAGAAATATGCTCAGATGTGGTCTGTTTCATGGCTTGATATACCACAATAAATTGTTAATGATACATTACTGCACCAAAAAACAGGCCAATGCAATACTGTCTTCTTTGTACATTCCAAAAAGAGCCAGGAAATTTCAAACTACTCTCTCTTTAACCTTTCAGCATCAAAGATGCCACCAGTAAACATGTATGAAGCAAGCAGCTGCACTACACATACAGCCCCATGCTGGATGGCATTGGACGTTCACTTTCATTCACAATTGACTATGCTTTACAGTCACTTCATGGTATACAAATATTTTTACAACAAATGTGCTGTAATTTACCACTTTTTTTCAAGAATGAATTACTCAAATGCGTATATATCCAAGTTGATTATTGTCAGCTGACATGACACAGAAATGGCACAAAGGATCAAGAAGACTAGCTTACCTGAAAAAAGAAAATATTGAATAAATAAATTAGCTGTCTTAATTTGGTATGTCATTGCTTTAAAATCCTGGGAACCGTGAGTATTAAACTACACCAGTATTGTACATTTTACAGGTTATATTTTTTTTCTGGCTTCTGGTGTCTTAAGCTTTATGTTGGTGATTTATGATTTACATTGTCAGTCAAAGCTCTTAATAAAAATACACCTTTATGTTATGCAGCTGGGAATAGAGTTTTTTCCTTTCTCTCTCTGTAGAGTCCCACATACATATTGAATATATTCTAGTGGTAATTATGAAATACAAGGTTATAGGGCCATCACTGATTGTCATCATATGCCACTCAAACTTCTTCCTGATGGTACAATGAAGTAACTGAAAATACCTCTCTGCTGGTGCCGTCACATATCTCAGAGTGCGCTGGGCTACAACACAGAAGGCTTTCATTTTCCTCAGGATATAGAGATACTTCCAAAGAGTTTCTTTCTTTTTTTTTGAGACTTCTTCAGCCTCCTGAGTAGTTGGGATCACAGGCATCTGCCACCATGCCCAGCTAATTTTTGTATTTGTAGTAGAAATGGGGTTTCACCATGTTGGCCAGGCTGGTCTCGAACTCCTGACCTCAAGTGATCCACCTGCCTCTGCCTCCCAAAGTGCTGGGATTACAGGTCACCCAAAGATTTTCACAGTACCAACACATCAGGCTCTTTGGACTTGGCAAACCTAGCTTACCTACAAAGGCTTTTTTCACACAGACTAATCTCTATCATGTGGTCAAAGAGAATGGTTTCCAAAGTGGGGTGCATACACTCCGGGGGTTTGTAAGATTCTGATTCATTGGTTACAAAAAGAAAATACTAGAATCTATCTTACCATTACTTCTTCTTTTTTTATTTTTTTGACAGAGTCTCGCTCTGTCGCCCAGGCTGGAGTGCAGTGGTGCAATCTCGGCTCACTGCAAGCTCTGCCTCCCAGGTTCACGCCATTCTCCTATCTCAGCCTCCCAAGTAGCTGGGACTACAGGCGCCTGCCACCACGCCTGGCTAATTTTTTGTATTTTTAGTAGAGACAGGGTTTCACCATGTTAGTCAGTTAGCCAGGATGGTCTCAATCTCCAGACCTTGTGATCCACCCACCTCAGCCTCCCAAAGTGCTGGGATTACAGGTGTGAGCCACCGCGCCCAGCCCCATTACTGCTATTGTATACTTTAAAAATGCCTATATTTTTGTATGTTTTATAATGTACACATTAGTTCAGGAGTACATGTATATAGTTTATAAATGAATAAATATGTCAGTGGACCCCGCTCAAAAATTTTCTTTGTAATCATTTTAGTAAGATATAATTTATATACTATACAATTCACCAACTTAAGTATATGATTCAATGGTTTATAGTATAGTTACAGAGTTTGACAACTATCACAATTTAGAACATTTTAATCATCTCAGAAACACCTGTATCCTTTAGCTGTCACCTCCTCATTCTTTCAGACCTAAGCAACCATTAATCTATGTTCTGTCCCTATAGATTACCTATTCTAGGGATTTCATATAAATGAAAGCATGTAATGTGTGATATTTTGTAACTAACTTCTTTCACTTAGCATAATCCTTTCAAGGTTTATCCACATTGTAGCATGTATCAGTACTTCACTCATTTTAATGGCTAAATAATATTCCATTGTATGGATATACCACATTTTATTTATCTATTCATCAATTGGGGACATTTGGATTGTTTCCATTTTTGGTTATTATTATGACTAGTGTTGCTATAAACATTCATGCTGAGTTTTTATGTGGATATATGTTTTCATTTCTCAAGTATACAGCTAGAGGTGGAACTGCTGGGTCAAGCGGTAACTCTATATTTAACATTTTGAGGAACTGTCAGACTATTTCCAAAGTAGTTGTACCATTTTTACATTCTCACCTGCAGTTTATGAGGGTTCTAATTTCTCCACATCCTTGCCAACAAGGATCAGACTTTTTTATTCTAACCGTCCTCCTGGGTTGAAGTGGTATCTCACAAGCTTTGATTTGCATTTTCCTCATGACTAATGATGTTGATCACTTCTTCAGGTGTAATTTTTTTTTTTAATGGAGTCTCACTCTGTCGCCCAGGTTGGAGTGCAGTGGCCCGATCTCAGCTCACTGCAACCTCTGCCTCCCATGCTCAAGCAACTCTCCTGTCTCAGTCTCCCAAGTAGCTAGGAGTACAGGCGCATGCTACCATGCCCAGCTAATTTTTGTATTTTTAGTAGAGACGAGGTTTCACCCTGTTGACCAGGCTGGTCTCGAACTCCTGACCTCAAGTGATCCGCCCACCTTGGCCTCCCAAAGTGCTGGGATTATAGGCATGAGCCATCTCGCCTGGCCCATGTGTAAATTTTTTTACTAATGGGTACATGATCCAAAAAAGTTGTGAGACCCCTGACTAAAGATAACTTTAGTCACTAAAGTTATCTAGCAATTTCAGGAGCAGTTATCCAGTATAAAACCCAGAGAGCATTCTGAAGAAACAATAACAGCCAATATTCAAGATACTGAAATATTCATGAACAAGAAAAAAGAACACTGGTAGGTGAAATGAAGACAAAAAGCATAGGAAACCAATGGAGGATCAAAGATCAACCAGACATGGATGTCTAGACAGTACCTCCAAATTCAAGACATTATACAACTCTAAGGAACATGCAGAGTATCACCTACATTGTCACCACTACTTAAACTGATACATGGCTCCACTCTCATTACAAAGAGGTAGATGGTGATGCTTTAGTCACTTCCTTAATACAAACATAAGCAATTTAAAGAACTGTCCTTTTTTGCCAAAATTATATCCACTCTACATTTTGGTGTTATAGAACAACAGTGACAGTCAACATCTTTACTTAGCAAAATTCCTTTTGGAAATTGCACTGGTCTGTGAAATCCAAAAGTCTGGGAACTCCTGCTTTAGTACATACCTTCCACTCTAGAAAAGACCTCAGGTCTCCCTAATTTACTCTATCATTCCTGCTTTTATATGCTTATACTTATTGTCTCCCTGGTCCTGGAATATCAAAACTTCAAACCTTACCCATTTTTAAAGACTTCACGTCTTATTCATTCATGCAGTCAGTTTAGTCAAACAGTTACTGAACATCTAAGAAGGCATCAGGCTGAGGGGAATGGAATTAGGGTGAGGAATGTATGCCAAGATGATTAGCTCATGAACATTACTCTCAAGGGTTTTACATACTATCCTCTTTATCAAGTCTTAAGTTATAGACTTGGTTAACAATTTCCTAATCACATCATCTGTTAATAGAATGATGAGGGGCCAGACTATTTTAAATCAGAGCTGCTTTGGAAAATCTAGCACATATAGGTCACAGTACCCATTACACGATACACAGTCTCTTGGAGAAGGCTTTTTGGATGAGTCACAGCTTTAAATAGGAAAGAAGGCAATGACGAAGGTCATACCTGAAGTCAGATCAGTGAAGCAGAGCTTCCTATCTTCTTACATCTAAGAACTAATGTCAACAAATCTTCTGATTATTTTACCAAGAAAGAAAATGCTGTAATGATTAATTCTCTCTTAACTAATCTTTTTGATACCTCAAACACCAGAGTGGTTGTTTTGAATAAAACTTGCTTGTTTCTCTCTCTCTTTTTTTTTTTTTTTTTTTAATAGCTATTCTCTCTCTAATCCTTACCCTGCTGAATTTAATTGCCTTGGCAATGCCAAAACAATGTCTGATCCTAATAGGTCAGCATTGATCGCTCTAAACCAATTGGTTCCTTCATTAGCAAGAAAATGAAGTAAAGAGAAAAGACAGGTGGCACCCGAACAGGCAGCTGGGTTTTTGCTCCTCTTACAGTGCCTCTCTCTCATTAAACAGTAGCTGATCGATTGGCAACTTGCTCAAAATCTACAAAAACTATTCATCACTTTTGACACAGAGCTGTTTTAACAGGCCACACAACTCAAGATTTGGATACCCCAGACAGTCTGTTTGTGGGGCCCATCACACTCTTCCCAGACAGATGTCTCTTTAGATCATATGGAGAAAAAAAAGGGGAAACATCATGCAATAGACCACTTTCTGGCAAGACACCAAGCAAAGTCCAGAACAGCTAATCCCAGCTCTGAGTTTCTGGAGCAAAGGCTTCCCAGAGGAGAGTCCTCCTCCCAGAGTCTAGACTCTATGGCATGGACCAGCAAGAGGAAGCAAGGAGGGTTAAAAATATCAATCATCAACAGAGAGAGAAAAACAGAGTCAAAGAAGAAAAGGGAATGCAAAAAAAGAGAAAAAAAAATCACAGGAAAAACACAATATATTCAGACTGCGTTACCTTGGTTAGTTGGGAAATGACCCAAGAAAGCGAATAGACTAGGAGTTTTGTCAGATGGCTCAGGGAACTGCCTCTCTGCTAGAATGGGTTAGTCCCTCACTGCTGGGGCAACAATCACACGACCAGAGAGACACAGCAACTCCTTTTCAAGCTGGGGAATACAGCGTAGGAAAAGGGGGTGCTACCCAATCTTGACTGAGCACCTACTGTATATCAAAGACCTTGTTAGGCAATTTACACTGAACCTGATGACAATCTTATGAAGGAGCTAATTTTATTCTCATTTGCCATACTAAAAAGAAAAAGTTTCAGAGATATAAAGTAATCTGTCCAACAACACACAGCAGGAAAGAAATGGCAGTCAGAATCTGAATGTAGTTCTGATTAATTCCAAAGACCTTGCCCTTTTAATGAACCTCTGGGGGGTAACTGAAAACAAAACAAAACACCAAAAAAAATAGAGTTAATTTATAAAGCACAAAATAGAGAAAATATAAAACAAGACACTGATATTTAAAATTTATTTATTTTGCTCATCCTTAAGACAATGATTTTTTTTTTTTTTGAGACGGAGTCTTGTTCTATCACCCAGGCTGGAGTGCAGTGGCGTGATCTTGGCTCACTGCAACCTCTGCCTCCCAGGTTCAAATGATTCTCCTGCCTCAGCCTCCCAAGTAGCTGGGATTATAGGCGTGTGCCACCATGCACGGCTAATTTTTGTATTTTTCAGTAGAGACAGGGTTTCGCCATGTTGGCTAGGCTGGTGTTGAATTCCTGACCTCAGGTGATCCATCCGCCTCAGCCTCCCAAAGTGCTGGGATTACAGGCATGAGCCACTGCGCCCAGCCAAGACAAAGATTTGTAACGAGAATAAAAAGAGGAGGAGGAATATGAAGGAATATTGAAGGTTATTGCTTTCATTCTGGAGGTTCTTGCAAATTGACTCTGGGTTCTGCATATTCTGAGGGGAGGAGGCAGGGCCAACATTGTCCACAAGCTTCCCTTTTGCTTGCTGCCTTTCCACAAAGCTAGCCGAGCTAGAAGAGAACTGGCCTAAGAAACAACTGAAGCCACAATAATAGGTCAATTTTCTCTTAAATTTCAAATCTGGAAACAGAAAGAACTTACTCAACTTCTATGCCAGTAATTCCTTGGTCTAAAAAAAAAAAGTCTAAGAAAACTTTTCATTTCTTATACTAAGCCACAACATAGTTACTCAATAAAATGCACTTAACAATATGTTGAATTTATTCATCAATCATTCACAAAACACCTTTCATGGTCAAGGTACTTGCTAAAGCCCGAATGAACACTGCTAGGGCTATTATACTCTCTCATTACAAATACAAATTATCTGAAATCATATTACAATGTTGACTTCCAAGGGAATGTCTGCAATATTTGACAATAAAAATAACCAAAAGGTGAATTTTTGACATAATCAGATTTACCACTAATGACAGACAGACGGAGATGTGGAGCCTCTCAAAATCTTCACTCTATTAAGAATTGGGAGAAAGAGAAGAAAGGAGAAAGGGATATTTAATAGGGGCCTATTATCTGTTTGGGCACCATGTAATATCCTGGGGATACAAAAACAAAAAGATGAGGGCACAGTTCTCTAGGAGTTCAGAGTCTAGTAGAAAAGACAAGATATTTGGTCATTCATTCATCCATCCACTCACCCATGTATCCCTTCCTTCATTTTTAACAACCAGCAACTATTTACTGAGAACCTATGATGTGTTGTCAAGTACTATGCTGGGTACTAAGGATATAACAATAAACCAGAAGGATGCAGTCCTTGCCCTCATGAACTTAAGAGTCTAGTGGGGAAGTCAGGCCAGGAAACAGGCAACTATAATAAAATATAATAAGTACTATGAAAGGAGAAAGACAGAGCATTCTAATAGCACAGAATAAGCAGGCCATTGGTGTTGATGGTGATGATGGGGTGGGGGCTGTCCTGGTAAAAAGAATGCTTCTCACAGTAAGACATATCTGAACTGGAACTTGAGGGATAAAAAGAAGTTAGAAAGACAAGCAAGAAGAAGAGAAACAGAAGTTTTTTGTGGTAAGAAAGAACAATATGTAGCAATATCCAGAGACAAGTCAGGGCATGCCAGAAGGGCTAAAAAGACATTTTACAGATGCATCATACAGTGATAGCCAGCCTCCAAAATGGCACCCAATGGTTGTTTTCTGTTATTCATATCTTTATATGGTTCCTTCTCATACTAATATCCTATTGGTTACAAAGGTCAGTTCCAAAATGACAACGTCTGACTTTCAAGTCTAGGAAAAAAAAAGCAAAACATTGCAGTTTCTGCTTTGCTTTCTCTCTTGGATCACTTTCTCTGGAGGATGGCAGCCACCATGCTGTAGGGACACTCGAGCAGCCCTCTATATAGGAAAATGTGGAAAATCTGCCAACAGTCAGTGTCAACTTGCCAACCATGCAAATGGGCCACCTTGAAAAATGAAGCTGTCAAACCTATTCATAACTTCAGATGACTATAGCCTTGGCTGACATCTTGACTTTAATACTGTAAGAGATTGTGATGTAGGTATGAGCTGACAGAAGATATAACCAAAAAAGAGAGGGGGAAAAAAAAAAAAAAGAAGAAGAGACTGTGAGGATCTGAATGTTTATTTCCCACCCCCAAAATTCATATGTCGAAATACTAACCCCAATGGACAGAATTAGGAGGTGGGGGCTTTGGGGAGGTGATTAGGTCATGAGTGAGGAGCCCTCATGAATGAGACTGGTTCCCTTATAAAAAGAGGCCAGAGAGCCAGGTGTGGTGGTTCACACCTGCAATCCTAATACTTTGGGAGGCTAAGGTGGGATTACTTGAGCCCCAAAGTTACAGACCAACCTGAGCAACATAGTGGGACCCTGCCTCTACAAAAAAATTTTTTTTTAATTAACAGGGCGTGTTGGTTTGCACCTATCGTCCCAGCTACTCAGGAGGCTGAGGTGGGAGGATTGCTTAAACTTGGGAGGTTCAAGGCTGCAATGAGCCATGATCGTGCCAGCCCGTCTCAAAAAAAAAGAGGCCAGAGAAAGCTTCTTCGTCCCTTCTGTCATGTGAGGCCACTGCTAGAAAGCCCCACCTATATATCAGTAAACGGCCCTCACCAGATGCCAAAATTGTTGGCACCTTGATCTTGGACTTCTCAGCCTCTGCAACTATGAGAAATAAATTTGTTGTTTATAAGCGATCCAGTTAATAGTATTTGTTAGTAACAGCCTGAACAGACTAAGACAGCGACCTCAAGCCAAAACCACTCAGCTAAACTACTCTCAAATTCCTAATCCCTATAAACTGTGAGATAATAAATGTTTACTGCTTTTTTGTTTTTTTGAGATGGAGTCTCACTCTGTCGCCCAGGCTGGAGTGCAGTGGCGTGATCTCGGCTCACTGCAACCTCTGCCTCCCGGGTTCAAGTGATTCTCCTGCCTCAGCCTCCCGAGTAGCTGGGATTACAGGCGTGTGCCACCAAGCCCAGCTAATTTATTGTATTTTTAGTAGAGACAGGGTTTCACCATGTTAGCCAGGATGTTGTCGATCTCCTGACCTTGTGATCTGCCCACCTTGGCCTCCCAAAGTGCTGGGATTACTGGCGTGAGTCACCGCGCCTGGCTTTGTTTTAAGTCACTATGTTTGGGGTCATCTGTTACACAGCAATATATAATTAATATACACAGCATTTAAGATGAGAGGAAGGTGGTTGAGGTAAGAAGCTAAAAAGACAGGGCCAGATCAAGTAAAAATTTTAATGAAATGATATTGGCCTTTATCATGAAAACAATGGAGAGTCACTGGAGGTTTTAAAAGAGGGAAATGACAGAGCTACATTTAGCAGAATATCTGGCTACACTGTTCTTGTTTGGGAATTGAACAGAAGAAAGATAAAACCAAAACCAAAAAACTGAGTGAGTGTACTGAATGTGAACCTACCATGTCTCTAAGATTCCCTCAACCTCCACCAGCTTTCTCTTTAACATATACTGAGTCACCCTTCTACCTGTGAACTTGGATACAATGTCATACTGCTTTCTGAACAGTTGCCAAGGGGTTGGAGGAAGTCAATGGGAAACAGAAAATTAGGGGGAAGTCATGTCTGAACAACCTGTTGTGGCCAACAACCTTGGCCATGGCCAAGAAGGTAAGGTGCTATATCATACTTTTCCCTCCTTGATTTTCCTTTATCCTTTACCCTTGCCATTTTGGGCTGGAAGTTACCAAAAAAATGTCAGCACTTTAATTCTTGCTTCAGGTTCTACATCCTACAGCTGTTAATGCCTACTGCAGTAGTCACTGCCCATATTTACCTATTTAGAGGTAGAAATGTGGTTAATCTAAATTAAGACGAGCTGTAAGTGTAAAATACACACTGGATTTTGAAGACTAGTGTTTAAAAGGAAATTTTAAACACGCCGCTTTTATGTTGATTACATGTTGAATTGATATTTTGAATACATTGGTTTAAATAAAATACATTATTACATTATTAAAATACATTATTAATTTCACTTGATTCACTTAATTTCACTTGATTCCTTTTTTTTTTTGAGACAAGGTCTCAAAAGGTCTCACTTAATTTCACTTGATTCCTTTTTTTTTTTTTTGAGACAAGGTCTCACTTTGTCGTCCAGGCTGGAGTGTAGTGGCGCAATCTCAGCTCACTGCAACCGCTGCCTCCTGGGTTCAAGTGATTCTCATGCCTCAGCTTCCCAAGTAGCTGGGATTACAGGCATGCACCATCACACCCGGCTAATTTTTGTATTTTTAGTAGAGATGGGGTTTGGCCATGTTGGCCAGGCCGGTCTTGAACTCCTGGCCTCAAGTGATTCACCTGCCTTGCCCTCCCAAAGTGCTAGGATTACAGATGTGAGCCACCACACCACCTCACTTGCTTCTTTTTATCTTTTTTAATATAGCTACTAGAAAACGTAAAATAACATTTCTATTGGACAGCACTGTTCTACAGGACCTAGAATAAGACGGTACACAAGTTAAGCAAGAAGAGGGCAACTGGTTATTGCAATGGAGATGTAGAAAAGAAGACTGGAAAAGAATTTAAGGACAAAGCATTGCCAAATAGAAATGACTGGCTGTGGAAGAGGGGAGGAATGAAAGACGACGCCCAGCTTTGTGGCTAGGGCAACTCACTGAGATGAGAACTTCAGACGAAGAACATGTTGGAAGGTAGGATTAGTTACCGTGAGGCATTCTGCTGTGAATTTCAGGTGCATCACTAGTGAAGCTATGCAGTGGCCATATTTCAGCATGCTAACCGCAAGCACAGGAGAGAGAACTAGGCAGGAGATGAAGATGTGTTATTAACAGATGCCATGTGAGCCCATGAATTTGCTAAGAAAGAGTGTGCAGAGTGAGAAAAGTGGAGGACACAAACACATTAAGAATATCATTCTAGACTGTGATAGGTGTTATACAGAAAACAGAGCAGAATCACAAGAGAGTGAGTGACGGGATAGGGCTGAGGGGTTACTTAAGCTTGGGGATAAATAAGATGGGAGCATGGAAGTACACTGGACAAACAGAGCATTCTTGTGGAAGAAACGTCAAGTGCAAATGCAGAAGTTATAAATAGCGTGACAGGTTTACGGAAGGAGCAGGGGTCTGGTACTACTAGAATATATGATAGAGCAGGAGGAATGGAACAGGAGAAACTGCATGGGCACACAGTGGGCAGATCATGAAAGGCTCTGCATTTTAAGCTGTGGAACTTGGACTTTAAGCCACAGGCAAAGAGGAGCCCTGAGAAGTTTTAGTAGAGGAGTGACATGACTTCATTCGATTTTTACAACTTTCTTCAAGGTACATGTTCCTAACTACAAGGGGCCCCACCTACTTGGTTCTGACATATCACTGGGTTCCATGAAGCACAATTTTAAAAACACTATGTTACATGACTTCTCTAGGCCTTTAAACCTCAACAGTCTATGGTTAAAAGATCAGTGAGAGAAATATAAAACTATACTTGTGTCAGGTTCACAAGTCTCTCTTTCTTCTCTGTCCCAACCCTCCCCTCATTCACACTCAGATAACCGTGTGCATGGCAAACCTGCATGTTAGGAATATGAGGCCATACCAAGGAATCAATGTCACATATTCAGACAAAATACATGGGCAGGAGGAAGTAAATATCCTCTTGAGGGCTGTCATTAAACCATCCAAACTAAAAAGAAACCATGCAAGTCACAGCCTGATTATTCTGCAGTGGCCTCATCCAGGCCCTTTCACCATCCTCCATCTACCTGCTCATTGGCTGTTAATGACTCCATTGCCCACTCACCCTCCCCTCATAGGCACACAGGTCCAGAAAAGAAAAGAAGGAAACCACCGAAGAAGTTAGCTATGACAACAAAGGAGAAGAAAATTAGCTAATGGCTGAAACAGAGTTTAACATTATCTGTTTATTTCAACTTTATTTCACCAAAGCACTTACCATTTTTTCCTAATTTATTCTTATACCCATTTTAAAATGTAATTATTTAATTTAATTTAATCTGTGGCCAGAAGAAGTGACTTGTGGAGATATACACTCCCTGCCTTCAGTTCAGAGCCTTTTGCCATCACACTACTTTTCATTCCATCATGGGTTTTCTAAGATGAAATATTTCATAACACTAAGAGGGAGAAACATTTGTTTTACTAGGAAAAGGTTTGTTTTAAAATAAATGGTGTTCAGGAATAGCTTTCACCAGTGTTCCTTATGATATAATAGCAGGTCCTATGGTGAGAAGAATTTGCAAACACTTTGCAAAAACACTGAGAAACGACTGTGTCTCAACAGCCAAATGGGTTTCTGAACAAAAACTAAATTAAATCCATTATAAAAAGATTTTCAATGGACTACATTTAAATCCCACTGACTTCTTAATCTTTCTAGACTTTAATATAATGCACCTAATACTACCTAGATATCGAGTATTTAGGATATCTGGAAGTAAATCTCTAAATCTTAAAATTGTCTACTAGATTAACTACAAATACTATACACACACAATCACATGAAAGGCAACAGTGCAAGTGAAAGAATGCTGGACTTGGGAGCATAAAGACTTTTGTTTCTGCTATGTTTTCTACTCACTGTACGAATTGCGGAAGCTTACTTAACCTTTGGGTCAGTTTATCTGTCAATAAAATGAGGTTACCGGTAAATAATAAATAATTTAAATTCCCTACACAGGTTCACCAACCACTCTAGATGGGTTTGGTAATCTATGGCAGAGAATGTGAGTTGCCTATCCAAGAATCCATCTATTCTCTTTTTCCTAAGTAAAACAACCTAGATTTTTTTTTTTTTAGAGCTGAACCCATAGCTGCCTAGAATAAAGGTTGTATTTCCGAAAGTTCTTTGCAGCTATGTTCTGATCATTTCTTTCTTTCTTTCTTTTTCTTTCTTTTTTTTTTTTTGAGACAGAGTTTTGCTCTTGTCACCCAGGCTGGAGTGCAACGGCGCAATCTTGGCTCACCGCAACCTCCAGCGATTCTCCAGCCTCAGCCTGCAGAGTAGCTGGGATTATGGGCATGCGCCACCATGCCCAGCTAATTTTTTTTTTGTAGTTTTAGTAGAGACAGGGTTTCTCCATGTTGGTCATGCTGGTCTTGAACTCCTGACCTCAGCTGATCCGCCCACCTCGGCCTCCCAAAGTGCTGGGATTACAGGCGTGAGCCACTGTGCCTGGGCTTGTTCTGAACTTTTCACTATTTTCGCCTTTCCTGTCACTCTTCCTTTCCAAGGCATACCTCTGTACCTGGGTTCCTGACCCCATCGGGTCCTGTTTCCTATACCAGTTCCTTCTTCCACCTGTCCCAGCAGCTATTTCCTCTCTGTAGTATCTTTAATTGCTCTCTCACTGCTAGCCACTTCCTCTCAGCCCAGATCCTTAAAAAACACACCTGTTTTAAGTAATCAGTCCCTCTTATCTCTCCTTTCTTATCAAACTTCTAGAACCCATAGTTCATATACCCACCTTCCACTTTCTCATAGGCTTAGTGTCTCTGTTCCTTTTCTCCTTTGCTCTACTGAAACTAATCTTAAAAATCACTGAATGTCCTCTAAGGGCCAAACCCCATGGCCTCTTTTCAGTCTTTATCCCATTTGACAGTCTTACAGGTGTCTAGCATGATTAACCACCCTTTCTCCTCAAAAGCCTTCTTTCCTCCACCTTCTGTAACATCTTCCCCAGGTTCTTCTAATGCCTCTCTGACCAATCCTTCTCAGGTTCTTTTGCATCCTTATCCTTTTTATTTACTCCAATGATCACTCCCTAGGATACCAGCCCAGATTCCCTCTTGTCTCAGCAAATACACAATCCAAGGTAGTTTAGTCTCTCTCAGAGCATCAACTACTTTTAAACGTTTATTTGTCTTTCTGATTATAAAAGTATTCATGCTCACTGTAACAACTTTAAAACAATTTTTTAAAAGAATTTACTTTGTGCCTGGTCTAGGTTAGGAATTCTCATGTGTATTATTTGTTTAAGTTTCACCATAATCCTATGAGATAAACATCTCCTATTCCTTCTGCTACAATGCTCCTTCCGCCACTTTAAACCAGGCTAATTACTTCAGGCCAGGTCATGGCTCAAGAGTCATTTCCAGATCAGGACATCATATTACTCTCTGTCATAGCACCCTGTTCTTCCCTTCCATAATATGTATCACAATTGGTATTTGATATGGTCTGGCTCTGTGTCCTCACCCAAATCTCATCTCGAACTGTAATCCCCACATGTCAAGGGAGGGACCTGGTGGGAGGTGACTGGGTCATGGGGACTGTTTCCCCATGTTGTTCTCATGATAGTGAGGGAGTTCTCACGAGAGATGATGGTTTAAGTGTGACACTTTGCTCTTTCTCTTCTTCTCTCTCCTGCCACCATGTAAAATGTGCCTTGCTTCCCCTTTGCCTTCTGCCATGATTGTAAGTTTCCCAAGGCCTCCCCAGCCGTGCAGAACTGCCAGTCAATGTTAAACCTCTTTCCTTTATAAATTATCCAGTCTCAGGTAGTATCTTTTTATCAGTGTGAAAATGGACTAATACAGTATTTATATACCTTTTGTTTACTATGTCTGCCTCCAGGCTCTATAGTGGCTCAAACAGTCTTGCTGAAGGATTCTTTGAAATTAACATTTCCCAAAGGAGGAACAGAATCACTGTTGTACAAAAGTGAAATGATCAACCCTGGCAAAGAGACAAGCAGTGGAGACCTGGAGAATATTTCCATGTTGCTTAATCTATCATCTAGGTTCCAGGATAGAGCTATTATGAATTATTCACAAAAAGGCAGTATGTATAGTCAAATGGTTAAGAAAACAGGTTTTGGAGTGAGTGACCTGGGTTCAAGTTCCAGCTCTGCCACTGATTTATTGTAGGACTGTAGGCAAGGATTTTTCATTGTAAAATGAAGACAAAAGTTAGCATTAAATGAGAATAATTCATTGTAACTTACATAGCAGCTTAATGCCTGACACCTAATAAGTGTTCAACAAATGTTAACTATATATATTCTACTCTTTAAAAGAATCCCAAGGGTGACTACAAGTGGCTTTCTATATTGGTTCCAATATATTTGAAATTATAACCAGAAGATGTTCTTTAAAATTGCTAATATAATCAATATACAAAAATCAATCGTATTTCTATAAATAAGCAATGAAAAAACAAAAATAAAATTAAGAAAATAATTTCATTTACAATCGCATCAAAAAGAATATTTAGAAATATATTTAGCAAATATGCAAGACTAGTACACTGAAAAGTATAAAATATTGTTGAAAGAAATTAAAGGAGTCCTAAATAAGTAGAAAGACATCCTGTGTTCACGGATTAAAATATTTAATATGTTAAGGTGGCAATACTTCTCAAAGTGATCAACAGATTCAATGCAATCCTTTTCAAAATCCTAATACACTTATTTGTAGAAATTGACAACCTGATCCTAAAATTCATACGGAAAGAACCCAGAATAGCCAAAACAATCCCCCATCCCCAAAAGAGTTAGAAGACTCACATTTCCTGATTTTAAAACTTGTGACAAACCACAGTAATCAAGATAGCCTAACACTGGCATAAGGATAGACATATAAAGCAACAGAATAAAACTGAGAGTACAGAAATAAACCCATACATCTATGGTCAACTGATTTTTGACAAGGCTGCCAAGACAATTCAATGGGAGAAATGTGCCTGGGACAACTGAATGTCCAATACGAAAGAATGAATTTAGACTCTTACCTCACACCATATATAAAAAGTAACTAAAAATGGATCAAAGACCTAAACGTAAGAGCCAAAACTATATTATGTTTAGAAGAAAATACAGGTGTATATTATCATAACCTTAGATTAGGCAACAGTTTCTCAGCAATGAAACCTAAATCAGCCAGACTTGGTGGCTCATGCCTATAATAACTGCACTTTGGAAGGCCAAAGAGGGAGGATTGCTTGAGCTCAGGAGTTCGAGACCAGAGTGGGCACCCTAGTGAGACTCTATCTCCACTAAAATTAGAAAAAAAAACTAATTGGACTGTGGTGGTGTGCACCTGTCATCCCAGCTACTCAGTTGGTTAAGGTGGGAGAATTGCTTAAGCCTGGGACACAGAGGCTGCAGTGAGCTATCATTGTACTTCAGCCTGGGTGATAAAGTGAAACCCTGTCCAAAGAGAGGGGAGGGGAGGGGATGGGAGTTGAGGGGAGGGGAGAGGAGAGGAGAGGAGAGGAGAGGAAAGGAAAAGGGAA
>NW_016804694.1:3232682-3239795 GCF_001698545.2 Rhinopithecus bieti
AGGAGAGGAGAGGAGAGGAAAGGAAAAGGGAAAGGGAAAAGGAAAAGGAAAAGGAAAAGGAAAGAAAAGAAAAGAAAAACCTAAATCACAAGCAACCAAAGAAAAAATAAATTAGACTTCATCAAAATTTAAAACTTTTGTGCTTCAAAGGACATTATCAAGAAAGCAAAAGACAACTCACAAAAGAGAGACGATATTTCCCCACAAAATTAAATCATATATCTGATAGGGGTCTGGTATTATATACATACATATATCTTAAAACTCAACAATTTTTAAAAATCCAGTTAAACAATGGGCACATAAACAAAAACCAACCTAATTTAAAAAGGGATAAAGAATCTGGATAAGACATTTTCCAAAAAAACCCTGTAAATACTCAATAACCATATGAAAAGACACTCAATGTTATTAGCCATCAGGTAAATGCAAATGAAAACCCCAATTGATATACCCACAAGGATGGCTATAATCAAAAACGTCTGATAATGACAATGAGTGTTGATGAGGATGTTGAGAAATTAGCACCATTCCATACTGCTATTGGGAATGTAAAATGGTACAGTTTCTAAGGAAAACAGTCTGGCAGATTCTCAAAAAGTTAAAGATAGAATTTCCATATGACCCAGCAATTCTACTCCTAGTTATATACCCAAGGGATCTGAAAACATATGTCCATACAAGAACATATACATAAATGTGTATAGCAGCATTATTCATAGCAGCCAAAAGATTAAAATGGCCCAAATATCTATCAACTCATGAATGGATAAGTAAAATGCTGTATATTCATACAATGGAACATTATTCAGCCATAAATAGAAATGAAGTACTGATATATGCTATAACACAGATGAACCTTGAGAAAATTATGTGAAGTAAAAGAAGCCAGACACAAAAGGCCACATATTGTATGACTCCATTTACATGAAATGTCCAGAATACGCAAATCCATAAAGACATAAAGTAGATTAGGGGTGGCCAGGGGATGGGGGGAGAAGGGATTGGGGAGTGACTGCTTATGGGTACAGGGTTTCTTTTTGGGGTGATAAAAATGTTAGTGGTGATGGATGCACAACCTTCTGAATATACTAAAGACCAGTTAATTGTACACCTTAAAATGGTGAATTTATGGCGTATTAAGTATATCTCAATTTTTAAAATTCCAAAACAGGTAGCTAATATGAATCTGTTCCTTTAGCACACTAGCCCATTTTCTTTCCTCAGCAGACTTAGAGAACAAGTACTCTTCATTTACCATAGCATGATTTTGTCTTTAATATCTTAAAACAGTGGTAGACCCAGTTAGGTAACCTTACTTGATAAAGAAGTAGAATAGACAAATGTGCATCTTATCTGGCACAGTTCCAAAATAGAGGATGCATTCTTTACTGACAGCACAGCTAGGACAATAGAAGACTCACACATTAAAACTGAAAGCTTCCGCCCAGAGCAAGTCAATAAAAAACAAAGCCCCAAACTACTAACTCTACATCCCTGAGCCTGCCTGGCATGCATGGGATCTCATTCTGCCAAAAACCAAATTCAAAACAAATATCAAGGTTCTAGGGAAGGCAAAGCTCAAACAAGCAAAAGCATTTCTAGTTGTTACTGCAGATAAGGGATAAACAGATGTGTTTCATTCTGGGCTTGTTATTACCAAATTGACCCTGGCCAGCAGAGGATAAAACTGGGATGGTTTAACTCCAGGTAAAAAAGTAGAGCTCAGTTCCAGAGTGGCCCCCACTTGAAATACTTTATACTTCAGTTAATTCTGTCAGAAAAGAGGCAAATTCAGAAATCTCTTCAGGTTAGAGCCCTAGCCCTTTTCAGCATTGTAAAATTCATACGGGAAAGAGGCTGAGGTAGGAAATATTACTGTAATCACTGAGGCTTTTAGTGCTTATTGTCGATCGTTACGAAACGATCCTTGTTTGATTCATACCTCTAAACAATCAAAAGAAATCAAAGTCACAATGTAAGAGTTTCAGGAACACATACAAAACTTGCCTGATGGTTGTAGCTTTGAGTTGTGCAATTCTAGGAACGTACCATGATCTCTGGCTTCTGTCCAGAATGCTAAATAGACAGTCTATCTGAGGAAGGGCCTGACCCCTCATACCTGACCTGGGCAGGTCTGTGACTACATGTGTATCACTGGCTTTGAACCTGATACCCTATAAGACAAGGGAGGAAAATCTGGAAACTGGCAAAACAGTTAAAAAATAAACAAACTAAAAACAACTGGACAGTCATTGTAGGGCTTCTGCCAACTTCTGGTTTCTTGCCATAGAGAGTAATGATTCCTGCCAGTCACTTAGAAAAAGAATAGCTTCTAGAAAAGCCAAATTGCTATGACCTAAAAACAGCAACTCTGCATCAGCACATAAAACTTATAGGAAGCTGGAAGTCTGAAAAATCAGATTCATACTCAGAAATTTAATCTCTCCTCCAATATTGAAGCTATAATGAGAAATAAGCTCCTGCAAAAACACATATTAATCATTTTATTGGTTCTGTTAAAAAAAAAAAGAACACCAATAACACCCAGCTAGTGTTACGTTCTCAGTGCAAATGATACATGGTTTTGAGATGGCAAAACCGTCAAATTATTGTATCCATATTTGTTCTATAATTTTTTAAAACTAAATATTCCCAAATAAATAGAAGTCAATGCAATCACGAAAAGTAGCCATAAAGCCTATTTGAGTTTCCATACTAGTCACAGATATCCTAGTGTTGGTCTAAATATTCTAGTGATAAAAAATTCAGCACTTAGAATAATTCTCCATGTCATCTGTGCGTAACAGTTACAAATGAAATTTTGAAAAAGTTTTTAGGGGAGTAAAAGCTCTGTGAAGATGTTGGGGGAGGGGCAGTGAAATGTGGGTGCTTCGGAGGTCAACAACAGTGGAGGGAATGTTAACGAGCTATGACGTCAGCAGAGACGTGTATTGGTAAGCTACCATTCAAGTGGGCTCAACTTTAGGCCTCTCAACCCAAAACCTGAGCTTAGATCCAACACACACTCATAGGTCCTTAGGTAAAAGGCAAGGGAAGACAAGGAAAGAAATTCTTCACAACTCTGAGGAGAGGGACCTAGCACCTTCTTATAAATTATGGTTCCTACACAAATCTAACATTCTGGAGTCTCAGAAGAGAGTAACCAGAAGGAGCATCAGCATAGGCCAAAGGCAAAATTCTTTGCCAAGCTGTAAGTGCTGTTGAGATTTTGATCTAAAGCCCGAGAATTGATTGTGGTTTTTTTTTCTTTTAATCTCCAAATTCTACTGACTGTCAGCAAGTTTAAGCAAGCCCCACATCACACTGTATAAGAATATACATACATTACCATTCCATTAAATTTCTTGTCAGAATTGGTACTTGGAATAGACCTCTTAGATTAGGGATACATTTTCATTTACAGTAAGGACTTGGCATTCCCAATTCCCAGTGGTAGTACTAGAAGAACTGGAAAAATAATTTTCTGATACTCTTACTCTCAAAAACAATGTCAGAAGATTAAAAGACTAGTCCTGGATATGCAATTTAATAAGAAGAATCACACTGGGAGAAACTAAAGTTTCTACAGGTATCATATCATCTGAAATTAACAGTCACCTTGGTGAGGAAGGTAGGACAAAGTACTTTATTATTATGATTTTTAAATGGGGATCACGCTTTGCTGCCCAGGCTGGAGTGCAGTGCCTATTCACAGACACGATCACAGTGCACTGCAGCCTCAAACTCCTGGGCTCTAGCAATCCTCCTGCCTCAGCCTCCTGAGTAGCTAGGACTACAAGCGAGTGCCACTATGCCTGGCTAGGATTATCACCATGCTCAGGGAAGCTCAATGACCAGTCTGAGAAGGATTCACACGGAAAGTAGCAGAACCAGGTCTGGAAGTGAAGTCTTCAGAGTTCAAATTCCTTGTTCTGTTTCCACTACCTGGCTGTCTTCTGTAATTAACATGCAAACGTAAGGAGAATGGGAGGCAGAAATGGGAGTGAACAAGAAGAAAGCAGAATAAAAATCTATGTTGCACCTGAGTATTTCTCAAATAGATTTTAATTTTACTTTCCTACAGGTTTGGAAAAGTGTTTGATGACCACATTTTAACTGTTTAAACTTTTATTTTCCTTCTGAATCCGACTTGCAACACATCTGTTGATCACATATAAAATAAAATTGCCAGAGATTAAGCAATGAGTTGTTTTCAATAAATTCCAACTTTTGTTCCCAGTCCAATCCAAATGGCAACTTTCAGAACGAGCCAAATTGAGAGATCATTTCAGAGCAATAAAAGAGGAAGCTCTTTCAGTAGGGAATCACTTTTTGAGTTCTAGTTCTTTGAAATGTTATGTTTAAGACCAATTACTTGGGCGGGCGCGGTGGCTCAAGCCTGTAATCCCAGCACTTTGGGAGGCCGAGACGGGCGGATCACGAGGTCAGGAGATCGAGACCATCCTGGCTAATACGGTGAAACCCCGTCTCTACTAAAAATACAAAAACTAGCTGGGCGAGGTGGCGGGCGCCTGTAGTCCCAGCTACTCGGGAGGCTGAGGCAGGAGAATGGCGTAAACCCGGGAGGCGGAGCTAGCAGTGAGCTGAGATCCGGCCATGGCACTCCAGCCTCGGCGATAGAGCAAGAAAAAAAAAAAAAAGACCAATTACTTATCCGGTATGCCTGTATACAAGCCTGGCTATGCCCAGATCAGCAGACCAGCCACAGTTCTTCCTGTGTGCAATCTGCAGCAGCCCCTTGCAGAGTCTGGCCGGGGTTTTGAAGAATTTTAGTCATGCATTTAATAAAAGTCATTTTCCCAATGTGCTAGACTTCAGTTCTAACTTGGAAAAGGGGAGCTAAGTTGGGTAAAGTTAAATGTGGGGAAATATGCAAGACAAAATCAGCTAAGTGACTGCTTTCAACGAAAACCAAAAACTATTTCATTTTCCATGGGTATTTTCACAATGTTTTCCTATGTTCATGACTATAAAATGATCAATAGTAAATTCTGAAATAGCTATGGAAATAATTATCAAAACTGGATTCAATTAGAAGACTAACAAAATCTATCAATCATGCTTGCCTTTCCATCCAGATAAATTCAAGAATTCCTGCATTCAAGGTCCTCAATGGACAACTCTGATGTATAATCAGATCAAAGGAAAGCTGTTTTGCTTTCTTTTGGAGATAATTTATTTTTCCTAAAAAAGGAATCCCAATGAAACAGCTGATATATAACCTAAAATCAGGCCACTTTACTTACTAACACTTGAAGGACATGATTTAAAATCATGGCATTGGCAAAGCATGGTGGCTCATGCCTGTAATCTCAGCACATTGAGGCCAAGGCAGGAGGATCACATGAGGCCAGGAGTTCGAGACTAGCCTGGGCAACATAGTGAGACCCCCATCTCAAAAGAAAATAGAAAAATTAGCTAGGGGTAGTGGCATGCGTCTGCAGTCCCAGTTACTTGGGAGGCTGAGGTGGGAGGACCAGTTGAGCCCAGGAGTTCAAGGCTGCAGTGAGTTATAATCGTGCCACTGCACTCCAGCAACAGAGCAAGACCCTGTCTCTAAACAAAACAAAACAAAACAAACAAAACCCCAAAAACAGTTCTCATATTCTCTTACTTCCTTTGTCAACTATTCTAATGCTCAAAGGTTAAATACATTGAAGAGAATCCAAAAAGAATCCAAAGCTTTGTGATATGGATAGGGGATGAACCCACCAATGTTTGTTTTTCCTTTGCTTGGGTTGAAATAATTCCAAGACTGCCACACTGACACCTTAGCCTTACATAATGAGAGATAGTTGTTAGGGTCACTATATTTGCATGTTGGCTTAACAAAAAAAATCCCTGAAAAACTACTGAACATACAAACTATAAATACTCCAAAGTAAACAGTTGCTGTGTAGAATCAACAAAAAAAGAATGTATGCAAAGACAGAACATCTTTTATTATTTCCTAAGTCTTACCAACAATAGGCTTCCAAATTAATTTTGTCTTTACCCTTCTTTGTCAGAAAAACTAAGGCTAAAAGCAGTAGCGTTTCTACCATCCCTCCCTCACTCAGTCCATTCTCAAGAAGCATAGAGCCCAAAGGAAGTATCCAAAGGAAAGTGATACGAAATTCTAATACTTAGGTACTAGTTCAGTTACCAGTGCTATAGAAAAGGATCAACGAGAAATGATTGATGCACAGGCGCAGTAGCTCATGCCTGTCATCCCAGTACTTTGGGAGGCCGAGGCAGGTGGATCACTTGAGGCCAGGAGTTCGAGCCCAGCCAGGTCAACAAGGTGAAACCCTGTCTTCACTAAAAATACAAAAATTAGCCAGGCATGGTGGCAGGCGCCTATGATCTCAGCTACTTGGGAGGCGGAGGCAGGAGAATCGCTTGAACTAGGGAGGTGGAGGTTGCAGTGAGCTGACATTACATCACTGCACTCCAGCCTGGGTGACAGAGAGAGAGTCCATCTCAAAACCAAACCAAACCAAACCAAACCAAATCCAAGAGAAATAACTGGTGGCCTACAACGCAATGTGAATTAACTTAATTCCTTAAGCAGGCTTAATCGGCATACTTTTCTGAGATATTCTATAAGGGCTTAATAAGTGTTCATTAGTTTTGAAATGGGAGAAAAGATGTAAGATAGAGTAGCCTGTAGTTGTTTTTTAAATACTTATTTCTAATCTATATTTCTAAAATTCAGGAAAACAGACGTTCATAAACTCCTGTTCACTGATTAAGAATTTCTTGAAAAGGCTATCTCTAAAATATGTGACCCGGCCGGGTGCGGTGGCTCACGCCTGTAATCCCAGCACTTTGGGAGGCAGAGGCGGGCGGATCACGAGGTCAGGAGATTGAGACCATCCTGGCGAACACGGTGAAACCCCATCTGTACTAGCCGGGTGTAGTGGTATGTGCCTGTAGTTCCAGCTACTCAGAAGGGTAAGGTAGAAGAATGGCTTGAACCCGGAAGGCAGAGGTTGCAGTGAGCCGAGATCATGCCACTGCACTCCAGCCTGGGCAATAGAGCAAGACTCTGTATCAAAAATAATAAATAAATAAATAAATAAATAAATAAATAAATAAATAAATAAA
>NW_016804694.1:3240916-3255021 GCF_001698545.2 Rhinopithecus bieti
AAATAAAATAATAAATAAATAAAATACGTGACTTTATGGGTGGTTGTACAAGTGTGTGATTTCCTGAGTACAAAACCAAAAACAAGGCATCATTCAAACTAATTCATCCAGTCAGTTATCTCCCTAGCATGAACCCAATTCTGTAATCATTTTCTAGTGCTAAACCATTATATTTTCTGGGCTAAAGCACATCAATGAGTTTTTATTTTAAAAAAAAATCATTCCACTTGCTCAAGAAATTAATGACTTAAACAATATCAAGGGTTTTACTTGAATATTTTACATAGTTGATACAATCCAAAACATCTATCTTTTTATCTTAGAATTAGAAACAAAAATCCAGTTGTCCAGGCATGGTGGCTCACACCTATAATCCCAGCACTTTGGGAGGCTGAGGCAGGAGGATCACTTGAGCCTAGTAATCACTTGAGACTAGCCTGGGCAACTGTGTAAGAACCCCAAATCTACAAAAAAATTTTAAAATTAGCCAAGCATGGTGGCATGCACCTGTAGACTCAGCTACTTGGGAAGCTGAGGTGGGAGGATCACTTGAGCCCAGGAGGCTGGGGCCATGGTGAGCCGTGACCACACCACTGCACTCAAGCCTGGGTAACCGAGTGAGACCTTGTCTCAACACAAACAAACAAACAAGGAATAAAAAATAATGTTAATGGAATAATCTCAAAAACTTAGCATTTTTTATTCCATGAAACTGAAGAACTGTGCTATGGAAGATTTTTTTTAATGAATAGCTCTAAAATAACTTTCATTGATAAGAAAACATGAAAATGTTACCTGGTCATGTAACACGTATGAATTAAACATCTTCAGTGAGGAAGTTCCTTAGAGAATGATATTGAATGACTAACTTAACAGTGCAACAGTGTGCAATGTCATGTCATGAGGGCTGGGTACAGTGGCTCACGCCTGTAATCCCAACACTTTGGGAGGCTGAGGTGGGAGGATCACTTGATTGAGCCTGGGAGTTCAAGACCAGCCTGGATAATACAGTGAGACCCTGTCTCTATAAAAAATAATTTTTAAAAACCAAGAAAATATCATGTCATGAATTCACATATTATTCATGAAACTGGTTCCCTGCACCTGTCTCCAGCCCAACCTCTCTCTCGTGACCTCCTGTCCCACATTCTGATTGCTGACCAGGTAGTTGAACATCTACTTGAATATCCTTACCAACTCTTCAAACTCAACCTAGCCCAAACTGAGGGGCAACATGCATAAGAAAGAACATGGCATAAAAGTAGACTTACACGCTATGTTCTTGGAGAGGAAGACTAAAGATCATAGGACACCACTACTCTCTAATGCTAAACTTAATAACATCTCAGTAAAAATACTATAACCCATTCCCCACCAAAATTAGATAAGTTGATTATAAGGCTAATTTAGAAGAGCAATCATGCAAAAATAGCCAAGAAAACCCTGAAAAGATGAGCATATATTAAAACATATTATATATTATAAAGCCTCTATAAAAAATAATGGGTGGCCGGGCGGCAGGTGGCTCAAGCCTGTAAATCCCAGCACTTTGGGAGGCGAGACGGCGGAAACGAGGTCAGGAGAATCGAGAAGCCATCCTGGCTTAACACAGTGGAACCTCGTCTCCTAACTCAAAAAATACAAAAAAACAACCGGGCGAGGTGGCGGGCGCCCTGTAGTCCAGCTAACTCGGGGAGGCCTGAGGCAGGAAGATATCGGCGTGAACCCGGGAGGCAAGAGCTTGAAGTGAGCTGAGATCCGGCCACTGTACTCCCAGCCCGGGCCACAGAGCCAGACTCCGTCTCCAAAAAAAAAAAAAAAAAAAAATGTGGTATTGGCACATGAATTGACTACTCAGTGGTGTGGAGTAGAAAACCCAAGATATAGAGCCAAATTACATTTGAAATTGTATGCTTATTATTTAATAGAGGCAACAACTCAAATCAGGGATGGATTTTTTAATAAGTATTGTTGGGTTAACTAGATAGCCATATGGCAAAAGATAAAATCAGACACATTCTTTCTCAACGTGCTTTAGTTCCAAAGCAAACAAACAAATAACAACGAATCAGATCCATCTTCATACTGTACATGAGGATAAATTCCAAATGAATCAAAGACTTAAATATAAAACATGAAAAAATATTAAACATAAAAAAAAGTGCCAGGTGTAGTGACTCACACCTGTAATCCCAGCACTTTGGGAGGCTGAGGCAGGCAGATTGCTTGAGCTGAGGAGTTCGAGATTAGCCTGAGCAACATGGTAATATCCTGTCTCTATAAAAAAAATATTAAAAATCAGCCAGACGTGGTGGTGTGTACCTGTAATCCAAGCTACTCAGGAGGCTGGAGTGGGAAGATCGATAGAACTGGGAAGGCAGAGGTTACAATGAGCTGAGATCGTGCCAATTGGGCAACAGGGCAAGACTCTGCCTCTGCCTATATATATGTGTGTGTACACACACACACACACATACACATATACACACACATACATACATATACACACACATATGTATATAAAGTAAAATTATTTAAAAATGGGTCAATTCCTCTATATTCTGAAAGTAGAGAAACATTTCTTATGTAACTCATTACCCAGATGCAAAAAGGAAAAAGACTGGTCAATCTGACTACATAAAAAACAAAATTCTACATAGTAAAAACAAAGAAAAAAAAGCAACACAAAAGTACAAACAACAAACTGAGAAAAAACATCTGCAACTTCTATTACAGAGAGATTAATATTCCTAATATATAAAGAATTCCTAAAATAAAGAACTAAAGCCTGTGTAGAAAACTGGAAGACAGAACCAAGTGGAGTTCACAGAAAAGATCGGCAAGCATCCCCAAAACACACGAACATATGCTCAACTTCCTTCTCGATAACAGAAATGAAATGCTCTCACCAACTAGAGCTCTCAAAGTTTGAAAAACGTACTGTTGGTAAGAGTGTGAGGAAACAAGCCCTCTCATACATTGCGGGTAGGAACTGGGGACATTTGAGTGGGCAGCTGAAGTCTTGTGACTATGTAACAGTGTACAAAGAAGCCAGCAGCCATTTGGACTACCTTAAAAAAAAAAAAAGTCTGACCAGATGCGGTGGCTCACACCTGTAATCCCAGAACTTTGGGAGGCCGAGATGGGCGGATCAAATGAGGTCAGGAGTTCGAGACCAGCCTGGCCAACATGGTGAAACCCTGACTCTACTAAAATTACAAAAATTAGCCAGGTGTGGTGGCATGTGCCTATAATCCAAGCTATTCAGGAGGCTGAGGCAGGAGAATCACCTGAACCCAGGAGGTAGAGGTTGCAGAGAGCCAAGATCAGGCCACTGCACTCCAGCCTGGGTGACAGAGTGAGACTCCATCTCAAAAAAAAAAAAAAAAAAAAAAAAAAAAAAATCCCAGTTGGAAATTTTGTCAACTGCCTTAGAAATTCCCAGTCTAGCCCACTGTATATAGCTGTGTATGATGAGTAGTTGCACATGGAGTATAGAAAGTGGTACTTACTAGAACTGTTCAATGTGTGGCCCTGCTATCAACCACCTAATCCTCAGGAAATCATTTCTTCCTACCAAACTCTTCTTGTGATTCAAATTAAGCTTGGTCCTTCTGTCTCCATCTTTTCTTTCTGTCCTTCCTTCCTTCTTTTTTCTTAACTATGTCCTCAGGGAGGACAATAACATCCCTCTTAAAAGCATTCTTTCCCAAACTTAGACTCTTCTTCAGTAACGTGGCTTAAACTAGGAAAGACAAACTGAAATATCCACGTGGGTGGCATGCGAGCTGGATGAGGGCAGACTGGAGAACATATGCTTATACTCACTGCAGTGAGGCAGCGGGGGCTGGGGAGCTGATGTTGAGAAAGTTTCCTGTTTTCAAGAGCAGCTGGTGATTTGGATATTTTATGAGAAATTTCCCAATTTTTAAGCGCTGGCATCCAATTTTGATTTCCTTACACTGTATAGGCCAAACAAAAATGCCACTGTTTAGACCTCTAGTTGGTAAGGCCTGTTTTGAATCTTTTCTCAGCAGGCTCATTTTTTAACCAATTAATCATCTAGGTTGCTCTTCTCTAGACCAGCCAGTTACTCGTCACCTTCAAAATACAGAGAAATAAAGGGACATAATTTTCTAAGAATGTGATGTGACTGCTACATCTCTGTTTTACGTGTCATTTTCCTGTAAAGCATTCTAGGACCTTGTGCTTTTTTTAAAGAGTAGTGTATCCCATCCTATGCTGGAACTCAACCACGGTCACACAATTATTATTTTTTTTAAACAACATTCTAATTAGAAACCTATTACTTTGATGCCTGGTTCTGTCCTTCTGTCTCACTGACCTACTGTGTAACCTTCAAGTTCCTCATCCATAAAATGAGAATAATAATAATAATAATAATAATCCATAAAATGGTTGTAATAAGGTGTCTATTGATGGGATTTTTGTGAAGATTGAATGATTTGTTATGTGTAAAGTGTTCTGCACAATGCCTAGCACCTAGATACACTTTCCAGACAAACTGACAAGTGCTGTTATTGTAGCTATTATGCAGCTATATGCTCATTTAACACAGTTCAGAGTACCCCCAAAAGTTTCACAGAAGTTTAGGTGTTACATTTATCACCTTATCTTTATGTTTGTGGACTGTCTATCACTAAAAGAGACTGAACTGACAAACTTCGCCATTTACAAAAACAAAATCATTGCTATTCAGTACCTTTGCTTGTCAAGGTGCTTATTCTAAGTGGACTGCTTGATAATATGTTGTAATATTCTCCCTGCTATGTGGAATAGAAAGACATCCATAACTACTGGGGTCACCCAGATGGTATTCTGTCATTCTTACAGCTGTCTTTTGTGTTCCATGGCATCTCATACATAATAGCTAATAGTGGCTCTCCCAATAAATTGTACTTATTGTCTGAATAATGAAGGATGTAAGTTACAAGGCCCTGATGATTTGAATTCATCATTTTTCCCCCAACCATATATTATTTTTTAAAACAACCACCAAAAGACCCTTTTCTCCCTCTGGCTACTGCCCTTTCTCTTTTTTTCTTTTTCCTTCACATCAATCTCCACTTTCTTTCTTCCCACTTATTCCTCAGCATGCTGCCATTGGTCTTCTGCCCCCACTACTCCATGGGATCTGTTCAGATATTTTTCAGCCCTGCTGACTGCTATGCACTCTTAATGTGATTGACTACCCCGTTCTTCTGTGATACCACTCTTTCTCTTTTTTCTTCCTGCCTCTCCTATGCTCTTTATCAGTATCCTTCTCTTTTATGCATGGTCTTCTCCCTTTATGCTGTCCCATAAACATGGGTGCTATTTAAGAGTTGTGCCTGGCTTTCTCCTTTAACTTTATATACCTGTCCTAGGTATCTCATCTGTGTCATGATTTTAGCTATTCTCCTTAAGCTACTGACACCCAGATTAATAATTACTAAGCTCCAGACCCATGCTTTCAATTGCCTACTAGACACTTCCCCTAAAAGGTTCTACAGGTACTTTAAACCCTAAACATCTAAAATAAAAGTTATCATCTCCATGCTCCCACTCTAAGTTACTTCTTTTCCCTTTCTAACCTAGCAAATGGCATCATTATCAATATAGGCCTAGCCACCCACAAAGGCACACCTTTCGTAGGTAGCATAATGACCTTCCCCAGACACATCTGTGTCCTACTCCCCAGAATCTGTGAGTATATTAGATTATATGGCAAAGAGAATTAAAGTTGCAGATGGAATTCAAGTTGCTTAATAAGCTGACTTTAAAATGGGGAATTATTTACCCTGGATTATCTGGGTGGGAACACTGTAATCACAAAGACCTTTAAAAGTGGAAGAGGAAGGCAGAGATTGCTAGCTTTGAAGAGAGAAGGGAGCCACGAGTCAAGGAACATGGGCAGCCTCTAGAATCTGGAAAAGCAAAGCAAATGCTTTCTCCCTTAGAGCCTCCAGAAACGAATGCAGCCTTGATAACACCTTGATTTTAGCCCAGTGAGACCCATTTCGGAATTCTGACTTCCAGATCTCCAAGATAATTATTTCGTGTTGTTTTAAGCCACAAAGTCTGTGGTAATTTGTTACAACAGCAATAGGAAACTAATACAGCACCCAAGGCAGAAGGTGGAGAGTTATCCTCTACTTCTATTCAATTACTCTCTAAGCATTGCAGCAGTTATTACTTAAATAACTTTCAAATCCAATTCCTCTTCTTCTTCATCCCCATTATTGCAACATGATAATATTTTATCTAGATTATCACAACCTCCTACTGGTTTTTGTCTTTAGTTTGGCACTCTCATCTATCTCCAATCCTATCCATTGATCCTGCATTCTTGCTAGGCTACCTGGGCTGCAAGCCTTTTAAAAAAAAAAAAAAAAAAAAAAAAAAATTTGCCCCACTCATATTTCTTCAAATGGCTCCTCACTGACTTCAGGATCAAGTTCAAACACCCTAACAGAGACTACGAAGTCCTATCAGAGCCAGAGAGGTTGGCCAGAACCAGACAGATTGGCTAGACATAGCATCAAAACATTGCCGAGACACCATACATTGCTAGAAACGTAAAGAAAGAGGAAAATTACATTTAACAGAATTCCATACTACCAAGTACTCTATGAGGCTGGAGAAAAACACTTTTGATTAGCCATTGGGAGGTGGGGAAGGTAGGGTAGGGTGGAATGAAAGCCCCAAAGAGATTTTTCAGTGGCACAGTAAGATGTTGAGTTGTAGATAGTTGGGATAACAGCCATGAGCTACCCTGCCTACCCCAACCTCTTTATTTGTAAGGGTAGCTTCCAAGAGGTAGTGCTGTAGTCAGCCGTGTGGAGGAGTCAGGTGTCCCCCTCGGTACTCTTACATTGCCTGGGGCCACTCTCTAATGTCACACTTACGTTATTCACATCTTTCAGTCTCTGCACATGGCTGAGGAGGTTTTGCAATTTGGGGCACAGTCACCAAAGGGCTCAGCCCTTGTCCTCTCCAGCCCTCGGTATCTCTTAAGTACTGTTAAACAATACATCCAGAAAGGGTGTCAAATTACTGGTTCTGCCCTAGATCTGGAAGCTACATTGCTCTATGTGTGACATGCAGGTCCCATCCTTTGCCCAAGGACCTCGTGGTTTTGTTTTGTTTTGTTGTTTGTTTGTTTTGGGGCCAAGTCTTGCCCTGTTGCCCAGGCTGGAGTACAGTGGTGCAATCACAGCTCACTATAACCTTGTCCTCCTGGGCTCAAACAAGGTGTTCTGCACCTTAGCCTCCCAAGTAGCTAGGACTACAGACATATGCCACCACATCTGGCTAACTATTCTTTTTAATTTTGTGTGTGTGTGTGTGTGTGTGTGTGTGTGTGTGTAGACAGGGTCTCACTATGTTGCACAGGCTGGTCTCAAACTTTTGGCCTCAAGGGATCCTTGGCCTCCCAAAGCACTAGGATTGTAGGCATGAGCTACCCTGCCCACACTGACCTCTTCTATTTGTAAGGGCAGCTCCTAAGAAGTAATGCTGTAGTTGGCCCTGTAGACAAGTCAGGTGTCCCCCTCTGTACTCTTACATTGCTTGGGACATGCTCTAATACTGCACTTATCTAATTGACACGTAACAGTTAACTGTTTTTAAATCCATATCCTCGCCTAGAATGTAATCTCCTAAAGGGTAAGGCTTTGTCTTATTCATCTCTGTATCCTAGCACTTAATAAAGTGTTGACACATAGGTCAGTGCAGTGGCTCACATCTGCAATCCTAGAACTTCGGGAGGCTGAGGCTAGTGGATCACTTGAATCTGGGAGTTCGAGACTAGCCTGGGCAACATGGCAAAACCACATCTCTACGAAAAATACAAAAATAAGCTGGGCATGGTGGGACGTACCTATAGTCCCAGCTACTTGGGGACTGAGGTGGGAGGATCACTGGAGCCTGGGAGGTTGAGGCTGCAGTGAGCTGATTGCGCCACTGCATTCCAGCCTGGGTGACAGAGCAACACCCTGTCTCCAGGAGAAAGAGAGAGAGAAAGAAAAAAAAAGTATTGATACATAACTGGTACTTTTCAAATAAATAAGTATATGAATATTAGTTTTAGTTGACTTTCATTTTCCCATAATATCAAGCAGTCTTTGTTTTGGATAGCCAATCATCATAGCTAACTTTTTCCCAAAGGGGAAGGTTTTTTAAAAGGCATACCTTTTAAAAGTCATTCATTTATCAGCTTTCTACCATGGGAAAGAAAGCAGCTGAACAATGTACCCTAGAATTCTTGCCTCCTGTAATTGAAGAATGCTTTTTTCTATTATCATTTATGTCTTGTTTATGGCCCATAAAAAGTCAGATTTAACCGCACTGGAAATTTAAGGGAAAAATATAAAGGATCTTGATGAAACAAAAGCGTTGGTATGAGATGAGCCTTCCAAGAGAAATAAATTACACAAAATCACTCTTTCTGACTCTAAATACAGGGATAAATACGTTTAGGGTTGCACAACTACCATGTAAACGTGTTAAGGTTCAGATGCAGAAATTGGCCTAATTGTATATAAAGCTGTCCTTTTACGAATCAGACAGTCTGGACTTATCTACCCAAATGTATGCTGGCCATTTCTCCTCTTTATCTCTACCACTTCCACTCTGCTCCTCCCCCACCAAAGAGGAAAAAAAGGATGCAGAGAGGAGAAGAGGATGTATGTGTGTACCAAAGATGAGTGAGTGACTGAGTGAGTGAGTTTGCTGGTTGCTATAGGAGAACCTTAGGAAAAATCTTCTTTCTATTTATTTATTTATTTATTTATTTATTTTGAGACGGAGTCTCGCTCTGTCACCCAGGCTGGAGTGCAGTGGCCGGATCTCAGCTCACTGCGAGCTCCACCTCCCGGGTTTACACCATTCTCCTGCCTCAGCCTCCCGAGTAGCTGGGACTACAAGTGCCCGCCACCTCACCCGGCTAGTTTTTTGTATTTGTTTTAGTAGAGACGGGGTTTCACCGTGTTAGCCAGGATGGTCTCGATCTCAGGATGATCCTGACCTCGTGATCCGCCCGTCTCGGCCTCCCAAAGTGCTGGGATTACAGGCTTGAGCCACCGCGCCTGGCCCGAAAATCTTCTAATAGAATCTGAAATTTCTCAGGTCCCTCTAAAGTAATGAGTTTTCTCATGGCAGTATTGTTCAACCTGTTTTTAATTATGACCACCCTAAGGAGTTCTCTAAAACATTTTTTCTCCAACTGCTCCCTACCCCCCAAGAAATTTTAGTCCCACAGCTATACTGTGTATCTGTTTGTGTACTATATGTATATCTGTATTTTATACATAAAAAGAATAAGTTATTTTAGACCTCAGGAATGAATTTTTACTCCCTTGGGGTGATACCACCTTGGATGAGAATGCATGGACTAGAATAGCAACTGGGCACAGTGGCACATGCCTATAGTCCCAGCAGCTCTTTGGGAGGCTAAGACAGGAGGATTGCTTAAGCCCAGGAGTTTGAGTACAACCTGGACAACAAGTAAGACCCTGTCTCTAAAAATAAAAATAAATAAAAAGGGAATGCATGGACTAGAAGATACAACTATGATAACCACTGTTGTGAAGCAAGGTGTGCTAAAGATCATTAAACCCATTCTTACAAAATAGCAAGATAGGCAGGCTAAAGATCAGTAAATAGCTGTAAGTTTGTATTTAAGGAAAATAAATAGCAGATGAAATTACAGTAAAGAATTTACCTTTATTTAGAATACTGCTATTAATAGTTTACTATTTTAATGCATGTATTTTATAATCTTTCTAGGTGTTGACCCTGTCTCTTTACTTAAGGTCTACTGAAATAGTGGCTCAGAGGACATGGGCCACTATTATATTAAACCTGTGAGGGTGCTTTCTGAGGGAATGAAAATGTTCTAAAATTTACTGTGGTACTGTAAATCACTGAATTATATACTTTAAACAAGTGAGTTGCATGGTATATAAACTATATCTCAATAAAGCTGTTACAAAAAATAGTGCTGATACTTAAAAAATATTTGTACATTTCATTTATGAGACCTGTCTGTCAATCTCTTACTTGATCTGAAACTTAAAATTCATTGTGATTAAAAGAATCAGAATATGATCTATTTATAAAAGAAGGGAAAATGCTAATTTAGGAAGACTCTAAAATACTCGCTTAAAAATACTAAGGGAGCTGGGTGCGGTGGCTCATGCCTGTAATCCCAGCACTTTGGGAGGCCAAGGCAGGCAGATCACCTGAGGTCGCGATTTTGAGACTAGCCTGACCAACGTGGAGACGCCATCTCTACTAAAAATACAAAATCAGCCGGGTGTGGAGGCACATGCCTGTAATCCCAGCTACTCAGGAGGCTGAGGCAAGAGAATCACTTGAACTCGGGAAGTGGAAGTTGTAGTAAGCCGAGATCGCGCCATTGCACTCCAGCCTGGGCAAAAAGAGCGAAACTCCATCTCAAACAAAACAAAAAAATTACTAAGGGAAACTATTTTAACACTTTTTATGGTATTCAAAGCAATCTTCCTTTCAACAAACTAAATGTGTAACAACAAGGGAATATAAATAAATGATACTAGACCTGAAATAGTCAAAACTGATTTATCCCAAGGTACTCATAAATCTACAAATTCTGAAAAAAACACTGACATCTCATTTCCTGACAAATAAGTAATTAAAAAAAATCAATCCTTCTAAGCTTTTAATTATTCTGTAAGTAGAAGACTACAACAATTTATAATACTAATAATGCCAATTTTGCCACTAAAATGAACACTATTCTACATCATTACTATGATGACTGATATCCAGGAACTTATCTAAGTCTCTGAAGAGATTTTTCTTAATGACTTTATAAGAGTTATTGTGCATAGTAAGTACCAATAGAAAACAACAGAGTGGCAATGAAACGCTTAAACTGGGCAGGGAACTATACTCACAAGCTGAGAAACGCATTTGGCACACATGGGGTAATACCAGCAGTGACTCAAACTTGTGCATCAATAAAATCCCTGGGTCATGGACCTTTGTGAATGTTTCTCACTTGTTAAATCCAAATCCAACAGTAGGATTTCTCAAAATAACGGAATATCATGCAGTCATTAAAATTGGTACCTGTGATGGCTACATGGAGAAGGTTTAAAAAAAAAAAATAACATCCTAGGCCGGGCGCGGTGGCTCACCCCTATAATCCCAGCACTTTGGGAAGCCAAGGCGGGTGGATCACAAGGTCAAGAGATAAAGACTATCCTGGCCAACAAGGTGAAACTCCGTCTCCACCGAAAATACAAAAATTAGCTGGGCGTGGTGGCGCACACCTGTAGTCCCAGCTACTCAGGAGGCTGAGGCAGAAGAATCACTTGAACCTCGGAGGCAGAGGTTTCAATGAGCTGAGATCATGCCACTGCACTCCAGACTGGCAACAGAGCAAGACTCTGTCTCAAATAATAATAATAATAAAAACATCCTAGAATAACATAATTTTAAAAATTACATAAGAAAAGAAAAGCACAAACTTTTTTAAAAAACTGTATACATTTTATAACATATGCATTTTATAACTGTCAAATACAGTAAAAAAAAGTTACAGTGATAAGATTGTCTAAAGCTTTTAAGGTCCTTTCTTTTATGATGTCTTAAAGAGTATTTAATAATAAAAATGTTTTAGAAAACAGTTACAGGGCTGGGTGCAGTGATTCATGCCTGTAATCCCAACACTTTGGGAGGCCGAGGTAAGTGGATCACTTGAGGTCAGGGGTTCAAGACCAGCCTGGCCAACATGGTGAAACCCCATCTCCACTAAAAATAAAAATAAAAAAAAAATTAGCCAGGCATGGTGGTGGGTGCCTGTAATCCCACCTATTAGGGAGGCTGAGACATGGGAATCACTTGAACCCAGGAAACAGAGGTTGCAGTGAGCCAGTATCGTGCCACTGTACTCCAGCCTGGGAGACAGAGCAAGACTCCATCTCAAAAACACAAACAAACAAACAAGAAAACAGTTATAGGAGGCAAGATTATTTAGAAGACAAGATTATTTTATTCATTTGTTTCTGAACATGTGTTTTGGTTTCAAAATTTTTATCTACTAATAATTTAATAATTCTTAAGCCTGACTTCAGTCTTCCTTTGTATATATATATGTCTAAGGCTGCTGACAGCCCATCTCAAAGATGCCTGCTTCTGTATATTGGCCTCAGGATAAAAGCACATGGAGCAGAGGGTTTTAGTGGTTCATAGTAATACAGCTAGTCATAATCATGCTGTATGTCTAATATTTCATCCATGACCAGATAAATGGATGACAGGCAGACTCCACTGAATTCTGAGATGACAACAAACAGTAAGGCATTAGCCAGACACTAGAAGTTCTGACCAAAGTTAAATTATCAATGAAATAATTAAGGTCATTAATGACAAGAACAGGGTATATCAGTAATGCAAAAGAAACAAAGAAAGAAAAGTAAATGGAGAGTATAAATATGAAATGCAGAAAACTTGGCAAAAACTATGCATGTCTATGACTGAAAGTAATGATCAGTTACTCTTGGATTCCATTAAGTTCACTGATAACAGGTTCAGAATGAAGCATAAGGGATTTAGGATAACTAATTAAAAACAGCTTTTCAATTCATTAAACAAAAAGCCAGTGCCTTCAAATGCAATTGTAAACCTCCATACCAAGTTAATTTTCTAAATCAGGGGTTTTCATTGGGGGTAGTATCATTCTGGGGAGCATTCTGGATTCTGCTGGAGCACTTTACCCTTCTAGTCTAATTATTTCCTTTCATTTCTCCTTTATGGCACAGCTAAAGCATAATATTGATTTATTCAAACACCCTTTCTGTGATAGAACCAATATATAAAAAAATGGATAAAGTATAAAGGAATAACTTAGCAAGCTACTATAAAATGAACTCCTACCCAGCATCTCAGAAGCCCTCATGTGCCCCTTCCTACACCCTGTTCCTTTCCTTCATAGGTAACTTGGCTACTTTTAATCTTTATACTTTATACATTTTAGAATAAACCCATTACATTCCACTAAAAACAGTTGGGGTTATATCGACTTTTTAAAAAAAGTTTGTGTGTGTGAGCAGGTTATATTTTCTATAAATTTTGTTTCAGGACAGTAAGGGGCACTGGATAATATTTCTTTTAAAAAGGGAATATTGGTGCAGATAGGGATAAGAACCAATGTTGTAAATGAAATGAAGATGTAGAATAGGGATCACTGTAGAATAGGGATCTAACATTCTAAGACTATATCTTCTATGAAAAATAAAACTCAAGATGATCACTGAGAATATCTCCATTTAAAAAACTTTCTCAGATGTCACAATCTGCCTCCCTATTACACAGAGTTTTCTAGGCACTGGTATATTTTGACGTCTTTTATCAAAATCTATTAACTCCTTTATAAATCTTCTTTTTGGCCGGGTGCAGTGGCTCACACTTGTAATCTCAGCACTTTGGGAGGCCGAGATGGAAGGATTGCTTGGGGCCAGGAATTCATGATCAGCCTGGTCAACATAGTGACCAGGTAAGTCGGATAAATAGTGAGACCCCATCTCTATTTAAATATTTTTTTTAAATGGGCTGGGCGTGGTGGCTGAGGCCTATAATCCCAGCACTTTGGGAGGCTGAGGTGGGCAGATCACATGTGGCCAGGAGTTTGAGATCAGCCTGGCCAACATGGTAAAACCTCATCTCTACTAAAAATACAAAAATTAGCCAGGCTTGGTGGTGCATGTCTGTAATCCCAGCTCCTCAGGAGGCTGAGACACAAGAATCGCTTGAACCTGCGAGGCGGGGGTTGCAGTGAGCCGAGATCTCTCCAGTACACCCCAGCCTGGGCAACAGAGAGAGACTTTGTTCCCCCAAAAATAAAAAAAATTACATAAAATTAAAACCAGCCGGGAATGGTGGCTCACGCCTGTAATCCCAACACTTTGGGAGGCCAAGGCGGGTGGATCACGAGGTCAGGAGATCAAGACCATTCTGGCTAACATGGTGAAACCCTGTCTGCACTAAAAATACAAAAAAATCAGCCGGGCGTGGTGGCGGGCGCCTGTAGTCCCAGTTAGTCGGGACGCTGAGGCAGG
>NW_016804694.1:3255166-3402521 GCF_001698545.2 Rhinopithecus bieti
AATCTTTTTTTTTTTTTCTTTTGAAATAGAGTGAGATAGGGTTTTGTTCTGTCACCCAGGCTGGAGTGCAGTGGCATCATCTCAGCTCATTGCCACCTCCACCTCCCAGGCTCAAGTGATCCTTTCACCTAAGCCTCCCTCAAAACTGGGACTACAGGCGTATCCCACCACGCTTTGCTAATTTTTAAATTTTTTGTAGAGATGAGGTCTCACTATATTGCCCAGGGTGGTCTCAAACTCATGGGCTCAAGCAATCCTCTGCCTCAGCCTCCCAAAGTGCTGGGATTACAGATGTGAGCAACTGTACCTGACCAACTCCTTTACAAGTTATCATAAAACGACCAAAAGACACAAATATTAATGCCAAACAGGTTATTATAAGTAAATCCTTCATCTTGGGAAGTGGACCCAAAATAATTAACAAAACGTGAAATCCACCAGGTCAAAGCATAAAAGTTAGTATTGGGATTTTGTAGTTAAATCATATAGTAAAAAATTTTAAGTCAGATACAGTGCATTAAAAGAATGTCTTCAGAATTAAAAATTCAATTCAGTCTTGGTGGTCTAAGATGAATAAATGACTATATTTTTAAATAGTTCACGACAAGGCCCGTGCCACGTTCAGCTTTCTCATTTCCTGTCTACAAGACTGTGGGCAAGTTACTTGACCTTTCAGGGGCTTGGTTTCCTTCTCTGCAAAATGAAAATAATACTGGCATCCAACATTTTGTATGAATTATCAGAGATATGTATTCAAAGCATCTAGGGGCTAGGTACCCAAGAGGAACTAAATAAGTGATGGCTATTAGCATGAATTTTACACTCATTCATTGACTAATGAAAACTTGTGAATGGTTGAATGAGCTTCATGTGGATTACATCTCCAAGGCATCTGCATTATAGGCTTTTACTTCTCATTGTGGAATAAAAGTCTCTGGTTACTTTAAAGAAACTTCAGGTATCGGCAAGCAGACAGCATAGTTCATTGAAAATTCATCTCACAAGGTCATCTGGTCCACTCAGTTTATAAGGAACAAATTTGGAAGCAATTGAGAAATTCTTTGTGATACAGAAAAAAATATAATACCACCCAACAACTGGCTTAACGACAAGGCTCCAGCTCATCGTAAATTTTTAGTCAACTATGGGCCACAAATATTAGGTAGATCTCTCAGCTTACTAGGTGTGAATCTGAATGAGTTATAAAAGTTATAAAAGTATATTTTAAATTTTTTATTCTTTTTGAGATGGAGTCGTGCTCTGTCGCCCAGGCTGTAGTGCAGTGGCATGATCTCAGCTCACTGCAACCTCTGCCTCCCGGGTTCAAGAGATTCTCCTGCCTCAGCCTCCCAAGTAGCTGGCATTATAGGTGTGCACCACCACACCAGGCTTATTTTTGTACTTTCAGTAGAGACAAGGTTTCACCATATTGGTCAGGCTGGTCTCGAACTCCTGACCTCAGGTGATCCACCTACCTCAGCCTCCCAAAGGCCTGGGATTACAGGCATGTGCCACAGCACCCAGCTTATTTATTTTATTTTTATTTTATTATTATTTTTTTTTTGAGACACAGTCTCACTGTGCTCCCCAGGCTGGAGTGCAGTGGCACAGTATCGGCTCACTGCAACCTCCACCACCCAGGTTCAAGCAATTCTCCTGCCTCAGCCTCCCGTAGCTGGGATTACAGGCACACGCCACCACACCCAGCTAATTTTGTGTTCTTAGTAGAGATGGAGTTTCACCATGTTAACCAGGCTGGTCCTGGTGATCCATCTGCCTTGGCCTCCCAAAATGCTGGGATTACAGGCGTGAGCCACCATGCCCAGCTTTTTTTTTTTTTTTTTCTTTCTGAGTTTGAGTCTTGCTCTGTCCTCTAGGCTGGAATGCAGTGGTGCGATCTCAGCTCACTGCAACATCTGCCTCCCAAGTTTAAGTGATTCTCCTGCCTCAGCCTCCTGAGTAGCTGAGACTACAGGCTCGTGCCACCACACCCAGTTAACTTTTGCATTTTTAGTAGAGATAGGGTTTCACAATTTTGGCCAGGCTGGTCTCAAACTCCTGACTTCATGATTTGCCCACCTCGGCCTCCCAAAGTGCTGGGATCTCACTACTCAGGTGGCATAAGCCACCGAGCCCGGCCCTAGTTCTAACACTTATAACACTAGTGTGACAGTAAGCAGCACATTTAATTTCTACCAGTTTCAATATCTTATCTAAAAATGAGAGGAATTATGTGGGATTCATTTTAAGCTCTGAGATTCTACATGTAAGGTGCATACAGGGAGAAGGAATAGGAGACGGAGTTCTAGTTTGTCCCTTGCAATCACGTATTATTTAATAATAAACCCAGGCTGGACATGATAGCTTACGCTTGTAATCCCAGCACTTTGGGAGGCGAAGGTGGGAGGATCTCTTGAGCACGGGAGTTTGAAATTAGTTTGGGCAACATAGAGAGACCCCATCGCTACCAAAAACTGGAAAAAAAAAAAATAGCAGGGCTTGGTGGTGTGTGCCTATAGTCTCAGCTACTCAGGAGGTGGAGGTGGGAGGACTGCTTCAGCCATGGAGGTCAAGGCTGCAGTGAGCCATAATTAAGCCACTGCACTCCAACTTGGGTGACAGAGTGAGACCCTATCTCAAGAAAAAAAAAAAAAACCCACAAAAACCCACAAAACAAAAGCAAGCCCAGCCCAGAAGCTACATGTGATACAATTCTTGACGTCTTTACAAAAAGCAGGATCAGGATGGACCTCCAGGTGGAGAGGAGGGGATGTCCAGAGCTGCTTCAAGCCTGTTCCCAGGGGATGCAGTAATTAATGAAGAATGTTTGGTGTAGTATCATGTCTGGACTAAGAGAGAGACCATCAAGCCTCCAGTGTCCCCTGAAATGCCTGAATGAAGCTTCAATTCCCCATCTCCCCAGACTCCCAGGTAGAGACTCTACATTCTATATCCTACATCCTAGGGCTGTAGGACCTCTCTGCCTTCCACAGCACCCTGACACCCACGTCCATTCTCCTGGACAAATAACCAAGAAACCACTGTACCTCTCTATCTCTTTACGGCAGTGCAGTTCAGCCATAGCTGAATATTAAAATCACCTGAGGAGCTTAAAAAAACAAACAAACTAACAAACAACAACAAAAAAAACTGATGCCATGCTGAGTATGGTGTCTCCCACCTATAATCTCAGCTACTCAAGAGGCTGAGGCAGGAGGACTGCCTGAGCCCAGGAGTTTGAGACCAGCCTGGGCAACATAGCAAGACCTCCATTTCAAAAGAGAAAAAGAAAAAAGAAATACCGATAGCAGATCCACCACCAATTTCATTAGGTTCTCTGTGAGGTGAGCTCTAGGCACTGGGCTTTTGTAAAACCTCCCCAAATGATTCCAATGCACAGCTGGAGCTGAGAAAAGCACATACCAGGGAGCTAGAGTGACCATATACTGCATGGGCTAGCCATGCACAGAAAAGATGCCTCCCTAGAAAGGAAAAGAGGAAACAAATGCTGGAGTTTTGTTTTTCTAACCTGTGTGTCAAAGTATTTGTGTGTGTGCTTATCAGTGAACCAAAAAGATTAAATTATAGTGGTCTCAAAAAAAAAAAAAAAACCTGTCAACAATAAAGATAATTATAGGTAATGGAGAACTAACAAAAAGAAGGGAAAACCCACAAAGATCTGTTTTCACCATATAAAATAATTACTCATTGCATTCTCTTAGGTCAACCATTCTCTACTTGACTAATTACAATGCAGCACAATAACGATGAAGTACGTTATTACCTGTACTGCGTTAACTAGAGTAAGTTTTATTTGATTGCAAGATTAAACTGTTCCTGTACGCTTAACCTTCATAGTTTGTTACTCCTGAACAGTGTAATGTTTGAGGGAACATTGCTCCTGGGCACTAGGAAGTGTTAATGTTCAACATTTGCATAAGTGAAGGTACTTTTCTATATTTGCATAAAAAGAGGTAAGCATGCCCCTTCAAAGGAATGAGGAACAAAGAGCAGCTACTCTGAGGGCTGGAGGTTCTAGGAAGGGAGTTCTTTGGGTGATGGGGATAAAACAGTGGGGCAGAACAGGCACCAAAGATTAACGAGATACATCCCTGACATTTAAACATCAAGAGGTGCTTCATGAAGGACTTTTTAAAAGGGGACTGAGAAGTTTGAAGTGGCCACCCATGCTTCTTCAGGAGCTGGGCACTTGAAGGGAAAAGCAACATTGCAATAGAACAGCACCCTGGTTGAACAGACCACTCCCATCTTTAGGCCCCCAAAAACCTTTGTACACACCTCTATGTTAGCATGTTAGCACTTGCTCTGTTATGTCCCCCACTCCCCCGCTCCCCACTAAAACTATGGTCTCTGTTGCTCAGGCTGGAGTGAGTGGCATGATCGCGGCTCACTGCAGCCTTGAACTCCTGGGCTGGAGTGATCTGTACTAACGCATTATTTTGGCATGCTCTATAAGGTCCTTGAAGACACAGGGTCCATTACTTGTTTCTTTGTTTTCTCATGTATTCCCAACACCAAGAACAGTGTTTGATACAAAACTCTCAATAAAAATGAGTAAATGAATGAACCAATGAATGGTTCCCAAATAATACAGCTTATTCAGGCATTGGAATGATTTTTCATTTGACTCTGTCATCTACTGCATTAGTTCTTTCCACTTGCCTATTATATTTTCTTCTAGGTTACTAGTCAGGCGAGAGCCAAGAGCAAAATCCCGTGATACCCCATTAAATACCTCATGGGTGTCACTGATTCAAGAACCAACAACTGGGCTGGGTATGGCAGCTCACGCCTGTAATCCCAGCAGTTTGGGAGGCTGAGGCAGATAGATCACTTGAGGTCAGGAGTTCGAGACCAGCCTGGCCAACATGGTGAGACCCCCATCTCTACTAAAAATACAAAAATCAGCTGGGTGTGGTGGCAGGCACCTGTAATCCCAGCTACCTGGGAGGCTGAAGCAGGATAATCGCTTGAACCCAGGAGGTGGAGGTTGCAGTGAGCCAAGATCGCACCATCGCACTCCAGTCTGGGTGACAAGAGCGAGACTACATCTCCAAAAAAAAAAAAAAAAGAATGTGAATATAATTTTACCACCTAATTGAGCACCGTGCACACATACGTACTTAAATGTTTACCTATCCTTCCTCTTATCTGCAAAACATCATAAGAAACTCCATCAAATACTTGGCTAAAATCAAGTTACACTGCATCTACAGTGTTTCTCCAATTTTCCAACAATAAAGCCCTAAAGGAAAATCTATTTCGGAATGACTTATTTTCAGAAAATTCAAGTTGGTTACTAGTGTTACACATTTTTTTCTCAAATGCTCAGAAACCATGGGGTTAATCACTAGTTCTAGAATGACTACCAGGGATAAAAGCCAAGCCTCTTTGCATAGAGAATTTCTCCTTTTGGGGGAAAAAACAATCACATGTAATATTAGCCTTCTTGCTAAAAATTATGCTGAATGAAAATTCTAAGATCAGATTTGAAAGTTCTCTGAGCTTCCTGGGATGTAATTCAGCAGAACCTAGAGATCAGAATTAATTTAAAGTGGCAGATACTCATTTAATCGCCCTTTGATTGTCTTACCTACCCTGGGCTCCCATATCTTCTCAAACATGTTTGTTTTTTCCTTTCCTGTTTGAAGGCCAAACTCCTTACTGAAGAAAAGTAAAGTAAGGTAGGAGATTATAATTCTGTTTTGTCATTGATAGCAAATAACATCAGATGATTTTTCCTAGGTAGGGACTATCCTTTTCCTTCCTTTTTTCTATTATTCTGAATGCAGCTTTAAACTTTTTTATTTTTTATTTTTTTAGAAATAGGGTCTCACTCTGTTGCCCAGGCTGGAGAGCAGTGGCATGATCACAGCTCACTGCAGCTTTGAACTCCTGGACTCAACGGATCCTCTTGCCTCAGCCTCCCAACCAGCTAGGATCACAGGCTTGTGCCACAACCACACCCAACTTATTTTTTACGGGTTTTGTTTAGAGACAGGGTCTCACTATGCTGCGCAGGCTCATCTTGAACTCCTGGCCTCAAGCAATCTTCCCACCTTGGCCTCACAAAGGGCTAGGCGTGACCCACCGCAGCTGGCCAAAAAAAAAAAATATTTTTTTTGAGACAGGGTCTTGCTCTGTTGCCCAGGTTGGAGTGCAAAGGCATGATCACAGCTCATTGCAGCCTTGAACTTCTGGGCTCAAGTGATCCTCCTGCCTAGGCCTCTTGAGTAGCTGGGACTACCCTAAGTAGTCCTGGCTAATTTTTGTTTTTTAAATTGCTTATAGAGACAGGGTCTCCCTATGTTGACCAAGCTGGTCTCGAACTCCTGGCCTCAAGTGATCCTCCAGCCTTAATCTTCCAAAGTGCTAGGATTACAGGCGTGAGCTACTCCAATAGGATTTTCATTCCTATTACTCCACTGAAATGCTTCCTGTCAAGGCTGCCATCAATTAATCCTTTGCCAACCCAACGGTCACGTCTGTCCTGATCTTACTCTTCTCAGCATCATCTATATGGTTGACTTCTGTCTTTTAACGCTTTCTATACTTTGCTTTCATGATACAGTACCCTTCAGGTTTCCCTCCTGTCCCTTGACAGCTCCTTTTCATTTCGTTGTTGACTCTACCTTTTTGTCTTGACCTCTAAAGGTGGAGAGCCCCATTCCTCAGTCCTTTGCTCTGTTCTTCTATCTCCACTCTCCATAGGAAATCTCATCCAGTCCCATGGTTTTCAATACCCATCTGTATGCTAATAACTCTCAACGTCCTGATTTCTCTCCTGAGTTCCAGACTCATAAATCCTATTGCCTCTTCAATATTTCATTTGGATATACACTAATATTATACTTATGGGTTATAGTAATAATATTAATAATAACAGTAGCAGCAACAATACCTAACATTTGCTGAGAACACAGTATGTGTCCAATTGTGTTTTAAGTGCTTCAGGGCATTAATATATTTAATTTTCATGTAAACCATATAGCATACATACTAGTACCAACCCCGTTTCACAGATGAGGAAATTGAAATAACTTGTTCAATAGTCCACAAGTAATAAATGCCAGAACCATGCATTTAAAAATTAAAATAGCCTTAAAAAAACACTAGACTCCCATCCCTCAAACCTGCTCCTCCCCATTGTCTTATCTACCATCAGTCACACCCTCGCTTAAACAAAAAATTTATCTCCTAATCTCTATCTACTCTGTCAGCAAATTCTGAATATAACCTGACTCTGACCACGGGTCTTCGTTTCTACTGCTAGCACCCAATGCACATCCCCTATCACTTCTCCTCTAGAGTGATAAATGATAAATGAACCTCCTTACTGGTTTCTCTGCTTTCTACTCTTGTCTGTCTATATCCCCATTACAGCAAGAGTGAAACACTTTTCGTTTTTAAAAAGCTGTTTAAAATCTAATGGCATCCAATCTCATTTGGAATACAATTTCACCCTGCGACATGGCCTTCGGGGGTCTTGCTATGGTTTGAGTGTGTCCCTCAGAATTCATGTGTTGGAAATCTGGTGCCTGGTATGGTGGTGTTGGAAGATGAGGCCTTTAAGAGGTGATTAGATCTTTAGGTAAGAGGCACTAATGTTGCTCTTTGGGACTGGGTTAATTCTGGGGGAAGTAAGTGAATTATTCCTCTCACAGGACTCGATTAGCTACCTCAAGAGCAGGTTGTTTTGAGGCAAGGCTATCATGTTTTGTCTCTTTTGCACAAGCTTTCTTGCCCTTCTGCTTTTCACCATGTTATGATGGGGTCAAAAAGCCCTTGCCAGAAGCTGCCACCATGCCCTTGGATTTCCCAGCCTCCAGCACTGTGAGCCAAATATAGTTCTGAAACTGCCTTTGCAAAGATCATGACAGTGAGCGAAATCTCGCATAGCTGACTTCATCTTGCCTCTAGCCTCACAGACTGACCGTCCTCACTCATTCCTGAGCATAGGCCAAGCCAATCATGGGAGGAATTTGGAATTAAGTATGATAACAGCCCCTCCCTAAAACATCCCCTCCTCATTTGGGGCTGAGACAGTGTTTGTAAGACTAATCAGAGGCCACAAGATTGGGATTATGGGAGGGTCCTGAATTCTGCTAAAATGTAGGCATAGTTTCTATAACCCCATTACTGCTCAGAATCATGTGGACAGAGGTCATAAGATTCATGAATTCTCCAACTGATCCTATAGATAACATCACTATTGTAGAACCTAAGATTGGTCTTCTGAGATGTTTTTCAGACTTTTGCATTCTGGCGACCCACTGACCTCATGACTAATGACTTATGATTCAACAGGTCCTGAGCAACCCACCCTCCCCACCTAGAGGCAGATTCAGTGTATGAGGACCATTTTCCACACTCCTATGATTACATTCCCAATCAGCAGCATCCATTCCCTAGTCCCCTGCCCACCAAACTATCCTTGAAAAACCTTAACTTCTGCTTTGAGTGATATCTACAGTTCTGTTGCATGGCCAGCTTCATGTTAATAAAACTCTTCTCTACTGCAATAGCACAGTCTCAGTGAATCGGTTTTCTCTGTGCAGCAGGTAGGAAGAGCCCATTGGGTGATTACATTTCTTTTCTTTATAAATTGCCCAGTCTCAGGTATTCTGCTATAGCAACAGAAAACTGAATAAGATGGCCTTATATGATCAGGCTCTCAGACACATCTTCAGCTTCACATACTACCACTTGTGCTACCTCTTGCAAAAACAGACCTTCCTCTGTGCCTTGAGTATACCAAGTTCATTCCATCCTTGAGGATTCTGCAAAGTTCTCCCTTTGCTTGGAATGCTTCCCCTTGAGATTTTTACTTGCCTAATTCCTTCATGTCAGTTAAGATTCGGCTCAAACTTTACCTTCTATGATGATCCAACTCAAAGTTTCTCATCCCTCTACTGTCAGGCCTCTGAGCTCAAGCTAAGCCATCATATCCCCTGTGACCTGCACGTATACATCCAGATGGCCTGAAGCAACTGAAGATCCACAAAAGAAGTGAAAATAGCCTTAACTGATGACATTCCACCATTGGGATTTGTTCTGCCCCACCTTAACTGAGTGATTAATCTTGTGAAATTCCTTCTCCTGGCTCAGAACCTCCCCCACTGAACACCCGGTGGTCCCTACCCCTGCCAGTAAGAGAAAAACCCCCTGTGACTGTAATTTTCCACTACCACCCAAATCCTATAAAACAGCCCCACCCCGTCTCCCTTCGCTGACTCCCTTTTCAGACTCAGCCCGCCTGCACCCAGGTGAAATAAACAGCCTTGTTGCTCACACAAAGCCTGTTGGTTGTCTCTTCACGTGGACACGCGCGACATTTGGTGTCGAAGACTTGGGTCAGAGGGACTCCTTCAGGAGACCAGTCTCCTGTCCTCACCCTCACTCTGTGAAGTGATCCACCTACGACCTCGGGTCCTCAGACCAACCAGCTCGCCAATTTCAAATCAGGTAAGCGGTCTTTTCACTCTCTTCTCCAGCCTCTCTCACTACCCTTCAATCTCCCTAAACTTCTTATTTTCTTCTGCAACACCGCTTGGCCCCAACACAGACTCGAAAATGGTTCCAAATGGCCAGAGAACAGCACTTTTGATTTCTACATCCTACAAGACCTAGATAATTTTTGTTGAAAAATAGGCAAATGGTCTGAGGTGCCTTACATCCAAGCATTTTTCACACTTAGTTCCCTCCCTAGTCTCTGTTCCCAGTGCAACTCGCCCCAAATCTTCCTCCTTTCCCTCCCGTTCCAACTCCAAGCGTCTCTGAGTCTTGTGAATCTTCCTTTTCTACTGACCCATCTGACCTCTCACCTCCTCACCAGACTGCTCCTCCTCAGGTCTCTCCCTGCCAGGCTGAATCAGGCTCCAACTCTTCTTCAGCCTCTGCTCCCCCACCCTATAACCTTTCTATTACCTCCCCTCCCCACACCCGGACTGGTTTACAGTTTCGTTCTGCAACTAGCTCTCCCTGACCTGCCCAACAATTTCCTCTTAGAGAGGTGGCTGGAGCTGAAGGCACAGTCAGCGTACACGTGCCTTTTTCTCTATCAGACCTTTCCCAAATCAGCCAGCGTTTAGGCTCTTTCTCATCAGACCCCAGTAAATATATATAGGAATTCCGATATCTAACTCTGTCCTACAATTTAACCTGGAGTGACTTAAATGTCATCCTAACTTCTACCCTCTCCCCAGATGAATGGGAAAGAGTTTTTTCTCTAACCCAATCTCACGCTGATAACTGCTGGCTTCATGAGCCAGACCTCCAGGAAGGCATTAGAGCAGTTCCCCGAGAAGATCCCCAATGGAACTATCAGGCAGATTCCCCAGGTATAGCTAGGCGAGATTACATGGTTTCCTGCCTAGTTGAAGGGTTTAAAAGGCAGCTTACAAAGCTGTTAATTATGACAAACTTAAAGAAACTACCCAAGGTAAAGATGAAAACCCAGCCCAGTTCATGGCCCGTTTAGCAGCAACCCTTAGACGCTTTACTGCCCTAGACACAGAGGGGCCAGAAGGCTGCCTTATTCTTAATATGCATTTTATCGCCCAGTCAGCCCCTGACATTAGAAAAAAGCTTCAAAAATTGGAATTCAGCCCTCAAACCCCACAATAGGAATTAATCAACCTCACCTTCAAGGTGTACAATAATAGAGAGGAGGTAGCTAGACAGCAACACATTTCTGAGTTACAACTACTTGCCTCCACTGCAAGACATCCCACAACCACGTCTCCAGCATATAAGAACTTCAGAACATCCAAGACACAGCTCTCAGGGGCTCCTTCAAAACATCCTCATGGACCTTGCTTCAAATGCCAAAAGCCTGGCCACTGGGCCTAAAATGCCTGCAGCCCAGGATTCCTCCTAAGCTGTGCCAGTCTGTGTGGGCCCCCACTGGAGGTCCGACTGTCCGACTCACATTGCTGCCACTCCTAAAGCCCCTGGAACCCAAACCCAATGTTCCTCAGCCAATTCCTTCCCAGATCTCCTTAGCTTAGCAGCTGAAGACTGATGCTGCCTGATCACCTTGGAAGTCCCCTGGACCATCACGGACACCGAGCTTTGGGTAACTCTTACAGTGGAGGATAAGTCCGTCCCCTGTTTAATCGATACGGGGGCTACCCAATCCACATTACCTTCTTTTCAAGGGCCTGTTTCCCTTGCCCCCATAACTGTTGTGGGTATTGGCGGCCAAGCTTCAAAACCCCTTAAAACTCCCCCACTTTGGTACCAACTTGGACAAAACTCTTTTATGCACTCTTTTAGTTATCTCCATCTGCCCAGCTCCCTTACTAGGCTGAGACATTTTAACCAAATTATCTGCTTCCTTGATTATTCCTGTACTACAGCCACATCTCATTGCCACCCTTCTTCCCAACCCAAAGCCTCCTTTGCGTCATATCCCCCAACCTTAGCCCACAAGTATGGGACACCTCCACTCCCTCCCTGGCAACTGATCACACACCCATTACTATCCCATTAAAACTTAATCAGCCTTACCCCACTCAACACCAGTATCCCATCCCACAAGCCTTGCCCATGCCACAAGGCTTCAGGGACAGCCCTCACTACTTCAGCCAAACTCTTTCTCATGATTTCCTTTCTTTCCACCCCACTGCTTCTCACCTTATTCAATATATTGATGACCTTCTACTTTGTAGTCCCCCTTTGAATCTTCTCAACAGACACCCTCCTGCTCCTTCAACATTTATTCTCCAAGGGATATTGGGTATCCCCCTCCAAAGCTCAAATTTCTTCTCCATCCGTTACCTACCTTGGCATAATTCTTCATGAAAACACACGTGCTCTCCCTGCCAAATGTGTCCGATTGATCTCTCAAACCTCAACCCCTTCTACAAAACAACAACTCCTTTCCTTCCTGGGCATGGTTGGATACTTTTGCCTTTGGATACCTGGTTCTGTCATCGTAACAAAATCATTACATAAACTTGCAAAAGGAAACCTAGCTGACCCCATAGATCCTAAATCTTTTCCCCACTCCTCTTTCAGTTCCTTGAAGACAGCTTTTGAGACTGCTCCCACACTAGCTCTCCCTGACTCATCCCAACCCTTTTCATTACACACAGCCAAACTGCAGGGCTGTGCAGTCGGAATTCTTACACAAGGACTGGGACCACACCCTGTAGCCTTTTTGTCCAAACAACTTGACCTTACTGTTTTAGGCTGGCCATCATATCTCCTTGAGCGGCAGCCACCGCCCTAATACTTTCAGAGGCCCTCAAAATCACAAACTATGCTCAACTCACTCTCTACAGTTCTCACAACTTCCAAAATCTACTTTCTTCCTCACACCTCACACATATACTTTCTGCTCCCTGGCTCCTTCAGCTGTACTCCCTCTTTGTTGAGTCTCCCACAGTTACCATTGTTCCTGCCCAGACTTCAACCCAGCCTCCCACATTATTCCTGATACGACACCTGACCCCCATGACTGTATCTCTCTGATACACCTGGCATTCACTCCATTTCCCCATATTTCCTTCTTTCCTGTTCCTCACCCTGATCACACCTGGTTTATTGATGGCAGTTCCACCAGGCCTAATCGCTACACACCAGGAAAGGCAGGCTATGCTATAGTATCTTCCACATCTATCATTGAGGCTACTGCTCTGCCCCTCTCCACTACCTCTCAGCAAGCCAAACTCATTGCATTAACTTGAGCCCTCACTCTTGCAANCTACACACCAGGAAAGGAAGGCTATGCTAGAGTTTCTTCCACATCTATCATTGAGGCTACTGCTCTGCCCCTCTCCACTACCTCTCAGCAAGCCAAACTCATTGCATTAACTTGAGCCCTCACTCTTGCAAAGGAAATATGTGTCAATATTTATACTGACTCTAAATATGCCTTCCAAATCCTGCACCACCATGCTGTTATATGGGCTGAAAGAGGTTTCCTCACTACGCAAGGGTCCTCCATCATTAATGCCTCTTTAATAAAAACTCCTTTAAAGGCTGCTTTACTTCCAAAGAAGCTGGAGTCATACACTGCAAGGGTCACCAAACGGCATCAGATGCCATTGCTCAGGGCAACACTTATGCTGATAAGGTACCTAAAGAAGCAGCTAGCATTCCAACTTCTGTCCCTCACGGCCAGTTTTTCTCCTTCTCATCAGTCACTCCCACCTACTCTCCCACTGAAACTTCCACCTATCAATCTCTTCCCACAAAAGGCAAATGGTTCTTGGATCAAGGAAAATATCTCCTTCCAGCCTCACAGGCCCATTTTATTCTCGTCATTTCATAACCTCTTCCATGTAGGTTACAAGCCGCTAGCCCGCCTCTTAGAACCTCTCATTTCCTTTCCATTGTGGAAATCTATCCCAAGGATATCACTTCTCAGTGTTCCATCTGCTATTCTACTACTCCTCAGGGATTATTCAGGCCCCCTCCCTTCCCTACACATCAAGCTTGGGGATTTGCCCCTGCCTAGGACTGGCAAATTGACTTTACTCACATGCCTCGAGTCAGGAAACTAAAATACCTCTTGGTCTGGGTAGACACTTTCACTGGATGTGTAGAGGCCTTTCCCACAGGGTCTGGGAAGGCCACCACAGTCATTTCTTCCCTTTTGTCAGACATAATCCATAATTTGGCCTTCCCACCTCTATATGGTCTGATAATGGACTAGCCTTTATTAGTCAAATCACCCAAGCAGTTTTTCAGGCTCTTGGTATTCAGTGGAACCTTCATACCCCTTACCGTCCTCAATCTTCAGGAAAGGTAGAATGGACTAAGGGTCTTTTAAAACACACCTCACCAAGCTCAGCCTCCAACTTAACAAAAGGACTCTGTCAAGAATAGAGCCCAAAAACTCACCAACCAAATAAGTAATTACACTGAACCTCCTTAGACACTCTCTAATGAGATGTCCTGGGTCCTCCCAATTCTTAGTCCTTTAATACCTGTTTTTCTCCTTCTCTTATTCAGACCTTATGTCTTTCATATAGTTTTTCAATTTATACAAAACCATAGCCAGGCCATCACCAACAATTCTGTATGACAAATGCTCCTTCTAACAATCCCACCATATCATCCCTTACCCCAAAATCTTTCTTCAGTTGAATCTCTCCCACTGTAGGTTCCCATATCACCCCAATCCCACTCAAAGCAGCCCTGAGAAACATTGCCCATTCTCTCTCTATACTACCTCCAAAATTTTTTGCCACTCCAACACTTTGCCACTATTTTGTTTTGCTTTTCTTATTAATGTAAGAAGACAGGAATATCAGGCCTCTGAAACCAAGCTAAGCCATCATATCGCCTGTGACCTGCATGAATACATCCAGATGGCCTGAAGCAAGTGAAGAATCACAAAAGAAGTGAACATGGCCGATTCCTGCCTTAACTGATGACATTCCACCATTGTGATTTGTTCCTGCCCCACCATAACTGAGCAATTAACCTTGTGAAATTCCTTCTCCTAGCTCAGAACCTCCCTCACTGAGCACCTTGTGACCTTTGCCCCTGCCTGCAAGAGAAAAACCCCCTTTGACTGTAATTTTCCACTACACACCCAAATCCTATAAAACAGCCCCACCCCTATCTCCCTTTGCTGACTCCTTTTTTGGACTCAGCCCGCCTGCACCCAGGTGAAATAAACAGCCTTGTTGCTCAAAGCCTGTTGGTGGTCTCTTCACACGGACATGTGTGACATCTACCATGTTTTATTTTCTTCTAGCATTCATCATATCTGAAATTGCCATGTTTATTGCACTGTTTATTTATTGTCTTCTGTTCCTCCACCATAACATGTAAGTTCCATAACAACAGAGACCACGTTTGTTGAGTTCACTGCTGTATACTCATGACTGGAACAGTGCCTGGCACTCAGTCGGTATTTGCTGAAAGTGAGAACTAAGCTCTGATTTTTCTTATCCTGGCCAAATTCTTCTCTAATGGGTCTGGGGAGTCATGCCTTACAAACCATATATTCTCAGCAGATGAGTTTTACTTAACACTATATATTCTGACTTACTTTCCAATCTGACTCTGGTATAGCATATGTGATAAAGAAGAAAATCAAAATATTTTACCCCAAGTTTCTTTGCCATATTTTGAAATGGCCCTGCAAAAAAAATTTTGTGGGGCAAAATTTGCATCTGTAAAGAATCTCTATTAACATAGCTAGATCTTTTTCTTCCAGGCTCTCCCAATCTGAAGAGATTAACAGAGACTGTAGCACCTTTTAAAGGTCTGAATAGAAAACATTTGTCATCTATTGTCTCTAAGGTCAGCCACTACTAGACTTCAAAGGAACCCTGGTCTCCACAATCTTTTATCTTAACCTGAACATCTCCCTTCTATTGATCCCAGGTCTTTAGACAAACTCAACCGTCAGCCAGAAAATGTTTAAATGTACCTAGAGCCTGGAACACCTCCCAGCCCCACTTCGAGTTGTCCCACCTTTCTGGACCAAACTATTGTATTTCTTAAATGTATTTGATTGATGTCTCATGCCTCCCTAAAATGTATAAAACCAAGCTGCACCTCAACCACCTTGGGCACATGTTCTCAGGGTCTCCTGAGGGCTGTATCACGGGCCATGGTCACTCATATTTGGCTCAGAATAAATCTCTTCAAATATCTTACAGAGTTGGACTCTTTTTGTCAACAAAAGACTGAATTGAAATTCAAACAGCTTTCTCTTACACACTCTCCCTAGTAGTAGTCTATCATTCAGGAAATTTGTGATTATACATTAAATTTTGTTTTAGTTGTTTTATACAGACAGATATATGTATACTTTAGTCCCTCAGTATCCACTGGAGATTGGTTTCAGGACCCCGGCAGATAACAAAATCTGCAGATGCTCAAGTCCCTTATATAAAATGGTGTATTTGGCTGGGCACGGTGGCTCACGCTTGTAATCCCAACACTTTGGGAGGCCGAGGCAGGTGGATCACCTGAGGTCGAGACTTCGAGAACAGCCTGACCAACATGGAGAAACCCTGTCTCTACTAAAAATACAAAATTAGCTGGGCGTGGTGGCACGTGCCTCTAATCCCAGCTACTCAGGAGGCTGAAGCAGGAGAATCGCTTGAACCCGGAAGGTGGAGGTTGCAGTGAGCTGAGATTGCGCCACTGCACTCCAGCCTGGGAGACAGAGTAAGACTCTGTCTTGGGGGATGGGGGGGAAGTTAATTGCTAATAGCCCCTATGTTTCATATCCTCAGTAGACTAATGCAGGCTACTGTATCAGAATGACCAGGCCTAGGTTTACGGCACAAGACCAGACTGGCCAATATGGTGAAACTCATCTCTACGAAAATACAAAAATTAGCCCAGTGTGGTGGCAGTGCCTGTAATCCCAGCTGCTCAGGAGGCTAAGGCTGAGAATCACTTGAACCTGGGAGGCAGACGTTGCAGTGAAAAAAAAAGAAAAAACGAAAAAGCAAAGCATGGTTAAAGTTTTGTTCTTAAAAAAAAAATCTAGAACACACTAGAAAAGAAAAAACAGCCCGCTTTTGCACCAAAAATACTCACAGACCGACCTTTCTTTCCTTTTTTGGAGACTGAGTCTCACTCTGTCACCCAGGCTGAAGTGCAGTGGCGCAATCTTGGCTCACTGCAACCTCCATCTTCTGAGTTCAAGCAATTCTCCTGTCTCAGCCTCCTGAGTAGCTGGGATTACAGGTGCCCGCCACTGCGTCCAGCTAATTTTTGTATTTTTAGTAGAGACGGAGTTTCATCATGTTGGCCAGGCTGGTCTCGAACTCCTGACCTCAAGTGATCCACCCGTCTTGGCTTCCCAAAGTGCTGGGATTACAGGCATGAGCCACCACACCCAGCCCAGAGAGTATCCTGGTATAACCACAGGCCCATGGGGACATTCAATATTAACATTCTAAGTACAAAGTTAACAATTTGGAGCAAAATCATTAAATGTCATAAATTCCTTAAATATCTTGAAACTGAAAGTTACACAGAATCTGCCTAGTACTGATAAGTAGATAAACAAAGTACCATTTCATTAAATGTAAAAAATGAAGTTAAGAGGTAAAGATTCCTGCCCATAGTCAACATAAGCAGAATGAAGAACACCCAAAAAAGACACATTCCAATTTCCTGTCTGAAATCCAAATCTCCCACTCTACTTCCTATAAATACTTTATTGTCCAACACTGAGAAGAAGGGCTATAGAATCTTCTGTATGTGAAACTAATGAAGCAACAATATCTATCCCAATTCTAATTTTTTTTTTTTTTTTTTTTTTTTTTTTTTTTTTTTTTTTTGAGATGGAGCTTCACTCTTGTTGCCCAGGCTGGAGTGCCACTGGCACGATCTTGGCTCACTGCAACCTCTGCTTCCCATGTTCAAGTGATTCTCCTGCCTTAGCCTCCTGAGTAGCTGGGATTACAGGCGTGCGCCACCATGCCCAGCTAATTTTTGTATTTTTAGTAGAGATGGGGTTTCACCCTGTTGGCCAGGCTGGTCTCAAATTCCTGAAAGTTGTTGACATCAACTTTCTCATTCAAGGAGTTTTTCATAAAAAGAAGAGAGCACACAGGTTTGAATGCCTTGCTTGCGCTCCCGACTCCTCGGCTTTACCCTCAGTAAGAACAGCATCTCTGACTGATGGTTGTCGGCATTATTCAAGTCACAGAGTGAGATTCTCTCAGTATCTGTAAACAGGAAGTGCTATAAATTACAAGTCTACAACGATGATAGTTGTAGTCATAGGAATATGTGTATGTGCACCACTCTTCAATCACTCAGCTTTTTCCTGGCTTTCTGTGATATCTAAAGCAAGCCAGTTTTTCCCTTATCCTCCTAAAGATGCAGAATCAAACACAGTATGAAAAAAGGCTGGGTTGGTGATAATGCATATTGAGCATCTAATTAATACAAATTACAATAAACCCAAGGCTTAAGGAGTATGAATATATAAATATGGAGTCAACTATGACCACGTGTATATGTTTAAAGATTGAAAGGTCAATGTGACACAAAGACAGGGGGAGACCAAAGATGCTAATGACAAAGCTCCCCTGGATGTGTGTCACTGCCTCAGGGTAGCGATGGGTGGGTCACAGCAGCTGGTAACTCCTGACAATAGAAAAGTGGGGTGGTCCTAGTGAGTATCTTACCCCTGTCCCCCATGGCTCTGGAGTTTATCAGCTGCAGGATTTGCCAGCTCATAACGTTTTTTAGAGGAAGAAACACAGAACGATGCAAATACCTTAACTGGATTCATGTTCTTTTCCATTATTAATTTTACTTCTATTCACTGAAAAGAAGACGTGAAAATAATGTATGTCTTTTCTGGGTTTATTGTTATTTCTTTGAAAAGAAAGACATTTTGAGAAAGACTGTGAAAACTGTAATGCCCTTTCCACATGTTTTCTGATGTGTTTCATCTTTAATCTTATACCCAAGACATATCTGTCTTACTTTGTAATGCTTGTAAAGATTCCAGGCTTTCTGCTTAATATGGAGTTCACGTAGAGAACAAGGTTTCATTAACGATAATTAAGGTCGAAGATTATACTGAAATGTTCAACAGTAAACTAAAATACAATTTTTAAGCAGGGGACAGTGTCCAAATAGGATCTCTGTATTTAGGCTTTGAAAAATCCAGTGGTCAAGTCTCTTTTCTGGGTGGGGAATGGGAAAACAAAACGAAAAGGGGAAGGAAAGGAAAAGGAAAGTAACCTATGTTGAAAGGTGACATGTCAGACTCAGTCTCAGATTTTTAAAAATCTTTTCAAGGTCACATAGAGCTATGTAAGTATTGAAGATGCAATTCTAATTTAAACAAAGCCTACGGGTTCCAAAACCCAGGGATCTCCTGGGACACGAAGGGAGGATATTTTCACCCACATCAACAGCACTGACTGAAACTTGAACACATTTGTAGAAAGGATCTAGCTTGAAGAATACTACTACTTGATTCAGTATGGCCAAACAGGAAAAGAAAAAAAAAAAGGAAGGAAGGAAGGAAGGAAGGAAGGAAGGAAGGAAGGAAGGAAGGAAGGAAGGAAGGAAAGGGAAGGGAAGGGAGGGATGGTTGGAAGGGAGGGAGGGATGGAAGGGAAGGAGGGAGGGATGGAAGGAGAGAGGAAAAGAAGGAGGGAGGGAAAGAAGGAGGGAGGGAGGATGGATGGACAGACTACTACTGGATTGCAGCTTATGGCAATTTAATACATAAAAAACGGCTTTCACATACTTTGGGTCCTCAGCATAAGCCTGGGCAGCAGAAAAACCGTTGAAGTGGAGAAATGGTACAAGGTGCAGAGTATAGCTGATAGCCTTTCAGAACTAAGATGGCAAGTAGATAATTCTAATTCTGGCAGAGGCATGGGAGTGATGGGACAGTGCATGAGTTCAGTGGAGGAAGAAATAAAAAGTACTAATCAAAACATCTCCTGTTTCTACCAAAAAGGTAACATTTTCAAATATAAACACTACTAGGAAATAAACCTTTCAGTCATTTAGGTCTCAATTAAATGGACAGATTCCTTTCCTTTGGAAACTACAAAGATTGAAAGTTCATTCTTTCAATCTTACAAGTATATTTATTGAGCATTTACTATGTACCAAGTACAGTTCTAGGTGCTAGAGAGCTTCATTTTAGTGGGGAGAGATAGAGACAACAGTTTAAAAAGACAAAATAAATTAGTAAAATATATTTGGTTATGTGGTGATCAATACTATGAAGAAAAACAAAACAGAAGGAAGATGGGTGTTTGGCCTTACTAAGGCCTTACTGAGAAAATGGAATAGAAGTGGAGGCCAGAAGGAAGTGAGGAAACAAGCTGGAGGAAAAAAGCTGCCAACAGAGGGAACGGCAAGTTTAAAGGTCCTGCAGCAAAAGTCTATCCTTGTGTGTTCAAGAACAGCAAAGCATGTACTGGAGTGAAGAAAACAAGGAAGAGAGTATAGTAATATAGTCCAAGAGAAGACAGGGTACCTGATAATGTGGGGTCTTGTAGGCTCGTGTAGCAACTGTGACTCTTTTTTTTTTTTTTTTTTTTGGTGAGATGGAGTTTTGCTTTTGTCACCCAGGCTGGAGCGCAATGGGGCAATCTCAGCAATTCACTGCAACCTCCACCTCCCAGGTTCAAATGATTCTCCTGCCTTAGCCTCCCAAGTAGCTGGGATTACAGGCATGTGCCACCACGCCCGGCTAATTTCTTTTTGTATTTTCAGTAAAGACGGGGTTTGACCAACATGGTGAAACCTGACCTCTACTGATCCACCCACTTCGGCCTCCCAAAGTGCTGAGATTACAGGCATGAGCCACCACGCCCAGCCTGTTTTTATTTTGTTTTTTTTTGTTGTTGTTGTTTTGACAGAGTCTCACTTTGTTGCCCAGGCTGGAGTGCAGTAGCACAATCTCTGCCCACTGCAACCTCTGCCTCCCAGGCTCAAGTGATTCTCCTGCCTCAGTCTCCCGAGTAGCTGGAATTACAGGTACCCACGACCATACCCATCTAATTTTTGTATTTTTAGTAGAGATGGGGTTTCACCATGTTGGCCAGGCTGGTTTCGAACTCCTGACCTCAAATGATCCGCCACCTCAGCCTCCCAAAGTGCTGGGATTACAGGTGTGAGCCACCGCACCTGGCCACAACTGTGACTTTTAATTTGGGCTTCAATTTTAACAGCTCACTGCAGTCTCAAACTCCCGGGCTCAAGAGAGCCTCCCTCCTCAACCTCCTGAGTAGCTGGGACTACAGGCATATGCCACTGTGCCAAGTTCTGGAAATATTCTGAAGGTGAGAACTAACAGGATTTGCTGGCAGACTAGATGAGGGATATGACAGAATGATGGCCTAAGCAAAACATTGGAATTACTATCTGGCAAACTCCTGAAGACTGCAGAAGATGGGTGATTGTAGAGGCTAGCTCAGGAGTATGGCTTTGTTTATGTTAAGTTTCAGATTCCTGTTAAACATTCAAGTGAAAGTGTCAAGTAGGTCACTGAATTTATGAAGCTGGGGTTCAAGGAAGTCCAAGCTGGATATACAGATTTGGGAGTGTTCAGCATAAAAATAGTTTAAAGCCCTTGAGACTTGATTGAGATCACCAAATTTGAGCATGTGTATGTATAGAAAAGAAAAGAGGGTTACAGATGAAGGCTAGAACACTTCAGTTTTAGAGGTTGGAGAAGGAGGAACTGGCAAAACGCACTAAGTAGAAACAGCCAGTGGAGTAGGAGGAAACCAGAGAAGACAAGTGTCCTGGAAGTCAAGTAACACATCTTTCAAGGAGCAGGGTGTTAACAACTGAATCCAGTGCCGCTGCTAAGTGAAGCAAGACAAGGACTCGGAACAGACTACTGGGCTCAGCACTGTGGTAACAATTGGTGACCATGACAAGGGCAGCTTGAGGGTGTAAGATGAGGGGAGGCCTGTTTGGAACAGGTTTCAGAGAGATCACAACCATTTCTGGACCACTTTCTTTTTCAAACATTCTTAGATAAGCTTTTTAAATTCTTCCATCAAGACCCCTACAATTGTAAAAAGTAAGGAACGTTAATGTTAATTAAATGTTTAGTGTATATTATAATAACATATTACTTTTAGGTATGTCAAATGTATGGCATAATAGACATTTTAATGTGTTGAATGTCTACTTTATAATGCATTAGGGTCTTCTGTACCACATATACTAATTAAACATTTATGTATATTTTATAAAACTTTTAAAGCACAGATATTGAGCTATAGTAGATGTAACACTGGTCAGGGAGCCAGGAGATCTGGGTTTTCTAATACAGTATTGCCCCAATCTAGAATTTTTTTTGATATTAAGTACTAAGCAAAGTAATCTGCACTTACATTTTTCCTCTAGGAAAACATAATCCATTTTATCATATGCTTCCCAGAAACACCCTGTGGAGAAGTGGAGAGGCTGGGTGACTGCCTATGAAGGCAATAAAGAGAATCACTACCCTGAGGGTAAATTTCATAGAACTCAGAGCCAACACTATGGTAAAGAGAAACCTAAGGAGCACAGAAACACTGGATGACACAATTCCAGGCCCAAAGTGTTGTGGGGCTGCTAGCCAAGGTAGCCTGTGTCCCCAAAAGGGCCAGTTTAGAGGTCCTGCTTCTAAGTGAAGGGCTAAGAATGTGTTCTCTTGGGTGGTAGTAGATCCTTTGGAGGGACCTAGCCCCTCCACATTTGTTTGCCAATTCCTACAATTCTGGGGGTGGGGAGGTGGTTGCAGGAGGCTTCTGAATACAGAATCCTATATGAGATGCTATGGAGAGTTACAGAGAAGAAAACCTAACACCTTGTCCTGGGAGATGTTTTTGTTTTAGAGACGGGGTCTTGGTCTGTCGCNTTAGCCTCCCAAGTAGCTGGGATTACAGGCATGTGCCACCACGCCCGGCTAATTTCTTTTGTATTTTCAGTAAAGACGGGGTTTGACCAACATGGTGAAACCTGACCTCTACTGATCCACCCACTTCGGCCTCCCAAAGTGCTGAGATTACAGGCATGAGCCACCACGCCCAGCCTGTTTTATTTTGTTTTTTTTTGTTGTTGTTGTTTTGACAGAGTCTCACTTTGTTGCCCAGGCTGGAGTGCAGTAGCACAATCTCTGCCCACTGCAACCTCTGCCTCCCAGGCTCAAGTGATTCTCCTGCCTCAGTCTCCCGAGTAGCTGGAATTACAGGTACCCACGACCATACCCATCTAATTTTGTATTTTAGTAGAGATGGGGTTTCACCATGTTGGCCAGGCTGGTTTCGAACTCCTGACCTCAAATGATCCGCCACCTCAGCCTCCCAAAGTGCTGGGATTACAGGTGTGAGCCACCGCACCTGGCCACAACTGTGACTTTTAATTTGGGCTTCAATTTTAACAGCTCACTGCAGTCTCAAACTCCCGGGCTCAAGAGAGCCTCCCTCCTCAACCTCCTGAGTAGCTGGGACTACAGGCATATGCCACTGTGCCAAGTTCTGGAAATATTCTGAAGGTGAGAACTAACAGGATTTGCTGGCAGACTAGATGAGGGATATGACAGAATGATGGCCTAAGCAAAACATTGGAATTACTATCTGGCAAACTCCTGAAGACTGCAGAAGATGGGTGATTGTAGAGGCTAGCTCAGGAGTATGGCTTTGTTTATGTTAAGTTTCAGATTCCTGTTAAACATTCAAGTGAAAGTGTCAAGTAGGTCACTGAATTTATGAAGCTGGGGTTCAAGGAAGTCCAAGCTGGATATACAGATTTGGGAGTGTTCAGCATAAAATAGTTTAAAGCCCTTGAGACTTGATTGAGATCACCAAATTTGAGCATGTGTATGTATAGAAAAGAAAAGAGGGTTACAGATGAAGGCTAGAACACTTCAGTTTTAGAGGTTGGAGAAGGAGGAACTGGCAAAACGCACTAAGTAGAAACAGCCAGTGGAGTAGGAGGAAACCAGAGAAGACAAGTGTCCTGGAAGTCAAGTAACACATCTTTCAAGGAGCAGGGTGTTAACAACTGAATCCAGTGCCGCTGCTAAGTGAAGCAAGACAAGGACTCGGAACAGACTACTGGGCTCAGCACTGTGGTAACAATTGGTGACCATGACAAGGGCAGCTTGAGGGTGTAAGATGAGGGGAGGCCTGTTTGGAACAGGTTTCAGAGAGATCACAACCATTTCTGGACCACTTTCTTTTCAAACATTCTTAGATAAGCTTTTAAATTCTTCCATCAAGACCCCTACAATTGTAAAAGTAAGGAACGTTAATGTTAATTAAATGTTTAGTGTATATTATAATAACATATTACTTTTAGGTATGTCAAATGTATGGCATAATAGACATTTTAATGTGTTGAATGTCTACTTTATAATGCATTAGGGTCTTCTGTACCACATATACTAATTAAACATTTATGTATATTTTATAAAACTTTTAAAGCACAGATATTGAGCTATAGTAGATGTAACACTGGTCAGGGAGCCAGGAGATCTGGGTTTTCTAATACAGTATTGCCCCAATCTAGAATTTTTTTTGATATTAAGTACTAAGCAAAGTAATCTGCACTTACATTTTCCTCTAGGAAAACATAATCCATTTTATCATATGCTTCCCAGAAACACCCTGTGGAGAAGTGGAGAGGCTGGGTGACTGCCTATGAAGGCAATAAAGAGAATCACTACCCTGAGGGTAAATTTCATAGAACTCAGAGCCAACACTATGGTAAAGAGAAACCTAAGGAGCACAGAAACACTGGATGACACAATTCCAGGCCCAAAGTGTTGTGGGGCTGCTAGCCAAGGTAGCCTGTGTCCCCAAAAGGGCCAGTTTAGAGGTCCTGCTTCTAAGTGAAGGGCTAAGAATGTGTTCTCTTGGGTGGTAGTAGATCCTTTGGAGGGACCTAGCCCCTCCACATTTGTTTGCCAATTCCTACAATTCTGGGGTGGGGAGGTGGTTGCAGGAGGCTTCTGAATACAGAATCCTATATGAGATGCTATGGAGAGTTACAGAGAAGAAAACCTAACACCTTGTCCTGGGAGATGTTTTTGTTTTAGAGACGGGGTCTTGGTCTGTCGCCGGGCTGGACAATGTGAGCCAATCATGACTCATGGCAGCCTTGAACATCTGGGTACAAGAGATCCTCCCACCTCAGCTTCAGGAGTAGCTAGGAATACAGGTACACGCGACCATGCCTGGCTAGTTAAAAGAAATTTTTTTTCATAGAAACGGATCTCATTTTGTTGCTCAGGCTGGTCTTAAAACTCCTGGGCTCAAGTGATCCTCCCACCTTGGCCTCCAAAAGCACTGGGATTAAAGGCATGAGCCACCACACCCGGCCTCTGGGAGATCTTAAGAAAGCAATAATAGCTGACATTTATTGAGCTTTTACTGTGTGCCAGATACTATTCTAAGTGCTTTATATATATTACCTCATTATTCCTGACAGCAACCTATGAGGTAGATGTTATCAACAGTCCAATTTTACATATGGCACAAACAAAAGTTAAAGTCATACAGTTATACCTAAAGTTATACAACTAGAAAGTATAGAGCTGAGAGATAACCCAGTCTGGTTTTACAGTCCCTCTCTTATGCATGAAGCCTTCCTCCCAAAATTCCTGAGATGGTAAAAGTTTCTATTTTAAGGGACCAGGCAAAACTGCGGCAAGAGAGAATAGCTTCCCAGTACTAGATCGCATAGAAATACATATGACAAAATCACGGTGCCTTCATAATGCTGATGTTGGTGAGACGGTTTTTGTTAGACTCCATTGCTATTGTGCGGGGGCAACATTTTGTCTGTGAATTCATACAATAATAGAGTCTGGGCCGGGCATAGTGGCTCAAGCCTGTAATCCCAGCACTTTGGAAGGCCAAGGCAGGTGGATCACAAGGTCAGGAGTTTGAGACCAGCCTGGCCAACATAGTGAAACCCCATCTCTACTAAAAATATAAAAATTAGCCAGGCATGGTGGCTCACACCTGTAGTCCCAGCTAGTCAGGAGGCCGAGGCAGGAGACTTGCTTGAAACTGGGAGGCAGAGGTTTCAGTGAGCCAAGATCACGCCACTGCACTCCAGCTTGGACGACAGAGCGAGACTTCATCTTTAAAAAAAAAAAAAAAAAGTCTTATTATATATATATTTAAAATAAAAACAGAAGTACTAAGTACATGGAGAGGAAGAATACACCCAAAGAAGTTAATATGATGCCCCCAGAAGCTTCACCCAGTCCACACTATTTAACAACAGATGTCCCTCCTGTGAAGAAGGAAAGTTGGAGGTCATATGGAACAGACTCATTTGTGCTTTTTTTTTTTTTTGAGGTAGAGTTTTGCTCTTGTTGCCCAGGCTGCAGTGCANTCTTATTATATATATATTTAAAATAAAACAGAAGTACTAAGTACATGGAGAGGAAGAATACACCCAAAGAAGTTAATATGATGCCCCAGAAGCTTCACCCAGTCCACACTATTTAACAACAGATGTCCCTCCTGTGAAGAAGGAAAGTTGGAGGTCATATGGAACAGACTCATTTGTGCTTTTTTTTTTTTTGAGGTAGAGTTTTGCTCTTGTTGCCCAGGCTGCAGTGCAATGGCGCAATCTCAGCTTACCGCAACCTCTGCCTTCCAGGTTCAAGCGATTCTCCTGCCTCAGCCTCCTGAGTAGCTGGGATTACAGGCATGTGCCACCATGCCCAGCTAAATTTGTATTTTTAGTAGATATGGGGTTTCTCCATGTTGGTCAGGCTGGTCTCGAATTCCTGACCTCAGGTGGTCTGCCCGCCTCGGCCAAAGTGCTGGGATTACAGGTGTGAGCCGCCCGGCCCATCTGTGCTCTTAAACATAAAAGGATCAAGGATTTTTTTAAAAAACATTGTAAGAAACTCAAGCTAGACAGATTTATCTTAATTTCTGCTATGTTTGTGAAGCAGATATTGACTTAGCAGGTAAATGGATTGTGGTGGTATGACTTTGTAACACAATGGACCACATGAAAAACTTAACAAACAAAACTAGAATTCTATACTAACTTTATCAGAGAAGAAAAATTCAGGTAGCTGTGAGGGGAATCAACAGAGACTGAAACCCTGACACTTTCAGACAAATGTCTTTTGTGAACAGAAAAGCCAATATATAACACACTTAAGATTAGTTTAGACTGGTCCTGCTTCTAGGTGAAGGGGTGAGAATATGTTTTCCCTGGCTCAACTTCCCACACCTCAATGCCTACAGATGTGTTACCACCTAACTGTTCACTTGTTTCTATCATGTGTTGTCATGTTCATTTCATAATGCATGCCCTGCCCCTGTCTCACTCTCCCCTTATTCCGGCATATCCACTCATATTTCCCAATTTCCCACTATAAAGGGCATACAGTGCAACCATCTCCTCTCTCCTCCACAATAGCTTCTCCACCATTCTCTCTCATGATAAGGATTAGCAAGCAGTCAGCTGCTCAAGCCAGAAATCAGGAAGTTGGCCCTGAACACACTCTCTTTATCTCTCTCTCTCTCTTTCTCTCGCTCACTCATTTCCACCTCTTACCCACATGCACATATCCAATTAATCGCCAAGTCCTAAACTGGTTTCCTTCTAAATCTCTCAAATCTATTTACATCTCCTGCCCCTGTTGCTACCACCTTAGCCCCCTAGCTAGCATCTCTTCTCTCACCAAAATTACTAAATAGTTTCCTTACTGGTCTCCCCATCCACTCTGAGTTCCCTCTAATCCACTCCACACGTCTACCCAGGGGCATGATTCTTCAAAATAGAGCGCTTTCGAAAGATACAAATCTGCTTCTGTCATTCCCCTGCTTAAATGGTTTCCTGCCTCTACAGGCTGCATCAGTGTGACCTGATCTGCTCTTGCCTTTGGTCTCTGTGCTCTGTTCTTAACCGGCTTCTCCCCGTTCTTCACACTGGGTACCTGCTCACTAAGTGCTGGGCCTTCTTTGTCCATACTTTTCGCCTTTCCTTATCTACCTCAGCTCTAATGACAAAGAGCCAGCCTTAACCATCTAGAAGAGGTTAAATCCCCCGGCCATATGCCGTCATTGGACATTTTGTGCTTTCCTTCAATGACTGTCTATTTCATGGGAACAAAAATCTATTTCATGGGAACAAAAACTCTGAGAACAGTGATCAGTCATGTCTATCCTATTCACTATAGTAAATTCCTAGAGTCAGCACAGTGCCTGGCATGCTTGATAAATATTTTGTGAACTTACTCCAGAATCATAAAAGAATCATGTGGCTGGATGGAAATTTCCTCGTTACTTAGTCCAGCCCACTGCTGACACTTCAATTCTCCTCCTCTAGAGAACTAGTGTCTTTCTTATAGCATATAGAATAATCAGTTAACAAATATTAATAAGGAAAACGGTCTGTTGTGAAAAAATGTAACGTATCCTACAGCCTAGTAAGATTATGAGCTTGGACTCTGGAGCCAGACCACCAAAGTTAAAATCCTGGCTTTGCTACTTACTAGTCATGTGATTTTGGGTTTCTTACTTAACCCCTCTGTGCTTCAGATTCTACATCTATAAAATGGGGATAAAAATGGCACCTTTTTCACAGGGCTTCTACGAGGATTATACAGACTGCTATGTTGGTGTTAGTTACTATTATTATTACTTGGTTTTATATTATGTGTATGCCACAATTGAAATGTTAAAACAGCTTTATGGAAATGGGCTGACTTGTCAAATACAGTGCTAAAAAGCTACTTGCCCCCATGGTAACTTTTCACTATCTAAAAGAAGATTTATTCATTTATCCATACATAATTAGAGTCATTATTTCTACTTACTGATATCTAGATCCAGTTCTCTTCCTTCTGGACACATGGAAGACTGAATTTCCTATTCCTCTTTGGCTGGCTGGGACCACGTAAATTGTGAGTAGGAGTGGCAGGAGTCCTGTCTGAGCTGGAATATTGAATTGCTTGAGTGAGACCCTCCAGAGCTCTTTTTCCCCTGACTCTGTGATCATGGAAGCATGTGTTGAGTCTCTGTCAGCGTGGGTACCTGAGTGACTATAATGAACAAAGACCCTACCAGTTCTCACTGAACTCTCTGTATGAGTGAGAAATATGGCATTAAGATTTTTAGAGTTGTCTGTAACTACAGTATAACCTAGCCTATTCCGACTGATACAATATAATAACATCTGCAGGCTATTACTTTCTTAATCAATCCATAGGAGAGAAAACCTGAATAGGATTCTTTGGTCTTAACTTTTTCTGTTGACTACCCTCATATTTGACCAGAGTTAAGCTGAAGAGTTTAATAAAAGGCTGGAGAAAGTCAAAGTCTACCAGGAAAGGTACTGACCAACCAGTGGCTATCAAGTTAACGTAAGATGTGTCAGTCTGAAAGACAGTATTGTGATCCAGCGAAGTCTCCTCCAAGTCAGACTGTCTAGTATTATCATTTTATTATTCTGAAGTATTACACATTCAAAGAATATGGGAGATTCTATGTTTATGAAAGACAGTCCTAAAATAGACTTGTTAAAAAAATATTCTTTATGGGTTATCTGTATCATCACAATTTTTTCATTAAATACAGACACGAATTGAAAAAGAAAAATGTCTAAATGACTACATATTGAAATAAAAAATGTCATCATCAGATCTTAAAAATGAGTATGTGGAATTTATAATTCCAGAAGACATTTGTATTGATACTGTTACCATATAATCTGGCAAGATGAGTATGGTGGGAAGGACAAAAGGCCACATGCTTATCTCTTGGCTAATATAAGTTATTGAGAGGCTAAATATAGAATATCATGCCAAGTACTGCTGAAAAGGAAAAGAAATTAGAAAACTCATTTCTAGAAGCACATAATTTAGACAGTAGTTGAAAGAGTATATTAAATGTTTGTAAGGCAATTTCTATCCCCCCTAGACAGAGGCCTTGCTGATCCTCTAAGGAAAGTTCTCACTGAACCCAAGGGTAAAACATTAGAGCAAAACAAAAAGTGAGACACGTGAGTAGTGAGAGCTCTACTCACATGGCTCAGATAACTGAGGACTTGCCACTTTCTAGCAGTAGTGTGTGGGCAGCTGAAGACACAGCACATTCAGTCAGTGTAAAACATCACAAGAGACTGACCACAGCAAGGTGGCCTCTTTAAATGCACCCTGTACTTCTGCCATGTAGCACAGGTAATCATAAGTAAACAACTAGTTTTTTTGTTTTTTGTTTTTTGTTTTTTTTTAAGAGTGAGGTTAAGAGCAGAAGTTCAATAGGCAAAAGAAAGAGAATAGCTCTCTGATGCAGAGAGGGGTCCCGGAGAAATGGGTTGCCCTAAACAACTAGTTTTATAAGGATTTGTTGAGTCTGTCTCTACCAGCGGACTGTGAGGTAGCTGTTTACTTTTGTTTCTGTCATGTGTTTTCACATTCATTTCACAAGGCATGCCCTGCCCCTTTCTCCCTCTCCCCTTATTTTGGCATGTCCACTCCTATTTCCCATTGTTTCATGGAACAGCCCTAGTCAGCACTGATACTTGCCATTTATTGAGTGGTAACTCTATGCCAGGCACTGATACAAATTTTTACATTTATGATTTTACCTAATCCTGGCAATAATTATGAGGCAGGGTCGAGCTTTAGCTATATTTTACAGACAGGGAAATCAAGGCTTACACAAGTAGCTTACCTGGCCAGGTGTGGTGGCTCACGCCTGTAATCCAGCACCTTGGGAGGCCAAGGTGGGTGGATCACCTGAGGTCAGGAGTTCAAGACGAGCCTCAACATGGAGAAGCCCTGTCTCTACTAAAAATACAAAATTAGCCAGGCGTGGTGGTGCATGCCTGTAATCCCAGCTACTCAGGAGGCTGAGGCATGAGAATTGCTTGAACCTGGGAGACAGAGGTTGTGGTGAGCCAAGATCATGCCATTGCACTCCAGCCTGGGCAACAAGAGCGAAACTCTGTCTCAAAAAAAAACAAAAAAACAAAAAAAAAACAAGTAGCTTACCTAAGGTCATACAGTTGAACTTGAACCCAGTTTGTTGGACGTCAAAGCCAGGGCTCACTATACTACACTAAATAGCTAGGCAGAGCAGGATCAATCTCTCTAGCACCTACTGCAAAGTCCTAAAGTGAAACCCTGCATACAAATGTAGGCAAATTAAACCAGGGCAGGCAACATTCCTGTACACATGGCTAATTAAAAAGTCTAAATGATCCTCAAAACCCCTTGGTTTAAAAAAAAAAATCAGTACTAATAATTCTTCAATGCAACATTCATATTTTTCTTCTTTAATGGCATTTCACAACTCAACAAACAATTGTCATTGCCTAGATTCTTGCCAAGAGTACTTGACCACAGTTTTTGTTGTTTAGCATGTAAATGAAAATATATCAAGATCTGTAAATGTTGGCTAGTACTGAAAGAAAATGCTGCAGTAGAGTGAGGACTCAAAAAAATCCTGCTGGTTTGTCAACATGGAAACATGCATGACCCATCCATTAGAGATACAGAATTTGGGTCAGTGTATATAGCAATTTGTCACAATTTGGCTGTCAATTTTGGGATTAGAAACATCAGAAGAGGCTCAAGGGACTTTTCAATCACCTGATGTAACAAGCAAAGAACAAAAGATACTGCAAATAATTCAGCAAAGTCAAAAAGAACCTTAAACATTAGTAATATTTGGAAACTGTGACTGAGTTCATGTAAAGTCCACTGACATCCTTTTCTAGAAGAAAAACACCAGCAGGAGAAGAAACAAGAGCTCTAACAGTCATCAGCAAATTTAGCATGTTGCTAAAGAGCGAGAAAGTGGAAAAATTCAAGGATGTTATAGTACAGACTCTGTGCAATCATACTGAACTTTGACACAAAAGAGCTAATTACTAGACATCTTTTCTCAATAATTAAGATTACAAAGCAAGAAAAAATATAGAGCCGCCTGCCTCAGGAAGAAGAAAACACCATGTATCTCTTCCTTCTTTTTCCCTATTCACCAGCCTCTTTACTGGAGGAAGGTCATACAATATAGATTATCATGTCAGAAAAACATCCCATCTTAACACAATTGATATATAAGCTTTTCTAGGGTAAAGTTAAAGAAGTTGGTGGGATACAAAAACTAAATTAAAGTTTTAGTCATAGGATGAGTGAAGACTGAAGGAAGATACGTGAACATTCTTTGGTCCTCATTCATAGCTTGAAAACGGACCTCTGAACCTATATTCATATAACTCTGCAAAAGGCAATTTATGGTTTAAATTCAGCTTGTTCAGTTGCGGCTCTGGTTAACTCCAGAGCTCAAGCCTTGTTACAGTAATCAGGGTGTGTCAAGGGTCATACGGGAAGAACCAAAGAGACGGAAATGGCAAACTTTGCTTCATCCCCAGCCAAAGCCCCTTTTCTGCAACCAAAATTCTCCAGAATAGTGTATCGTTTTGTCCCACCTGAAAGTACCTGGAATGAGGAGAAAGCACAGATAACCTCTCTAACCTGACACATGCCAAATCCTCATCAAATGAGGAAAGGAAAGGAAAGGAAAAAGAAAGAGAAGGAGAGGGGAGAAAGAATGCAATGTGAGGGAAGATGAAGATGGGAGATAAATATTTTTGTAAGCAAAGAAACAGAGTAAAATTAAACATGGAAGGAAAAAGGACAAAGACCGTATTCTAGCTCATTATATTCCATTCTAAAATTTAGTAGCTGACAACTACCAAGCACACTAAAGGCCAATTCCTATCCCATTCTTTTTTTGCTGGCACATTCTCTCTCTCTCTCATTTATTTATTTATTTATTTATTTTTGAGACAGAGTCTCTCTTTGTCTCTGCACTTCAGGCTGGAGTGCAATGGTGCGATCTTAATTCATTGCAACCTCCGCCTCTTGTGTTCAAGCGATTCTCGTGCCTCAGCCTCCTGAGTAGCTGGGATGACAGGCATGCACCACCATGCCCAGCTAATTTTTGTACTTTTAGTAGAGACAGGGTTTCACCATGTTGGCCAGGTTGGTCTCGAACTCCTGGCCTCAAGTGATCCGCCTACCTCGGCCTCCCAAAGTGCTGGGATTACAGGCATGAGCCTCTGCACCCGGCCCCTTTTACTGGCATGTAATCTCTCAATAAAAGTTATTTCATTCAGCCCCTTGTCCCCAGAGTTCCATTATAGCATTTATGAGCACCATATGAAAAAAAAATTGATATAACCACATGGCCCATCTGGGTACTATTCACTTACAACTCAGAAACCATGCAGTAATAGTGTTTAGTTCTGGGCGCTACACTTTACAAAGGTCATTAAAAAAACTGGAATGCACTCAGAGGCAAGTGTTTAGGACAGAGAAGGAACTCAAAACCAAAACAAGTGAGGACCTGCATCTGTTCAGCTTACAGAAGAGAGGCCTTCCAACACTTGAAGGGCTCTCATAAAAGAAAAACCTTGGTGGCCGGGCGGGGTGGCTCAAGCCTGTAATCCCAGCACTTTGGGAGGCTGAGACGGGCGGATCACGAGGTCAGGAGATCGAGACCATCCTGGCTAACACGGTGAAACCCCGTCTCTACTAAAAAATACAAAAGCTAGCCGGGCGAGGTGGCGGGCGCCTGTAGTCCCAGCTACTCAGGAGGCTGAGGCAGGAGAATGGCATAAACCCGGGAGGCGGAGCTTGCAGTGAGCTGAGATCCGGCCACTGCACTCCAGCCCGGGCGACAGAGCGAGACTCCGTCTCAAAAAAAAAAGAAAAGAAAAAAAAAAGAAAAACCTTGTTACTGTTTTTCAAGGGGGGAGGGCTAAAATCACAGGTAGAAGAGACAGAGAAATTTCAGCTCAATAAAAGGAAAAAGATTTCTAAGCAGCAAGTCTACTCAAAGAAAGAATAGCCTGCCTCAAAAGACAGATTCTCACCTGGAATAGACAAAGAAATCTTGAGCAAAACAAAACTGGAGGCATCACATTAGCTGACTTCAAAATATACTACAAAGCTACAGTAACCAAAACAGAATGGTACTGGCATAAAAACAGACACATAGACTAGTGGAACAGAATAGAGACCCCAGAAACAAATCCACACGTTTACAGCCAACAAATTTTCAACAAAAGTGGCAAGAATATACAATAGGGAAAGGGCAGTCTCTTAAAAAAAAAATGATGCTGAGAAAACTAGATATCCACATGCAGAAGAATGAAATTAGACCCTATTTCTCATCATATATAAAAATAAACTCAGCTGGATACAGTGGCTTATGCCTGTAATCACAACACTTTGGGAGGCCAAGGTGGGAGGATTTCTTGAGCACAGGAGTTCAAGACCACCCTGGGCAACATAGTGAGACTTCGTCTCTATTTTTTTAAAAAAGAAAAAAAAAAGATAAAAATCAACTCAAAATGGATTGAAGACATAAGATGTAGAACCTGAAATGGTAAAACTACTAGAAGAAAACATAGGGGGAAGCTCCATGACATTCGTCTGGGCAATGATTTTCTAGGTATGGCCTCAAAAGCATAGCCAACAAGGATAAATAAATATAGACAAATGGGATTATATCAAGCTAAAAAGCTCCTTCTGCACTCCTATGTTCATTCCAGCACTATTCATAATAGCCAAGATATGGAATCAACCTAAGTGTCCATCAGTGAATGAATGGATAAAAAAAGTGATATACACATAGATGTATAAATGGAATACTATTCAGCCATAAAAAGAAAGAAGTCCTGTTATTTGGATATGTCTGAAGAACATTATGTTAAATGAAATAAGCCAGGCCAGAAAGACAAATACTGCAGGATCTCACTCATGTGGAATCTAAAAAAGTTGATCTCATAGAAGTACAGAGTGAAATGGTGATTACCAGAGGCTGGAGTACTTAGCAGGGAGGAGAAGATAGGGAAATGTTGGTCAAAGAACACATATTTACAGTTAGACAGAATAAAGTCAAGAGATCTACTGTATAGTACAGTGACTACAGTTAATGACGATTTATGGCATTCTTGAAAAACGCTGAGAGAGTGGATGTTATGTGTTCTCACTACAAAAATAACTATGTGAGGTGATGTATTAGTTGGCTAGAACTACTATTCCACAAAGTATAATACTTCAAAACATCATGTTGTACATGATAAATACACAAAATTTTATGGGTCAATTAAAAAGAAAGAAAGAAAAAAAGATGATGACGACAAAGTCCCCAGAGATGCTTAGAGAGAGATTTAAGTACTAACTGAAAATGTCCAGGATCAGGTTAGTGCTTCTCTAAGAGCCATTCAGTGACAAACTGAATTAGAACCACTGGCTTATAAAAAAAAAAATGTAAATTTAGAAAATAATAGAAGTTCAGAAAATAATGCAAGTTCCTGAATCACTCTCTGGGTTCCGTGACTTAGAAGGGGATAATGCTTGGGAATGTGCATTTTAACACGGTCTCCAGGTGATTCTAATGTACAGTCAAGATTAATAACTAGACTAGTTGACCTTTGAAGCTTCATCTGTCACTTATCCTCTAATACCACTGGGCTGTCCAAATAGTTTCCCTGGTTTCATCACTTTGCTTTGCTTGTTGCCTCTGTGAGAAACTTACCCTCACTCAGGTTTCACTAACCTCTTCTCTATTGAAAGTCTACCCATTCCTTCAAGATGAACTAAAATGAATAAGTGATTCTTTTCTGCTTTTCCAATCACATATGATCCCCGACTACTCTAAACGTCTGTACCACTACTTTGTACCACACCGATGGAACTTGTTACTGCACACTGGAGTTAATAATAGTCACCTATCACTACAAATACTTTGAGGGAAGGATTTCTGTCTCATTCCCCATTTTATTCTCATTGCCCAGCCACATACCTTATTATACATATAACTTGACAAATATTTGCTCAATGAATAAATGCAGATATTTTGTGCTTACTAAAGCGTAAGTTCTTTGAAGACAGTTGCTCATCTCTATCACTGTGGTCCTAGCACAGTGCTTAGACAAGAAGGTCTGATAAACCTTGACTCAAACTCACTAATGAGGAACTGACATTTTCTTTCAGGGTTCTCAGGTAACAAGCAATTTTTACAGTTGTCGCATATAGTATCCACTGTTACCTCTTAAAACCTTCACTCGCCTGGCCGGGCGCGATGGCTCACGCCTGTTATCCCAGCACTTTGGGAGGCCTAGACGGGAGGATCACGAGGTCAGGAAATCGAGACCATCCTGGCTAACACGGTGAAACCTCGTCTCTACTAAAAATACAAAAAATTAGCCGGACGTGGTGGCGGGCGCCTGTAGTCCCAGCTACTCGGCAGGCTGAGGCAGGAGAATGGCGTAAACCCGGGAGGCAGAGCTTGCAGTGAGCTGAGATCCAGCCACTGCACTCCAGCCTGGGCGACAGAGCGAGACTCCGTCTCAAAAAAAAAAAAAAAAAGAAAGAAAATGGCAAACATTGTTGCAGAAGAGAGGCAAAAGAGTAAAGACTCCTCTTCCTTCTACAGAACAAGGATGGTGGTGATCACATATGAAGATGATGATAGTATCCAAGTGCCATGTTTACTCTACTACTGGTATTTGTTGCCAAATCTTGACTCATCCTTGATAACTTCTGTTCCATTCAACTCTCTTTTTCATTCCCATCTGACACTGACTGTTCTAGGAACTGCACTCTGGAAAGTAACCATCAAGTTTCTAATAATCAAAACCAGTGGTCATTGATCCTTGGGTTTGCAAAGTTTTAGTTCATGTACCTGAAAAATACTGTCTGTAGTATACTTGAGGAGAGAAGACTCAGATATATTTTACAATGTAAGCATCTTAAGAACTACAAATTTTTAAAAAGTCCTCATTCTTTGAAAACTTTAAAAAGTCCTCAGCCCTTCCAATGTAGAAGGGCTCTTTTACCTTATGCTTTTAATTGGAACTATTCTACCTGGTTCCATCCTCTACTCTCTGTTCCCTTTCTCCATTTCGTCCTCACAAATAACAATAACAGGAACAACACTTCTACTAATAATAACTATCATTAATTGATGTCACTAAACTATGTATTTTACAAACTGTGGCTACTTTTTATAAGACTATCATATTATTCTCCCTATTTTCAAATGAGGATTCCTATGCCCCAAAAAGGTCAAGTAACTCAGTCCCCAAGAGTACACCACTACTAAGGGATTAATCTGGGATTCCAACCCATATCTATTTAGTTCCAAAGCCAATACAGTATACCACTATACTATGCTGTCTCTTAATAACATTAATAACTTCAATTACTATTGCAATCATTTTGAAACTTTGAAATAGCTAAGTTTAACAAAAGTCATGTTTTAGTAAGATAAATCTAGTGGTGATGTTCAGGATGGATCGGAAGGAAATTAACTGGAGGTTGGAAAACCAATTAAAGATGTAATAATTTAGGCATGAGTCCATAATGGTCTACATTAGGATGCTGGCAAAGAGAAAGGGAAAAAAAAGATGAATATAAGAGAAATTATGAGAGATGACTGAAAAGAACTTGGCAACTGCTTAAACATATGAAGAGAGGAAAGGAATCAAAGCTGATTTAAATTGTAAGTGTGTGTGACTAAGAAACAAAAGGGGTGCCATTAAGTGAAATAGGTAAAACAAGGATAAGATCAGAGTTTATGGGGGAGAAAAATGATAAATTTCTTGTTACTGTTATTGAAAGTAAAAGAATGATATGACTTAGATGTAGGAAGGTGATCACTTTATAAATATATCTATCTTTAAAATAAGAGTAAAAACACCATTCTGCCTTTTCCTTAATGTGATACTGAAACTGAGGAAAACGACATCAATTAACATTAAGAACACAGATCTCTGACTGAGTAAATACTCATGTTTTCCTTGTATGCAATCCCTTTCTCTTCCTAACTTGTAAAAAGTGCAATGCCTGCAAATTCCAACACCATTCATTCAAAGGAGACAGCTAATAGGTCTCATCTGTTTAGCTAGAAAGCGTATAACAGATCCTTCATAAGAAGACCACAGACAGTACTCTGAGTGAAAATTTATGCAAAGTAACAGATTAGTAATAGTTTTATACCACCAGGGCTTCATGTCTCATTATTTTATACAGACCACTAATAGAGTTTAGTATTAGAATTTGAAAAGGAACAGAAAATGGAAAGCTCTCCCCGTAGAATTTATTGTAATCTTTCAGCTATTATATGGGTTTCATTATGGATTTCTATTCCAAGGCGTTATTCTTTGTTTTATTTTCAAAATGTGGCTCATACTTTTAAAATGGCTTTCTGGGAAACCTCCACATTTGCATGAATTCAAATGAAACTCTGTTCTCTGTTGTCATCATTCTGTTCAGCAGCTTGTTACTTATTTTATAGGGTTAGGACGTGATTAACAATGGAATCCTCTACAGCATTCCATAAAACAACAAAATCACCAGTAAGGCTCAGCAAAGTAAACATCAGAGTGTTTTTAAGTATTTAGTTTTATCATTTTTAAATGACAAGGTTTTTAAAAAAATACTATGATGTAGTTGAGGATGTAGCAACAGCAACACCCCTCTGACTGAGGACAGCCTGACAACTGGATAGATTATGTGTGAAGAATGCCCCTTAGTTACTTAGCTCTTCAACGTTCTCTTATGATACCCACCGGGACATCAAATGTCCCTCTGCATATCATCCCAAATGGAGAGAGAAGATGATAGAGGGAATTAAAATGCTACAACTGCAATAACTGCTGTATAAATAAATCAAGCTGCTTTTTGGAAGAAGACATTGGACAAAGGGATACGTTTCAAATAGTGGACGAATGTTGAAGACATTCCAAATCCAAACCTGTATATTCTATACATTCAAGAAATAGAGCGATATACACCCAGTCATGCATCAGCAGGACAAAAGTGGTTCCTTTTTATTGAAGGACATAATAGAAAAATAAATGCTAGGAAGTTTTCAAAGGAGATCAAAAGGTGCAGTGATTAATGACTCTGATGTACTTCAAAATGAAACTTCTTCAAGCAAGTAGGTTTGGGTTTCAAGTAATTAACCTAACACTTGAACAATGGATTATTACAAAATATAATGAAGTTAAGTACAAAACACTGTCTGATAAATGTTAACTCGATGTTCGTGTCCTCTGGCAGACACAGCTATTTTATTGTATATGAGGACAAACTCTTAAAAAATGGGGGAAATATATTATTATATACCTTATTAGTTGAATTATTTTTGAGGTTAAAGAGTTTAAAGTTTACATATGGAATGTTGGGTCATAAAACATTGAAAATTGTCCCACTCCTAAGAAAATTCAATTTTAAAGACATCTTTTCACAGTGGTTTTTAAGAAGCATCACTACCATAATTAAATACTGGGCCAACATTTAATTATCTTAAATATAATATAATTAAATATTATATGTGGTGGCTAATGCCTGTAATCCTAGCATTTAGGAGGCCGACACACGAGGCTCACTTGAGACCCAGAGTTCAAGACCAGCCTGGGCAACACAGTAAGACCCCATCTCCACAAAAAATTTTAAAAACTAGCTGGGCATGGTGGTGTGTGCCTGTTGTCCTGGCTATTGGGAGGCTAAGGTGGGAGAATTGCTTGAGCCCAGGGTTTGAGGCTGCAATGAGCTATGAATGATCATGCCACTGCATTCCAGCCAAGGAGACAGAGCAAGACTCTGTCTCTTAAAAAAAAAAAACTTAAATTAAATTTTAGAAATAATAATTCAAGTTCATGATAAAATGAGACCTAACTCATTTAACAAAAGCTAATATAAATGAGGAGAACTAATACATTATCAGCTTAAAGAAAGTCATTGCAATCTGGACTGTCCAAGAGGAACCAACACTTCTATAACCAGACACCTCGTTTTTGAAAAGAATAAAACTGATTCTTGTTGGCCTTCCAGCACAACAAGCATTATAATGAAACAAACAAACAAACAAAGTAAATAAAAATGTACTCAATACCTAAAGAGCATTGTCTATGATCTTTTGTTTTCATTTTAAGTTTATTTTAAAATTTACAGATAGTAAAAGTCCCCTTTTGGTGTACTATTCTATGAGTTTAAAAAATGCAAAGACTCATGTACTTACCACCACGATAATTACAAAACAGATGCATTATCCCAAAACTTGTGCTGCCTTTTTGTAGTGAAATTTGCACCTCACCCTTAACCCTGGCAAACACGGATCTGCTTTCCATTGCTATCATTTTGCCTTATTTTTTTTCTTTTGAGACAGGGTCTTGCTTTGTTGCCCAAGCTGGTCTTGAACTCCTGTGCTCAGGTGATCTTCCTAACTCAGCTTCCAGAAGTGTTGGGATTACAGGCGTAACTCACCATGCCCGGCCTCATTTTGCCTTTTATAGAATGATATATAAATGGAATCATACAGTATGTAGCCTTCTGAATCTTGCTTTTTTCACTCAGCATAAAACATCTGAGATACATCCATGCTGTTGTGTCTGTAAGCTGCTCATTCCCTTTTATTGTGAATAGTATTCCATAATATGGATATACTACAGATTCTTCATCCATTTATTGATTGAAGGGGTGTTTGGGTTACATCCAGTTTTTGTCAATTTTTTTGTTTGTTTTTTTGTTTTTGAGAAGAAATTTTGCTCTTGTTTCCCAGGCTGGAGTGTAATGGCACGACCTCGGCTCACCACAAGTTCCACGTCCCGGGTTCAAGTGATTCTCCTGTCTCAGCCTCCCAAGTAGCTGGGATTACAGGCATGTGCCACCACACCTGCCTACTTTTGTATTTTTAGTAGAGACGGGGTTTCTCCATGTTGGTCAGGCTGGTCTCGAACTCCTGACCTCAAGTGATCCCCCCGCTTTGGCCTCTCAAAGTGCTAGGATTACAGGCATGAGCCACTGTGCCCAGACCTTTTTTGTTTTGTTTTGTTTTGAGACAGAGTCTTGCTCTGTAGCCCAGGCTAGAGTGCAGTGGCACCATCTCAGCTCGCTGCAGCCTCTGCCTCCAGAGATCAAGTGATTCTCCTGCCTCAGCCTCCTGAGTAGCTGGGATTACAGGCACGCGCCACCACGCCCTGCTAATTTTTGTATTTTTAGTAGACAGAAGGTTTCACCATGTTGGCCAGGCTGGTCTCAAACTCCTGACCTCAAGTGATCCACCCGCCTCAGCCTCCCTAAGTACTGGGATTATAGGCCTGTTTCAATTAAGAAAATGAATCCAGGAGCTGGTTTTCTGAAAAGATCAACAAAATTGACAGACCACTAGCAAGACTAATAAAGAAGAAAAGAGAGAAGATTCAAATAGATGCAATAAAAAATGATAAAGGGGATATCACCACTGATCCCACAGAAATGCAAACTACCATCAGAGAATACTATAAACACCTCTACATAAATAAACTAGAAAATCTAGAAGAAATGGATAAATTCCTGGACACATACACCCTCCCAAGACTAATCCAGGAAGAAGCTGAATCCCTGAATAGACCAATGATAGGCTCTGAAATTGAGGCAATAATTAGCCTACCAACCAAAAAAAAGTCCAGGACCAGACGGATTCACAGTCGAATTCTAGCAGAGGTACAAAGAGGAGCTGGTACCATTCCTTCTGAAACTATTCCAATCAATAGAAAAAGAGGGAATCCTCCCTAACTCATTTTATGAGGCCAACATCATCCTGATACCAAGGACNCTGCATGTGAAATGGGTTTCCTGAATACAGCAGACTTATGTGTCTTGACTCTTTATCCAGTTTACCAGTCTAAAAATCAGTGAATCCAGGAGCTGTTTTTTCAAAAAGATCAACAAAATTGGTAGACTGCTAGCAAGACTAATAAAGAAGAAAAGAGAGAAGAATCAAATAGATGCAATAAAAAATGATAAAGGGGATATCACCACCGATCCCACATAAATACAAACTACCATCAGAGGATACTATAAACACCTCTACGCAAATAAACTAGAAAATCTAGAAGAAATGGATAAATTCCTTGACACATACACCCTCCCAAGACTAATCCAGGAAGAAGTTGAATCTCTGAATAGACCAATGATAGGCTCTGAAATTGAGGCAATAATTAGCCTACCAACCAAAAAAAGTCCAGGACCAGACGGATTCACAGTCGAATTCTAGCAGAGGTACAAAGAGGAGCTGGTACCATTCCTTCTGAAACTATTCCAATCAATAGAAAAAGAGGGAATCCTCCCTAACTCATTTTATGAGGCCAACATCATCCTGATACCAAGGACTGAAATTATCAGTTTACATGTCTCTCCCCCAGCTGGTCTGTCAGTTCTTCGGATCCACAGATCATGTCTTTTTCATATTTGTAATTAACAAATCGTATTGCCTGATACTTAACAAGTGCTTACTAAGTATTGCGAAACTCACATAGGCATGATATGTAAGGGAAGATGACATCATCACGTATATGGTGTATAAGGATCGGTGAAGACAAGCAACCCTAAGGAGACTGTAGTCCCAGAGAGCAAGCTTTACGTGCCAGATTTTGCCATATCCATGGTGGGCAACTAGTCTCTCAAGCAAAAAGGAGCCCTTCAAAACAGCAGATTATTGTTTCCTATAACACGACTGGAAAAAAACAAAACAGATTAAAATATTTGTTTGCAGTAAAAGAAATCATTTTTCACCTATAATTATTCTGAGGGTTCTCTTTTCTACTAATTTTAAATTCCTACCTGGAAAATGAGTTCTTTCATTAGAGTTTACAAGTTAATAGTTCAGAAAACTGGGGTAAACTGAGACTGAATATTTTCGACTTGATGATCTGAGTATGAACAAGCCCTTGTGTTCCTAAAAACGCAAAAGGACCCAGTAGTCCCTGCACTACTGCCCTACATTCTTTCCACATTTGGTTTGATCTCCCAAAAGACTTCCTATTAGGAAGGAAATAGCCTTCCCTAAAAGGCTTAGAAAATAGCCTAAACAAAAGTTCAGGATAATCCTATCATGATATAAGATTCTCCTCCTCAACAGTTTAGCTTTATTGGAAAGAAAATAAAACCTAATAACTCAGCAAAACTAGAATAGACAGATCCCTAACATGAAAAACTCCTAACCAAAGATACCTGAAATCACTCTAGCAGTTTTCAAAATATATTGTGAGTTTTCATTGTAGCAACATATTTCTCTACAGACAACACACACAAAATCTCACTTTGTGGTTAGAAGCAAGGTCATCTGGATTATTTGGAAAATGGCAAATGGCAAATTACCACTTATATGAATAATGGTAAATTGAAGAATATATTGATTCTCCTTTCCCCCTCCTTATAACAAATGAGAATACACAAAAAATTTAAGTATGACATAAAAAGGCCATTTTATGAGCATCTTTGCCAGTTGAATACTTTAATTATATGACATTAAATGTTCTATTAAAGGTATTATTTCAAAGATGCCAGGCAAAGTGGAATTCATCCTATATAAAAGTCTGACCATGCTTTTATGTTTTATTTATTTTTATTTCTTGGAGACAGAGTCTCCCTCTGTTGCCCAGGCTGGAGTGCAACGGCACGATCTCAGCTCACTGCAACCTCTGTCTCCTGGGTTCAAGCGATTCTCCTGCCTCGGCCTTTCAAGTAGCTGGGATTACAGGTGCCCACCACCACGCCTGGCTAATTTTTGTATTTTTAGTAGAGACGGGGTTTCACCATGTTGGTCAGGCTGGTCTCAAACTCCTGACCTCAGGTGATCCCTGGCCTCAGCCTCCCAAAGTGCTGGGATTAAAGGTGTGAGCCATGCGCCTGGCCATGACCATCCTTTTATAACAAAGACGTTTATCACTGAACATCCATGAGCTCTCCCACAATTCTCCAGCTAGCTTGCAGTTAGGTGAAGCCATGTTACCGGTTCTGGCCAATGGGTTGTGAGTTAAACAACACATCACTTTTGTGCTGAAAAATGTAAATGCTAGTGTATGAATCATCAACTCTGGCTTCCCATGCTGCAGTGCCCAAGGAAGCTATACGTTCCAGATAGTACAGCTATAAGAGGGTAGAGTCTCAGCCTGGGTCCCTGAGGGACTATGAGGAAAAGAATCCTTTACATATGGCAGATGTGTAGTGTAAACAAGAAACAGACTTTTGTTATGCTAAGTTACTGAGATTTTGTTTTTGCTGCTGTTATTACAACACAGCTTAGCCTACCCTTACCAATACACCTTCACAGTTAAAAATTATGTTCATAATTTGCTCAAAAAACCCACTTCACACTGCACACATGTACATTTAATTTGCAAGTATAATTATTTGCAAAGACCATTTATTTTAAAGTAGAAGTCAATATGTAGCCTTTGATTTTAAAAGAGCCATTTTATTTCTTATTGTGACCTCCAGAATTGATTTGTCTATCGTGGTTTACAACATTACATGAATAGAGTTTTAGCTTTGTATTATTTCATTTCTTTCATCATTTTGGAAGATCATCTCAAGTCAGCTTATGATATAAATTTCAATTAGAAAATCCTAGCAAAACAGTCTATTTAATAGAATATTAGTTAATGCTAATACAATTATTTCAGAGAGATCATCTGCTTGCTTATATTTTAACACATAAGTTAACAGACTTCTGTTACAACACTAAACTTCCAAGGATCTGCACCTAAATCTTAGGCAGTAAGAAAATGTAAGCAATCACATTTCTGTAACACATGAGTTTCTCTGTACTATATATTTAAGTTCTGTGTTTTCTTCCTTTCCAGTTTAGCAATATCACAGCAATCATCAAACAGTTGGATCTGAGAAATGATAAAACCAATCTGCCCCTTATGTCATTTCTACCCAAGAATCTGACAACACATTCCTATTTGTTTTTTGGTTGGTAACAACATTAGTCTGAACATCATTATGCACACTGCAGTTGCGTATTTATTTCCCCTTTCAAGAGAAAAAATAATTTACTAATGTAATATAAGAACAATAAGACACTCTAAACTAATAGCTAGCAAATTTATAAACAAAAAGAAATGCTCCTTCACATACCATATAGACACTCAGCCAACCCATGGAATGTGTCACTAATCATTTCACAGTTAGGGCTTTTTTTTTTTTTTTAAAGACAGAGTCTCGCTCTGTCGCCTAGACTGGAGTGCAGTGCGGTAATCTCAGCTCACTGCAACCTCTGCCTCCTGGGTTCAAGCAATTCTCCTGTCTCAGCCTCCCTAGCAGCTGGGATTACAGGCGCCTGCCACCATGACTGGCTAACTTTTGTTATTTTAGAGAAACGGGTTTCACCGTGTTTACCAGGCTGGTCTTGATCTCCTGACCTCAGGCGATTCGTCCGCCTTGGCCTCCCAAAGTGCTGGGATTACAAGCGTGAGCCACCATGCCCAGCCCCACAGTCAGGGTTTTTTTAAAGGCTGGATAACTTAGTAATTAATGAAATATTTAATGTTTGTCACCTAACTATAAAAGTAATTAAATTTGGTTCTTCAGGAAATCACCTCCCTGGTTCTAAACAGGCATTTCACGCTCACTCTGTTTACCCTCTTGGGGTAAAGGGAGTGGCACAGTTTTATAGTTACAGACTTTGCATTCCTTTCTTAAGGAAAGTTAAGTTTTTGTTTGCTTTTAACAATTTTATTGACGATTAATGGAAACAAACTGCACATATTTGAGGTGAACAATTTGTTAATTTTTGACCTGTAAAACCATCACCACAATCAAGCTAATTAATATATCCGTCACCCCAAAAGTTTCCTTGTGCTATTTTGTAATGGTTCCCTCTCATATCTCTCCACTCCCTACCTCTGTTTCCAATCTGTAGCGCTTTCTAACACTATAGGTTATTTTGAGGTTTCTAAAATTTTATATAAATTAATCATACAGTATGTATTTTTTTTGGCTTACTTTGCTCAACATAATTATTTTGAAGTTCATCCATATTGTTGCATGAATCAATAGTTCATTCTTTTTTATCATTTAGTATTTTATTATACACAATAAATTATAACACAACTCATTTTATCTGTTGATGAACATCTTGGGTTGGTTCCAGTCTTGCATATTAAAAATGAGGCTGCTGTGAACATTTACGTGTAAGTCTTTGTATGGGTATATGCTTTCTTTTTCTAGGGGTTAAATACCTAAGAGTGAAATGGCTGAATCATATGTAGGTGTACGTTTAACTTTTTAGGAAACTGCCAAGCTGTTTTCCAATGCGGTTATACCATTTTAGATTCCCACCAACAGAGCAGCCGAGTGTTAAGAGTTACAGTTGGCCGGGCGCGGTGGCTCAAGCCTGTAATCCCAGCACTTTGAGAGGCCAAGATGGGCGCATCACGAGGACAGGAGATCGAGACCATCCTGGCTAACACGCTGAAACCCCGTCTCTACTAAAAAAATACAAAAAAACAAAAAACAAAAAACAAAAAAAAACTAGCCGGGCGAGGTGGCGGGTGCCTGTAGTCCCAGCTACTCGGCAGGCTGAGGCAGGAGAATGGCGTGAACCCGGGAGGTGGCGCTTGCAGTGAGCTGAGATCCGGCCACTGAACTCCAGCCTGGGCGACAGAGCGAGACTCCGTCTCAAAAAAAAAAAGAGTTACAGTTCCTTCACATCCTCTCCAACATTTGGTATGGTCAGTTTTAAAAATTTTAGTCAAACTAATAGGTATGTAGTGGTATCTTATTTTAGCCTTAATTTGCATTTCCCTAACATCTAATGGCATTGAATATCTTTCATCTGTTTATTTACCACTTATATATCCGTTTGTGTGAAGTATCAGTTCAAACGTTTTGCCTTTTTTCCCCTGAGGTGTTTTTGCTGTTGTTGTTGAATTGTAAGGATTCTTCATATGTTATTTATTAGATATATGATTGCAAATATTTTCCCCCAGTTTGTAACTTATCTTTTTATTCTCTTAAAAGTATCGTTAGAGGAACAAAAGGTTTTACATTTGAAGTCCAAGTTTTCAATTTTTTTCTTTTATGAACTGTTCTTCTGATGCTATATCTTAAATACATTTGCCTAAACAAGAGAAAACAAAGGTTTTCTCTTACGTTTTCTTTTTCCTAAAGAAAGTTTATAACTTTAGGTTTTACATTTAGATGGATAATCCAGTTGGGGTCAATTTTTGTCTATAGTAAAAGGTATGAATTTTAAGTTCATTTTTACATATGAATACTTTGCACCTTTGTTGAAAAGCAGTTGTCCATAATTGTGTGGGTCTACCTCTAGGTTCTCTATTCTGTTCCATTATCTTTTCATATGACTACTATACTGTTTTGAGTAAGGTAGGTTTATAATAAATCTTAAAGTTAGGTAAACATTAAGTTGCTAGTTTTTTTTTTTTTTTTTTAATCTGTTTGACTAATCTGGCTTCTTTGCATTTCTATGTGACTTTGAAAATAAGCTTGTCATTTTCTTCAACAATGCCTGCTGGGATTTTATTACAGTTGCATTGAATCTATAGATAAATAAGGCGGAGAACCAAAAACTTTACAATATTGAGTCTTCTGACCCACACACAATCTCTCTCTCCATTTATTTCTCCAAGATTTTTTTTTTTTTTTTTTTGAGACAGGGTCTCACTCTGTCACCCAGGCTAGAGTACAGTGGCACCATCTTGGCTCACTGTAACCTCCACCTCCTGGACTCACACTACCCTCCCACCTCAGACTCCTGAGCAGTTGGGACTACAGGCGCACGCCACAACACCTGGCTAATTTTTGCATTTTTTGTAGAAACAGGGTTTTGCCATGTTGCCCAGGCTGGTCTTGAACTCCTGGGTTCAAGTGATCTGCCTGCCGCAGCCTCCCAAAGTGCTGGGATTACAGGCGTGAGCCAATGCGCCTGGCCTTGCACATCTTTTATCAGATTTTTCCCCTAAGTATTTCAAATCTTTTGAAGCTACAATAAATGAGTTTTAAAAATTCCAATTGTTGATTGTTTGTGGGCCGCATACAGAAATACAATTGATTTTTGTACAATGATTTGTATCCTGCCAATTGCTAAATTCACTTATTAGTTTTAGTAGCTTTTTTGTGGATTTCACTGGATTTTCTGCATAGCCAATGATATAGTCTGAGAATTTAAAAGTTTTACTTCTTCCTTTCTAATTTGGATGCCTTTTACTTCTCTTCCTTGCTTCCCTGCATTAGCTAGAACTTTCAGTACAACGCTAAATGGAAGACATGAAGTGTCCTTGTAAGAAGCGATTATGACACAGACAGTCAGACACAGAGGAGTGACCATGTGAGGGTACAGGAGGAAGGCAGACATTTGCAAGCCAAGGAGAGAGTATTCAGTCTCTTGACATTAAGTTAGCTATGGGATTTTTACAGATGCTCTTGATCAGTTTTAGGAAGTTTTCTCATGCTTCTCGTTTGCTGATATTTATTGGGAGTAGGTGCTAGATTTTACAAAATTCTGCCTTTATTAAGAAGATCACATGATGTTGAGTTTGTATTATAAGCTCAACTGTGTTCCTTCTACCCCCTAATTCATACATCACAGTCTTAAACCCTGGTACCTAAGAAAGTGACTGTATTTGGAGACAGACTTTAAAAAGGTAACTAGGCTGGGCATGGAGCTCACGCCTATAATCCCAGCACTTTAGGAGGCCGAGGCAGGTAGGTCACTTGAGTCCAGGAATTTGAGACTAGCCTGGCCAACATAACGAAATCCCATCTCTAAAAAAAATACAAAAATTAGCCAGGTATGGTGGCATATTCCTGTGGTCCCAACTACTTGGGAAGCTGAGGCAGAAGGATCATCTGAGCCGGAGATGCAGGGGTTGCAATGAGCTGAGATCCCACCACTGCACTCCAGCCTGGGGAACAAAGTGAGACCCTGTCTCAAAAAAAAAAGGGGGGGGGGGATATTGAGTTAAAATGAGTTCATTAGGGTGGGCTCTAATCTGAGAAGTGTCCTTGTAAGAAGCGATTATGACACAGACAGTCAGACACAGAGGAGTGACCATGTGAGGGTACAGGAGGAAGGCAGACATTTGCAAGCCAAGGAGAGAGAACACAGAAGAGATCAAACCTGCCAATGCCTTGATTTTGGACTTCTAACATCGAGACTTGTGAGAAAATAAACTTCTGTTGTTTCATCTATCTAATTTATGATATATTGTTATGGCAGCCCTGGCAAACTAATAGTTTTGTTAATTTACTAAGTTACATTGATTGACATTTGAGTGTTAAACCAGCCTTGCATTCATGAAAAAAAAAAAAACCCCACTTGAAAGAGCTGTCCTTTTATCGATTGTTGGGTTCAATTTGTTAAAATTTTAAATTCTGTCTTCCATGAGGAATATTGTCTATAATTTTCTTTTTCTTTTGAGACAGAGTCTCACTCTGTTGCCCAGGCTAGAGTCCAGTGGTACAATCTCGGCTCACTGCAACTTGCGCTTCCTGGGCTCAAGCGATTCTCCTGCCTTAGCCTCCCGAGTAGCTGGGATTACAGGCACCTGCCACCGCGCCTGGCTAATTTTTGTATTTTCAGTAGAGATGGGGTTTTGCCACATTGGCCAGGCTAGTCTTGAACTCCTGACCTCAGGTGATCTGCCCGTCTCGGTCTCCCAAAGTGCTGGGATTACAGGCAAGAGCCATCACACCTGGCCTATAATTTTCTTTTTGTATAGTATCTTCGTCTGGTTTTGGAAGTAGGGTAATGCTGGCCTCAGAGACTGAACTGGGAAATATTCCCTTCTGTTCAATTTTTCTAGAAGAGTTTATATAGAATTGATATCATTTCTTCCTCAAATGTTTAGCAGAATTCATCAGTACAGTCATCTGAGCCTGGTGTTTCTCTGTGGAAAATCTTTTAGCTTTAAATTCAATTTCTTGCCCATGTGGGGTGGCTCATGCCTATAATCCCAGCACTTTGGGAGGTCGAGGCTTGAATTCAGGAGTTCAAGACCAGCCTAGGCAATATAGTGAGACCTCATCTCTGCTAAAGTTAAAAAAAAAAATTAGCTGGGTGTGGTCGCGTGTGCCTGTAGTCCCAGCTACTTGGGAGGCTGAGGCAGAGGGATCACTTGAGCCTGGGAGATTGAGGCTGGCTGCAGTGAGCCTTCATTGTGCTACTGCACTCCAGCCTGGGCAACAGACAGAGACTGTCTCAGAAAAACAAAAAATCAATTTCTTTAATATATATGGGTATTCAGGCCGGGTGCCGTGGCTCACGCCTGTAATCCCAACACTTTGGGAGGCCGAGGCAGGTGGATCATGAGGTCAGGAGATCAAGACCATCCTGGCTAACAGGGTGAAATCCCGTCTCTATTAAAATTACAAAAAAAAAAAAAAAAATTAGCCGGGCATGGTGGCGGGTGCCTGTAGTCCCCGCCACTCAGGAGGCTGAGGCAGAAGAATGGCATGAATCCGGGAGGTGGAGCTTGCAGTGAGCCGAGACCATGCCACTGTACTCCAGCCTGGGTGACAGAGTGAGACTCCATCTCAAAAAAAAAAAAAAATATATACTTATATCACACACACATATTATGTATATGTATATGTATATATGTATATGTATATGTATATGTATATATGGGTATTTCAGTTATTTCTTCCTGAGTGACTTAGGTAATTTTATCTTTTCTTTTTTCTTTTTTTTTTTTTGAGACAGAGTCTCACTCTGTTGTCCAGGCCAGAGTGCAGTGTTGTGATCATGGCTCACTGCAGCTTCAACTTCCCAGGCTCAAGCAATCCTCCCATCTCAGCCTCCAGAGTAGCAGGGACTACAGATGCATGTCACCATGCCCAGCTAAGACGGGGGTCTCACTATGTTGTCCAGGCTGGTTTCAAGTGATTCTCCTGCCTCAGCCTCCCAAAGTGCTGGGATTACATACATGTGAGCCACTGTGCCCAGCCAAAAATTTTTATCTTTTAATAAATCTGTCCTTTACAACTAGGATGTCTAATTTATTTGCATAAAGTTGTTCATATTACTCTTTATTAGTCTTTTAATATCTATGGAAACTGTACTGATGTCAAATTTTTTAAATTTGACTGAAAATCTGAGCTCCATGCTTCCTTTTCCCTTTTTTTTAAGATGGAGTTTTGCTCTTGTTGCCCAGGCTGGAGTGCAATGGCATGATCTCAGCTCACTGCAATCTACGCCTCCCGGGTTCAAGCAATTCTCCTGCCTCAGCCTTCCTAGTAGCTGGGATTACAGGCATGCGCCACCATGCCCAGCTAATTTTATATTTTTAGTAGAGACGAGGTTTCTCCATGTTGGTCAGGCTGGTCTCAAACTCCCAACCTCAGGTGATCCGCCCGCCTCGGCCTCCCAAAGTGCAGGATTACAGGCGTGAGCCACCACGCCCGGCTCCTCAGTCACATTTTTAAGATAATTAAATTATCTGGAACATCACTCATGCCTAGAGAAGCTCTATTATTGATAAAATAAAAATCCCCAAATTCAAGAGCAATTAACAGCAACGAATCTATGCATAACCAAACATACATGGAGAATCCACTAAACTTCAGTCAATAAGTCAGGGAATACTTATATTAGAATGTGCTAATGAGAGAGCTAATTAAATAAAAATTCAAATGGCAGATTTTCCTATTTGTGGTTCTGAACTAAAACAAACAAACAAAAGAGAATTACAGAATTAAAAGAAATCATTAAGACCATTTCCTAAAACCACAGAGAAAGAATGCTATAGAAAAGGATCTCATTCTATTTTTGTCCCTTTTAGCTTTGGTTTTCAGAAACTGTCAGACCCTTCTTTTCCTCAAAGTTTCTTCCCCTACACCTAAGAGAGAGGATGTCTGTCATTTTCACCTGAACAAATACAAAACTATCTGTGTCTGAATTTATGTTCTGTTAGAGTCTATGTATACAAATACCTTAGAAATAAAACCAATGTAAAAATCATAGAAATGACCTCCCCCCATATTAGGCCACAATACCAACTTATGTATTGTTCAGGTATACTAGAGTTTAACTCAGGTCACAGAAAGCTAGAATTACAAGAAATTGCTGAGCAATTTATTCCATCCATATCCATTGCTTCAGCTTGTACAGCATCAACTGAGAAGGTGATCTACGCCATGTACCACCATTCCACATTTTCACCTGCCTCTGGGACAAAATCACTGATATCTTGCGGACACTTCAGTTACAATGTGTCCAAGAGATTCATCAATTCATCAGAATGCTTTCTCCTCCTTCCTCTTGACTTCTCTATTTCTATTCTGGCTCCACAATTTTCCTAAATTACCCAAGCTTAAAAACTTCACAATGTTTGACTCCACTCCTACTTCTTCACTCTTTCCATCCTCCTCTGTAGATTCTATTTCCAAAATGTCATTCAAATCTGAAATTTCCTTCATATTTCCAAGTTCAGGGCCTGATTATCATGCTTTTTTTTTTTTCTTTAAACAGCTTTATTTAGGTATTACTGGCATATATAAACTGCACATATTTAAAGTGGCTCTACCTTTGTTTTTTATAGGTAATTCCAATAGAATTTCTGAATTCCAATTTCTCTGTACCCTCTATCCTTCATTCTAATCTATTTTACTCATGGTTTTCCAGTACATTTTTCTTAAACTCTTGGCCTCAAGTTTCCCCCCTTGGCCTCCCGAAGTGCTGAGATTACAGGTGTAAGCCACCATGCCCAGTCCCCCAGCACATCCTTCTAAAGCACAGTTCTGATTGGGTAATTTCCTAGTTTTCAGTCTTCAAGATCGACTATCATGTAAATTCAACCCCTGTTGCATGGCATATTCAAAGTTCTATTCTGACCCCAACCTATATATCAGCCTTATTTCCTAATATTCCCTACATACCTCACACACACCTTATATTGCAGCCAAACTAAAGCATTTGCCATTTCCTAAATATGTCCTTTCTCTCTCCTATAACTTTTTCCAGGAATACATTTCTGTGCCTCTTCTGTCTAAAGAAATCCCAGGCATCTTTCAAGGTCTAGTATAAATATTGTTAGGAAACCTTCCCTGCAAATATGAGCTTCCTTCCTCTAAACTCCTAGAGAATTTGTACTTCTATTACCTCACTTAATACACACTGCTTTATTATTTTGCATCTATCAAATTGTAAGTCCCTTGAAGGCAGAAATCATGTTTTATTCTCCTCTGGAACTCTCAAGTTTCCCTAGGATAGTCCTTTAAAACTCAACTCAAAAGAGATCAAATCATCTACCATATACAGTATACCCAGAAAAGATACTCAAACATTTGGTGAATGAGCCAATGAATGACTATCACAACCTTAGAATATAAAACTTTCTTAGTAACATTTACAGACAGAAATACAGTTTCTGTATTCCTCCTCAAAGGTTGCTTTACCTCTCTCTGAGCAAAGTTTCTCTCAGCCTCACTCCCCATCCAAAATATTTAACTTTGACTATGTAGGGAAAATCCCCAAAGGATAGATCTGGGACTCAGAGGATTATTAAAACATTTTGAAAAACCCATGAAAAGAATTCCAATCCTAACTAAGGAAATAAAATATCATTTGTCAGTCCTACTAATCTTGTTGGTACCTTTGTAAAAATCTAAAGTTGCATTAAAAAAAGGCCTATTTAGAAATGTGTGGATGGTCAACAAGTAAATAATCTGAATGAGGCAAAAGCAGTGGATGGCCTACCTCACCATATTTCATTGACTTTCAATAGTGCTTTTATATCCCTCAGCTCCAAATAAAAGTGTCTAGGAACTTTCTTAACCATGTGTCCTGAGGAATACAAAAAGGGGAATTAGGGCATTTAAGGAACCCACTCTGAAAACACCCCGCATGATTCATGGCATCGTAGCCTCCTTGTCATTAAGAGACTTTGTTAGAGGACCATTACACAGACACCAGGATTTTGTCGTCTGAGTAGTTTTATTTTGAATTGCACAAATATCACTTAATTTTCACCTTGAAATACAGCACCTCTATTCCACAGCCACATCTTTTGCCCTTTCAATAAACTCTCACACTCACTTTCATTTATTATATGCCACATAATCTTTCAGACTTGAGATACTTGGAAGCTATACAAAATATTTTAATACTTAATTCAAAATTAAGCATGTACACAAGAATTCAGAATTACTTCAAAATTTTATCACTGTCAGAAAACACTACAAAATATTTCCTCAGAAAACAAAATGCATCAAAATAACATCCTGGATACCAGACTGATCCTCCTAACACCACCAAGTTCCAAAGAGAAAACAGAAAGAAAAGATAAGGAAAATTTTAGTGAGTGGTAAATTTCAATTCCTTATTAAAGACATAAATATGTTTTGTTGCCAGTAATCTTTAAGGTCTCTGCAGACTGTGTGCTTTGCAGTTGTTAAACGGGCTTTGTTCTCTTTTCTACAAGAACAGAAAAAATAACCACAGGAGGACAGAAAATAACCAAGTGGAGAACCTAGCCATGAAATGCAGTCCCATCTTCACATTTATCATCCTGGCCAGTACAGGCCTGTGTATGCACTGGCCAAGCTTAGATGGGAAGACAACTATGACCCTGACCACAGAAGTGTATCTAGCCAAAAGATGTCTTGGTCTTAAAAATGGAAGCATAGGTTGAAGACAGACTGGATTATAGCTCAGGAAATTGCACGCAATGTCCTGTCTGTGGACATAAAGGTTGATTAGGGTGAGTTGGTGTTATTGTGAACTCAGAAAAAAGGACCTTTGTGGAAATCTTTCAGCACTCAGATTCCATCCCATTTATCCTAGTGATCTACTGGCTAGCTTTCAGAAAATGCTTTAGCATTTTAATGTGAACATTTTTGAAGTTTCTAAGTAAAACAACCAACAAGAGAAGAACTGCCTTCTTCTCAACAAGAGAAGAGTGTGTACCTCTGCAGAGCAGGTGATGATAGCATGAGCAGCACTCTGCTGGTAAAGTACCCTTCACACTTAGTCTGCCTTCAGAAGAGAGGAGCATTAGAAGCCCTCCTGCCTCAGTCCAACAGGCCAAGCAAAATGCCAGTGAATATCAGCTGGAAAGTGCCACCTCAGAAGCCTTTAAAATCACATTTAATTATACGATTCACTGCTGCTTCTTTAACATGCACTGAACGAAGTAGTAAATTAGAAAAGACCAGTTTTCCAAGATTCATTTGCTACATTAAAATTCTTTGGGAGTTGTTTATAAAAAATCTCCATCACAAGATGATGACTTTTGGAGCTCTAGGGAACATGTAAATAGAGGATGGTAAACTTACCATAGCACCACTATTTTTGGGGCAGAACCAATGGCCTTAATTTTCTGCAAATGTATTTTAAACAAGTTGTAAGATATTCCATTTATAAAAATGGCTATCAAATCTTAGCATACCCTTGAAAAGTGATAAAAGCTCAGCTCTGGGTGACCTAATTGGCAACTTAAATCAGTCTATTTTTAAGGCACAATAATCGTTTCAACTGGCTAACAAGTAGCAACTTTGGGTTTACCAGGTGGCACTCGGCAGTGATGCTTCCATCAAAGCAAGGAAGATGAGGTCAGTGCACAGTTTGCCTCACCCAAGGAATTCGACCCATTAGGACCTCAAGAACAAAACTAACTTGTATAACTAGGATTAACCCACAATTAATCCACTTCTTTCCCTCATTTTTACTAATGAAAGGCAGGTTTAGAGCTCAGAATATAGGTAACAAGTCTAAGTGACTTGTAGTGACTAAAGGTTTTGTTGTTGTTGTTGTTATTGTTTTAAGCAGAGATGAGGTCTCACTATGTTGCCCAGGCTGGTCTCAAACTCCTGGCCTCAAGAGATCTTCTACCTCAGCCTCCCAAAGTGCTGAGATTACAGGTATGAAATACTGTGTCCGGCTGTGACTAAAGTTTGTTCAAAATGATCCAAAGAAACTCTTCCAAAGTCCTACACCTTTCATCCCTGAATCATCTCCTCCAGCTCAAGGTCACCCAGAGAAAGAAACTAAAATGTCATTACTTGGAATTATGCCTCTTCATTACCAAAAAGAAGATCCAACTTATGTTATTTCTGGCCCATTTAATAAATATTTTTTGAAGGCAAAAACATGGTCATTCAAGCAATAATGATTGCCTCTTTTGAGTTGAATATATTTGCAATTTCAGGCCTCTATAAGCCAGTTAGAAATACAGAGAATACATGAAATAACAGAGCTTCTCTGAACATTCTGCAAGATTCCACTTTGCCTCTGTAGAAAATGTGGGTATTATATGTAGATTTTCTGCAAAGTGCTCTGAAAATTCCATAAATCCCATCCTGCAGGGATTTCACTTTTCTGTAGCCTTTCCACCACACTTGTATCCTATCCCCGCTAAATATATGCTGCAATATCAACATTTCCATAGACAAAGCACTGCACACTAATAAAACACAACACTGTTTACATACAGTGCAAATATATAACATATTTTTAGCATAGGTTATAAGCAATATTTTTAGATGGATGGAGCCTGCAGTGATATTAGTAACAAACTTCTACTGTAAATTAGTGGCCTAAATAGAAATTTATGTTCCATAAAACCCAGCATGAAACAGTAAGTTAGAAATATTTAAATAACATTTTACAGAGTGTTAAGCAGCAAGTACAACTGTGTCAGGCTGAGTTGGTTACTGAAAAGGAGAGTTGGGCACTGTCATAGAAAGGTCCCCAAGCAGCAAGACAATTCCTTGGTCTTTTATATAACTTAAAAAAAATTATGTATGAAATCCAGATTTACCATACTAATATGTCAAAGGTAGACTACATGTTGAAAACAAGTAAAAAATAACCAACCAGTCCAGGAATAAAATGTTGCAGCTTCTACAGACAAAAGGTCAAAAGGCACCTACAGGAGATGGGATTTTGGTTCCTACCTTCATTCGTTTTCTAAAAATATGCTAGGCCTGTAAAGTGAAAAGATGAGCTTATATCTAGGTAGGCCTTTCTAAGATCTATAATCCTGCTCAAGTCATAATCAAGCCCACTCTTGCATTACTCACATTTCACAGAGCAAAGAATATTTCTATGATTTCTTGGGGGAAGATCAGCTTCCAATTTAAATGTATCTTTGCAATTCTTCAAATACCCAAGATTTTAAACGCTGTATCAAAATCTAATATTGTAGCCTGATACTATGGTTGGTCCTGTGAAGCTATGCTGAAAACCCATGGAAGCTCCTCAAATTTGTAATTTAGATATTTCCAAAATAATGGAAGTGAGGATTGGCTGGGGAGGGTGAGGAAGGAAGAAAAGTCCAACTTTCTGTTCTACTTCCAAACAAAACAAGAAGTCTTCAGGGATTCAGTAATAGAGATGGCAGAATGCCATGTCTTCAAGTGAAAATAAAATGATAGCTTTCTCTCTTCTGTTTATCCATCTGCAATTCAGTAAGACAAATAGCACTATTCTTTTTTTAAAAAACGGGCTCCAGAACCTCAATAAAAAGAAGTGAGTTCTCTGATTCATAAATAATGTCCCCAAATAAGAAATAAACAATAGTTTTGGGTTATGGCTTTGTTTTATTAAGGCAAGAGATTGGTACTGGCATGCTGACTTTTTCCAATGGATTATCCAGCTTTCATCCTTAAATTCCACATGCCTAAAATTGGATTCATTTCTTTCCCAATCTGACTTATATCTTAGCTTATTTCTGTCAATTCTATTTTAATTCTACCAACCATCTAAATTAAAACCCTCATTCATCACTTCTGATTCCTACTCTGCTCTTATCCGTAGAACAAATATGGAAGCTCCTAAGCATACTGGGATGGTATCTCTTAGTCACCTTTCATTCATTCTTTCGCCCCTACCATATGACAAAGACAGTGATAGGTACTGGGTAAAAGTGAACAAGACAGTCATGATCCCTGCCTTCATGAAGCTTACAATCTAGAAGGGAAGACATAACATTAAATAAAGATATAATAATAAATTGTGATAAGTGCTTGAAAGAAAAATACTTGGTATGGAGGAATTAATTAAGGGGTGATAGCAGTCAAGAAAGGCTTCTCTCTGGTAGTAAAAACTGAGCTGAGACTAAAGGGTAAGTATAAGATAGCTAGGTGAAGACTACGGGAACAGTATTCTAGGAAGGCAATGTGTGGGGAAACCCTAAGGTAGGAAAGAGCTTAGCACATTTTAGGAAAATGTACAAAGGGCCAGTAAGGCTGGACTACTTAATAAATGGGCAGTACAGTGGCCTTGTAGACCATATTAAGAAGTTGGGTTTTATCTCATACTTCCAAATAATGAGAACCTCAATGGGTTATGTACGTGATCTGATTTATGTCTTAAAAAGAACACTCTAACTGCTGAGTAGAAAATGGAGAGAAGAAAAGATGGAAACAGGAAAACTAGTTATGAGTCTACTGCAGTAGTTCTGGAAAGAGCTGAGGCTGGGCGTGGTAGCTCATAACTGTAATTCCAGCACATTGAGAGGTCGAGGTGGGCGGATCAACCAAGGTCAAGAGTTTGAGACCAGCTTGGCCAATATGGTGAAACTCTGTCTCTACTAAAAATAGAAAAATTAGCTGGGCGAGGTGGTACATGCCTATAATCCCAGACACTCAGGCAGCTGAGGCAGGATAATCGCTGGAACCTGGGAGGCAGAGGTTGCAGGAAGCTGAGATGGCACCACTGTACTGCAGCCTGGGCAACAGAGTGAGACTGTGTCTCAAAAAAAAAAAAAAAAAGAAAAGAAAAAACAGAACAGAACAGAAAAGAAAAGAGAAAAAGGAAAGAGCTGAGAGTGACGTGAACTAATCAAAGCCATCTTCATTCCCAGGGCCTAGCACAGCTCCTGGTTCATATAAATAAATGAATCAATGCCAGCATCGGTTCTCAAAGCTCTTTTTTCATAGTATTGCCACTTGCTCCAGCATAGAGATATCCTCCTGTCTTTCTTAGACAAAATTACATTCATTTCTAGGGCCAAATTTTTAGTCCACATTATGACTGAAGAAAATTAGATGATCTCTAATGCCAACAATTTAAAGTTCAAACTCAAATGCCACATTAAACTCCATATGAAAGTAAAGCATACTTTTTAAAACTCTCAATCAGATAAATAAACAAAAATTTATATACAAGAATATTCATCAGAGCATTATTTACAACAGCAAAATAGAAACTATATGTGCTTCAATATAGGAAAAATCAAATTATGGTACCTCTATATAATGAAACACTATACACCCCTTGAAAATGTTTTCAAGGAACATTTAATAATGTAGGGAAAAGTAAAACAACGTTAAAGGAAATAAGCAGAATATAAAACACACATAATATGATCTGAAGTTCAATTTTAAAAGAATACACACACGTACACATGGCCAAAAGAAGAAGAATGAAGTACTGAATTAGTGATCTACGGACTATAAGATTATGGGTGATTTTACCGTCTCAATGTTTTTCTATTTTCCAAATTTTCTGCAATAGTAATATTTATATTCTCAGAAAATCTCCTAGTAACAGTTACATTTAAAAGGAAAAAACGTCTTCAGCTAGATCCATACTGCTGTCGCCATCTTTGTTCAAATCTGTGGCTGTGTTTCCTACAGCCCAGCTTCTACCATTGCCTGAACATAGCATATTCCTGCTCTGCAGCTGTGGGTCTGTGAGGCTTCCTTAGCATCTCAAAGCCTGCTCTCAACATTTACTACACAAAGCACTAATCTGACACAACATATGCTGCCTTTAGCTCTCATCTTCTCTGTCCAATTCACTGTTTTCTGTTTTTTTGTCCTTCCCCACAGCACCACACACAGCATCATCCTATGCAGGCATGTAATATTTGTTGACTGCCCAGAACGAACAAGTTATTACAGTATAAGGGCCACAATTTGGTTCTGAGAAGAACAGCATACCCATGATCTCTTGGGTCTCTGCTGTTTTTCAGCCAAAAGCTGCTGCCATACTTCCCAGTTTGAATCATGGACTGATAGGGCAGGGAAGAGACTGATCCCTGAAATGAACACTGAGTTCTAAAGGTGCAGAGAGATTCTCTGGAGGGATTCAGATAATCTAAGCCAGACCTGGAAACACAATGGCTCTAGATTCAGTGGTCTTATTCCCAGTCTGTTCTATGGCAGCTCACTGCAAGAGCCCTTCTCCCTAACTCTTCAAAGAATGTAAACTGGCAAATTAAGTCTGGAAATGTCCATTTGATTTCCTGAATGTCCATTTGGCAGGCTGGAAAAAATTAATTTGGGGTTGCCATTGTGTTTTTCACTCTGTATAATTTAACTGTTAAATATCAAAGGTTCATTGAAAGTAAATGGAAGTAGTTTTTAAGCTTAACAGTTAGGCACTTTAAAAATTGTTTTCAAGGCAGCACAGCACAAAGGCCAGAATCATCTGATCACAAATTCCTCCCAGGGAAATAAAATTAAAAGCATAATTCAGTGTACTTGTGAGGCTACACCTTCCCTTCTCACACCCCGGAATAAACAAATGCAGACCTGAGTGAAGCCAGGGTGCATAACATGCTTATGAGCCAGCGTGAAAAGTATACATTTCACAACTCCAGGAAGACATATTAAAGTCACTGATGAATAATTATTCTGAAAAAGCTCTAAGATCCTGTGAGGTTAGGCTGTGATTTCAGTTGACAGCTTTGCTTATAAACATTGGTCCTAAAAAATACCAATTAATGATTCATTTGAATCCTGCTTTGCTCTGATACTGTCCAAATTCTGGCATTTCACGTCATGTCATCGTCTTTTACCACATAAACTTCAGTTTTATCAAGGCAGAGAGTAAAAAATACTTTCAAGTAAAAATAATACAAATAACAAAGGATCTATTTTACTGTTGTGAACTCTGACAATTTCCTCTTTGCATTAAAAAAGATAATAAGTGTCAAACCAGTTATTATAACACATGACAGCTTCAGGATAGAGACAGCATATCCAGCTTTATATTATTCAGTATAGACACATGGGAAAAGAGCAAACAGTGTTTCTAACAGATTTCTCTGCCTCAATGCCAATATGGCAAATAATCGTAAGAAAATGTTATTACTATACCTAATTTTCCCCTGGAGCTTTTAAATAGAAACTTTTAAACTGATTTTAAAATATGCACAGGGAGTGAGGACAGTAACAACACTACATGGGGCCCTGCCTTTGACATTCAGGCTTCAGTGAGGTGACACCTGGGATGGGTGGGGTTCTGAAGATTAATAAGGGCTGAGGAACAGGGGATGCATGACAAAGACAGATGTCTTTCCTAAAAGGGAAGAGCTCCTGAAATGGCATGAATTCCACCGAGGCATAAGTTGGGGAAATGAAATGAGAAAGCTTAATCTGTGCTTTCTTTCTCTAATCTCTGGGGATGACAGTCAAAATTAGAGGACAGTAAAGTAATCCAGATGTACAAGGAACAGAAGCAAAAGGAAGTAGTTAAAAGACATTTTATTAGAGACTAAGAGTGATTCACTTCAACTAAGTGTTACCTAGTACCTACCATGTGCTAGCTGTAACATCTGAATACAATTGAATAGACATGGCTTATTTTATAAGAGCAAACTCTCATCTACAGGACATGCCGGGGCAGAATCATGCTTACAATAAGATGCTCAGAAGCAAGACTGTCTTTTCCTTTATACCTAAAAAAGCTTGTTTAGCAAACAGAGTTATCTTTATCTGAAATGCTTCTAATCTTGTGCTTTGTATTTATGTCCATACCTTTTAGATAAGACCTACTTTAACTATTGCCAATTCTCACGTTTTACTGAGCTAATGAGCAGTATCTATATTTGCTGATTTTATTTTCTGTCACTCTAATGTTATCATAACTTAATGCTATCAGGGAATAGAAAAGAATCAATGCTGATTATAGTTAAGAAAGCGAGGACGAAAGCAATACAAACTGGGGATATTTGTTTTTTTGTAAAACCTCTACAGGAGGTCTTCTTATCCTAGAGTCATTTAAGAATTACTCACTTAACTCAAACTGAGCAAAGATGCCATGAACACATCCAGTAAAGACATCAGTGGCTCTCTGGTGAGGCAGCATGGTTTAGTGGAAAGAGAATTCACACAAGGTCTTTAGAGTTGGGTGAACCTGTTTTTGAAATCTGGCCCCATCACTTTTTGAAAATGGTGCAACCTCTCTGGGCTTCAATTTCTTCATCTGTAAAATTGAGAATACCCCTGCTGCACAGGTATGTTATACAGGATTAGGTAAGACAAAAAGCATGTATGAGTGCCTACGAGGAAGTAGCATGTGGTCAATACATGCTGTTTCCTCTTTTCCCTCAACTGCTTCCTACTAGGAAGGGGGAGCGGGTCAGAAGTTAAAAAATTTTACTACCAGTCTCTGATTATGTGCGTATATATGTGAGGAGAAACATGTGCAAAGGAAGGTTATATATTTGTGAGTACTGGGCTCTCATGAGCTTTGCCACCTTTAAAATATTTTGGTTTTATTTTATTGATTTGACTACCATATTAGCTTACTCATATATATCATCTGACACATCCATTTACTGGTCTTTTAAGCATCTCTGGGCATGTGGATGCTTGAAAAATAGTTTATTAGTATGATTTGACTATCTCTATCTTATCTCCTATTTTTTTTAGAGAATTACATGGCCAGCAGTGAGGATGGTGTCAAATCTCATCAGTCATCTACAACCACTTCCTCTGAACCTTTCTGCATCATTGAAGTTGACTCTCTTTCTTCCCATTCTCTCCTTAGAGGACCTAAGAGGAAATGTGGATGGGCAGACAAAACAGAAAACTAAAGAAGGGAAGATAGGTGGGTTCTTGGCTTCTGGAAGGATTCTGACCTACTTCGCTTGCCTTTAAATTCAGTGTGAATTTATTTCAGCAGCTACAGGGAAGAGCTAAGAAATCCTGTTTTCCTTGGAGAAGGGAATAAACAAACGCCAGATTAAAACTCAGAGGAAACTTTGTAAATTATAAGCGAGGCTGCTACATATAATGACCAAGTCACCTTGGTATGTCTTGTGAGCTAAAATTCCATTTCACTTTTATCATATATAAAACCAGGATTATAGCTCCAGGAGGAGCTACAATCTATGTTCTCTTTGGTCTATCTGAACATCCCAAATAGTATCACATTCTACCTGAAGAAGTGCTGCTGAAATAGACTGACAATGCTTCAATTACTTTGGCTGCAGGCAAAGACAAAATAAGTCTCAGGAGTTCTCCAAAAGCTCAAAAAGTTCTCTGTAAACTATGCTGTTATCAAATGGAAACTAGAAGAATGCGACCAACACCACAGGAGTAGAGATTTCCCTGGGCTTTGCTCTGGCTATGAGAGAGTTTCCAAATATGCAATGAAAAGTCAGTGGAACCTGACAGGGGCCCAATGTAAAGCACAGGGGTTCAGACACACAACCCCTCCAGCTCCTCTCAGAACGGCTTCCCACTCACTGAGCACTGACCAAACCCTGGTTAAGCGAGCACTGACCTTCCTGTTTATCTGATAATCCACACGGTGTAGATGGGGAGAAACTGATAGAAAGGAGGAAGCATAAAAAAAATTATTTCCTCAATGTTAGTAAAAACATGAATTGGTTACATGACAAACATGAGGTAGTGATTATGTTAATGGTACAATGGAAAAGTTATTACAATCTGTGGAAGGAAAAAAATCCCATTTCTTCAAAAGTTTCCAACATTTTAAAATCCAAGCCCAGGCTGGAATCACTGCTGTATGAGGTAACACTCCCTTTCTGACGGCATCTGTGTGACCGGGCCACCAAGTCCCACTGATGTAGTTGGTATTACTACTGCTCAATTAACACATCTCAGGACAATAACTTTCACTTCAGATTCCAAGCCTCAAGTTATAAGGGGGACTAAAATCTTTTATTTTATTTTTATTTTTAAAAGACAAGATCTGGCTCTGTTGCCCAGGCTGGAGTGCAGTGGCGCAATCTCGGCTCACTGCAACCTCCACCTCCTGGGCTGGAGCAATCCTCCTGCCTCAGCCTCCTGAGTAGCTGGGAATACAGCTGTGCACCATCATGTCCAGCTAATTTTTGTATTTTTGGTAGAGAAGGGGTTCCGTCATGTTGCCCAGGCTGGTCTGGAACTCCTGGGCTCAAGTGATCCTCCCACCTCAGCCTCCCAAGGTGCTGAGATTACAGGCATGAGTCACTGTGCCCAGCTGAGCACTAAAATCTTTAAATAAATGCTCTTTTCTATAGACTGTAAGAGAAATAGAAGGGAAAAAAACAATACAGTACTGAAGATTTACTCGAGAAGCACCACTGGGATTGAGGGGAGAGTGTACTCTTTGGAAACAGATAAACGTAGCTCTGAAACCCTGCCTTGCTCCTTGCTAGCTGCATGACTCTGGGCAAGCTTCTTGATAACTCAGCTTCCTCATCCATAAATACGGGGAGCAATGCACTTCCTTTGCAGGGCTCTTGTGGGCTGAGAGACAGCATGCATTCAACACTCAGAGTACCTCCCCTATGTTGGTGCTCAATAAACAGTAGCTCATCTCTGCCATTCCTGGAGTTAAGGCAGAAGACCCACAGATATTCTTACAGCACTCTGCTTAGGAGCTCTTGTGAAAGTGTAGGTCAGATTGGTGCAAGTCCTGTCACATGGGCATTGGTGGGTGACACAATCTGCTTTTAGCCTCTCATTTAAATTAAGCATGGGCCGGAACATCAAACTCTTTTCAAGAAATCAGTGCTTTAACTGGGACCCTGAGACTATCTCCATGCAAAGTAGTATATAAATAAAAAGCTCTAATTTTGCTTGTAGCTCAGCTACAGAATATATCAAAACCCCCTACCAAACCCAATGTTCTAAGTAACAGAAGTGTCTCTGAGAACCATCTGAAAAGAAGCCTGACAACTTGCTCGTCTCACTCCCCACCTGACCTCATTCTTTCTTCCTCTGAGTGGATGATTCCGGGGCCAGTTTTAGATCCAGTGCCCATCCAAGATTTGGGGCTTCCCGAACAGAATGTAGTGTTGGTAGACAGCATATAGCCATCACACAGGCTGACACTAACAGAATAATGGGTATGAATGTGTGCTCTGTGCAAAATCCTCATGGGGAAGTAAGGCAACACCTGGGCACCTTTGGCAATGTAAAAATTCTCTTCTTGTAAAAATGCTGTTTAAACAAAGAGCTTTATATCTAGACTCAAAAATGCCTTTCCATCAGTATCAGCTTCTTCCAGGTAAAAGGAAGTGAAGACAGAAACAGTGGGCCCTTGGAAATCCCATTGAGTAGGGAGAGGCAAAACAGAAAGATTTATTCTAACATGAGAAGAGCCCATGAGGATGTGAAAGGGAAAGAAGAGAGAAGAATGGCATATAACCTGGAAGATTCAAGTACATTCACAGATAGATACTTTCCCAAGGTGTGCAGGAATCTAGCCCTTCTTCAAGGAGACAACCATAGCATCATATAATTCAAATTAATTCCTTTCTGAATGAGAGCTGAGTAACAAAGACAAAACTTGGCAAGATGGCACAGCACAGTGAGTGCAAAATTGTATTCCCAGTTGATACTTGGTGAGATGTTAGGTTGTCAGCTTAATGTAAAATAAAATGAGGCCGCACATCATAAAGTGTTTTGAAAAGTAAAAATCCAAGGAAAATATGAAGGCAGCATTTTAATGAGTCTAGAGAAAATGAACTCCGGGGTGAGCAGCTCTGCTCGCGACCTCTTTTCAGTTGGTATCCCATCGGCCTCTGGGAAGCGGGGCACATGAGGGAGGGGCCAGTGCCTGCCTCAACACTACCCTCCCTCCCCTAATGAGGCTCGTAGCACCACTTGCTAGCACCGGGCAGATGACAGAGAAAGAAAACCTGGTGTGGAGACCCCCATCCATTAAAGGCAAGAGAGTGAAAGTGGGAGAGAAAGCTCCCAAGTTCAACAGCAGTGACCTGGGGTCATGCAGTGAGGACTTACAAAGGTACAAAAGCTTCTTTATTCAGGTGGTTCCTTTCAGCGCAACTTATTTCATGATGCTTAATGCAGGCAGTTAAAAGAACAGTTCAGTTGGATATAACTTAAACAGTACGTCACACAAATCTGGAGTGCCCATGGAACATTAATTTCAGGGCACACACTGAGATTATAACCAGCCTCTTTGCCAGGGGCAGCTTGTAACTCAGAAAGTCATGTTTCATTTAGGATGTGCTGTGTAATGTTGAAGAGGAAAGTAACTATTTTGTTTTGTTGTGTTTCTTCCCAGTCCAAGAAGAAAGCATTTGGAGAAGAGCTACACATGCTCAGCTGAACTTCCTGTCAAATTGTTCTCACTCGTTTTGGCACAAGTCTGCTTAGGCCATCTCTCATTAACATTTACTCTTGCCCTAAGCCCTCTACCCACTCAACCCCTACTAATCTTCCATAAGCAAGCTGATCACACTGGGATTTGCTTTTCCCAGACACATTTGATACTCACTTTCTCCTGAACCTAGAACTGTGCTTCCCACCAAAGCATGCCAGGCACTAACTCATCCCTACTGAAAGGGGCTGTTAAAAGTCCATCTTCTTCTAAATGGTAGTGAGGTGATCCTTTTTCTCTCTCTCTTTTTTTTTTTTTTTTTTTTTTAACTTCTAGCTACTCTCCAATTCTGGTGATCAGTAACAATTTATTCCACTTAAAAAAGAGAAATCATATTAATTATTCTAAGATATAAACACTTAATTTTATTCATGCTCTTGAATTACTTTCCTTTCTACCGCATGTTTGTGTAGCTGTTATATGAGTCCTTCCTACTGATGTACTGTCATTCCTTCAACTCAGTTCTTGCCAAACACTGAGCTACGTCTAGAGATACAAAGATAACTACTCTTGTTGAAGAGATGCCAGTTTAGTCAGGGAGACAGACACGTAAACAGATCTATATCTTAGATAGATGGCCTGGGTAGGAAAAGAATACATATAGCACAAATAACTCAGTGGACCAGCAAAAATAAAGCTTGAGGCCATGACACACAACAAAGACCCAGCAAAGCACAAGCACTGTCACCATGAAGGTAAGGCTTCCATTTTTGCCCCTTTCAATCTGTGCACATCTATTCTACATACTCTGCCTTTCCTCCTGTTACAGGAAAAGAAGGAACCTCAATTCTACCTAAAGCCAATCTTCTCCTTGAGCTACAGATCCAGCCCCTCTCCCATAATCAGGTACATGGCCCCTGCAAATATCCACTCTCCTGCATTATCAAATCCTCCCTCCCTGTGGTATCATTCCAATCCACACACATACCTTAACATCATCCTTCCTTGACCCTAGGTCCCCCTCTAACCTCTTCATCATTTCTCTGCTTCCCCTCCCAGTGATACTTTATCTTCTACATGTGTTGCTACCCCTATTTCCTCAGCCTCTATTCCCTTCTCCCTTGACTCCACTGAAATGGCTCTTAAAGGACACCACTAAGCTCTACCTTGCTACATCCAGGAGTCGATTTTCTGTTACCTACTGCCCACTCCCATCTCCCCTCCCCATACTGAAAGACTGACTTTTTGAGACTTCCATGAAAATTCTGTCACTTCTATTCACTTTTCCTTGTCCACTTCCATCTGGTCTTCCCTATAGTCCATTCTCACACTAGATCACACTAGAGTTATCGTTCAAAAATCTAAACTACCATCACCTGGTTTAAACCCTTCTATGGTTTCCCATCATCCTTAGAAACCCACACTATCAAGTCCCTGTAGGACATAGCTCCTGTCTACCTGTCTGCCCTCACTGCTAAACATACCTTCCTCCCAACACCCTACAGACCATCTACCCACCAGATTTCAGACATACACGGCCTTCGTTCTGTTCCTTAAAAACGCCAAGCTAGTTCCCACTTCGCAGCCTTTACTCTTGCCGTTCACTAGCCTGGAACACTTCTCCCTTAGATTCCTGCATAGCCAACTTCTTGTAATTCAAGTTTTGGCTCAATTGACTTCCTCAGAGAGGCCTTCCCTGACCGTTCTGCTCAAGAGATCCTTCCCCAAACTCAACCACTGGCTAGCTTATTCCCCCATTCCAATTTCGTCAAAATATGACTAGTCAGTATCATATGTATTTCTTTACGTCTCATTTTTCTATCTCTCCTACTACAATGTAAACTGCATTAAACAACAACTTAATCTCGTTTACTGCTATATGTCTACTTCCAAGCATAGCGTTTAGTATATAATGGGTGTATACTAAAATGTTATACATTGAGTATAACATTTTACTCATTGGATAAATGAAATGACGATGAAATCCTTGTTTAGGATCCTGTGTTCAGCTCTTTGCTCTTCAACTGCAGACATGCACAGAAGCTAAAGGTGAGACGTAATAACTAGTGCACAGGGAAATCAGACCTATGAAACCAGAACCAGAATTACTATGGAAGTGTTATATTTTTATTCTTCAGGGGTAATCATTAGTTGTTTTTTAAATGTCTAATAAGGATTAAATAAAAAGAAATGGATTACAGGTTCAGCAGACTGGGCGAAAGTTCTGGAGTAGATAAAATGTGGGTTAGATTTATGAAAACACTTCCTGGGATTGGCTACTATTTGAGATTATAATCAATTCCTAAAGAAGAATACTGGATATCTTTTTAAAACAAAAAGAGATAACAGTAATCCTTTATCAATTGTGTGCTTCCTTTGTGCCAAGACCTCTGCCAAGGCTGTTCTACAAGCCTGATCTCCTTTGACATTTGTAGCAACCCTATGAGACAGGTACAGGGATAGCTGGGAGATGTCATGGGTTCAGTTTATGACCATGCAATAAAGCGAGTCACACAAATCTTTTGGTTTCTCAGTGCATATAAAAATTACATTTACACTGTATGGTAGTATATTAAGTGTGCAACAGCATTATGTCTAAAAAAAGTACAGATTAATACATTAATTAAAACATACTTTATTGCTAAAAAAAAATGCTAACAATCATCTGAGTCTCAAGTGAGTCATAATCTTTTTTGTTGGTGGAGGATCACGCCTCAATGTTGACAGCTGCTGGAGTGATCAGGGTAGTGGTTGCTGAAGGCTGGGGTGGCTGCTTAAAGTAAGACAATGATGAAGTCTGCTGCATCTACTGACTCTTCTTTCATGAAAGATTTATCTGTAGCATACGATGCTGTTTGACAACATTTTTACCAATAGTAGACCTTCTTTCAAAATTGAGGTCAATCCTCTCAAACCCTACTACTGCTTTATCAACTAAGTTTGTGTGACAGCCTAAATCTTTTGCTCTAGAATCTACCATTTCAACAATATTCACTGCATCTTCACCAGGAATAGATTCTATCTCAAGAATTCTATCTTCACTTTCTTTGCTCATCCATAAGAAGCAACTCCTCAACCATTAAAGTTTTTTCATGAGATTGCAGCAATCCAGTCATGTCTTCAGTCTACACTTACTGCTGTTAATATTTTGACCACCTCTCACGAATCACAAACATTCTTAATGGCCTCTAAGTGGTGAATACTTTCCAGAAGGTTTTCAATTTGCTTTGCCCAGATCAGAGGAATCAGAGGAATTTGCCATCAGAGGAATCACTATTTATGGCAGCTATAGCCTGACAAAATGTATTTCATAAATAATAAGACTGGAAAGTTGACACGATTCCTTGATCCATGGGCTGCAGAATGGATGCTGTGTTAACAGGCATGAAAACAACATTCATCTCCTTGTACAGCTCCATCATAGTTCATGGGTGACCAGGTATGTGGTCAATGAGCAGGAATATTTTGAGAGGAATTGCTCTGTCTCAGCAGTAGGTGTGTCAGCCGTGGGCTTAAGATATTCAGGAAACCATGCTGTAAACAGATGTGCAGTCATCCAGGCTTTGTTGTTCCATCTACAGAGCACAGGCAGAACAGATTTAGCATAACTCTTAAGGCCCTAGGATTTTCAAAGTGATAAATGAGCATTGACTTCACCTTAAAGTTACCAGCTACGTTAGCCCCTAACAAGAGAATCAGAAATGTCTTTTAAAGCTTTAAAGCCAGGCAGTGACTTCTCCTCTCCAGCTATTAAAGTCCTGGATGGTATCTTCTTCCAATAGGAGGCTTTTTCATCTATCTTGAAAATGTGCTGCTTAGTGTAGCCACCTTCATCAATGATCTTAGCCAGGTCTTCTGGGTAACTTGCTGAAGCTTCTACCTAAGGAGCTGCTGCTTCACCTTGCATTTTTGTGTTATGGAGATGGCTTCTGTTCTTCATCTTATGAATCAACCTCTGCTAGCTCCAAGATGAATCAACCTCTGCTAGCTAGAAACTTTTGTTCTGCACCTTCCTCACTGTCTCAGCCTTCACAGAATTGAAGAGTTAGGGTCTTGCTCTGAATCAGGCTTTGGCTTTAGGGAATGTTGTGGCTGGTTTGGTCTTCTATCCATACCCACTCAAACTTTCTCCATATCAGCAATGGCTGCTTTGCTTTTTTATCATTCCTGTGTTCACTGGAGTGCTTGGACTTTCCTTCAAGAACTTTTCCTTTGCATTCACGGCTTGGCAAACTGTCTTAAGAGGCTTAGCTTTCAGCCTGTCTCAGCTTTCAATACGCCTTCTTCACTAAGTTTAATCATTTCTAGCTTTTGATTTAAAGTGAGAGAGATGTGGCTCTTCCTTTCACTTGAACACTTAGAAACTACTGTAGGGTTATTAACTGGCCTAATTTCAATACTGTTGTGTCTCAGGGAATAGGGAGACTGGAAGAGAGAGAGAGATGGGGGAACAACCAGTTGATGGAGCAGTGAGAATACACACATTTATCTATTAAATTCTGTCTTCTATGGGTGTGGTTTGTGACATTTCAAAAAATTACAATAGTAAAATCAAAAATCATCAATTGTAGATCACTACAATAGATGTAATAATAATTAAAAGGTTTGAAATATTGAGAATTACCAAAGTGTGACACAGGCACACAAGCAAGCACATGCTGTTGGAAAAATAAGGTCAAAAGACTTGCTGAACACGGGGTTGCCACAACCTTCAGTTAGTAAAAACAAAACAACAAAAAACCACAGTATCTGCAAAGTGTAACAAAAATGGGTATGCTTGTAGCACTATTCTCATTTTAACTTGAAATGGTCACATAGTTGGTAAATGACCAAGCTGGGACCTAATTCAGTCCATTTAACTCTAAAATCTGTGCTTAACCCTTATGTTTACAAGAGAGAGTTTAGATGGGCCCTGCTGAGAGCATGAGAGTTAACTATTTGAATCTGTACCCAAATCTAGGATTCTAAGGACACAATATGAAGAACAATTTAAAACAGTCCCATAAGTTAGATTCCATCTTTGAGCTTCTGGTTAAAAAGACATTTAAGGAACTAGACAAAATTATGTGCTTGTGGTTATCCATTATATAAATTATCTTCTGTCTTTCTGAGGGGTTATTTTATTTATAATCTGAAGACCTATCTTAGGTGGGGGGAGGTTGGGTGTAGTGGCTCATGCCTATAATCCCAGCACTTTGGAAGACCAAGGAGGGCAGATCACTTGAATTCAGGAGTTCAAGACAAGCTTGGGCAACGTGGTAAAACCCCATCTCTACAAAAAATACAAAAATTAGCTGGGCATGATGGCACATGCCTGTAATCCCAGCTACTCTGGAGGCCGAGGTGGGAGGATCACCTCAGTCCAGGGAGGTCGAGGCCGCAGTGAGCTGAGATCTCACCACTGCACTCCAGCCTGGGTGACAGAGCCAGACTCTGAAAAAAAGAAAAAGAAAAAAGGAGAGAGAGAGAGAGAGAGAGAGAAAGACAGAAAGAGAGAGAGAGAGAGAAAGAGAGAAAAAGAGAAAGAGAGGAAGGAAGGAAGGAAGGAAGGAAGGAAGGAAGGAAGGAAGGAAGGAAGGTAGGTAGGTAGGTGGGGGTTGGTGGTGGGGGATCGAGTTTGCAAGTATCACCAGGTATGACTAAAACAATTTCTTGCTCCTTTAAGGTTTTGAATAACAAACTATGGCCTGCAAGCCAAAATAAATTTTATATTTTAAAGTATTGTTTAGAAAGAGAAGAATTTGTAACAGAGACTTTATGTAGCCCACAAGACCTGAAATTGTTATTATCTGGTCCTTTACCAAAAACATTGGTTTTTGACCTCTGGTCTAGATCTTAAAATGGGTGCACGAAGTATGAAATAGGTGTAATAGATAATAAAGTCCCTAGTTAGAAAAAGCTATTCCCTAAAGGTTGTTTTTTTTTTGAGACAAGGGATCAAGCAATCCTCCCACTTCAGCCTCCCGAATAGCTGGGATTATAGGTACATGCCATCACCCCTGGCTAATTTGTATATTTTTTATAGAGATAGTGTCTTGCTGTGATGCTGGTCTTGAACTCCTGGCTTCAAGCTATCCTCCCACCTCGGCCTCCCAAAGGTGTGAGCGACCATGCCCAGCCCCTATAGGTTTTCAAGTTTCCAAGGGATTTTTTTTTTTTTTAATATCAACAACAAAGATTCCCAGAGTCAGATTTAAAAATGGATCTAGCCTCTCAACTTAGCATCAATGAGATGATATTAGGGGACAAAAAAAGAAAAAGAAGATGCTGCGAAGCTTGGGGAAGAATCGGAATTATCCAGTTTTAGAGCCGCAAGGAACCGTATAGAAACTATGGGCCAATGCCCTCTAGCTCTGTAAATGAAGAAACACCCAGGGATGGGGCAATGACTTCAGGCTGCGATGTGTCAGCATAGCACAGTCCTGTCTCCGGGCCCCTAGGCCACGTCTATTCTCACTGTGCCAATGAGGCCTTTACGTTATTACAGAGACATGCTCTGCAAACCAAGGTGTGGTGGACAGCTTTTTTAAAAGGTCAGATGAAAACCAGCAGCTCTGCAAAGAATGTGTGATCTGAAGGTGAAGTCTCAATCCATTTTGTTAAGAAAAATTAATGTTTCTTTTTTCATAATGCTTTTTTGAATTTCAAAAGTGGTACACATTCATTACAGAATTTTCATTATGAAAATTATTTTTCAATAAGGAAATGCAAAAAAATTAAAGAGAATAATTATTCATAATCTCTCCATCCAGTAATAAAATATTTTCAACATTTTATTATTTCCTTATGAGACAGAGTCTCACTCTGTCATCCAGGTTGGAGTACAGTGGCATGATCAGGGCTCATTGCAGCCTCGACCTCCCAGGCTCACGGGATCCTCCTGCCTCAGCTTCCCAAGTAGCTGGGACTACAGGCATGCTCCACTATGTCTGGTTAATTTTTGTATTTTTCATAGAGACAGGGTTTCACCGTGTTGTCCAGGCTGGTCTTGAATTCCTGCGCTCAAGTGATCCATCTGCAAAGTGATCCGAAGTGATGGGATTGTAGGCATGAACCACTGTGCCTGGCCCTTACAGCTTTTTTAAAAATGCAGATACACATATGCCATTTGAAAAATTAGAATATTCCCAGAAGTTTGAGACCAGCCTGGGAAACATAGCAACACCCCATCTCTACAAAAAAATTTAAAAATTAGTTGAGCATGGTGGCACATGCCTGTAGTCCCAGCTACTAGGGAAGCTGAGGTGGGAAGATCACTTGAGCCCAGGAGTTCAAAGTTGCAATAAGCTATGATTGTGCCACTGCGCTCCAGCCTGGGTGACAAGAGTGAGAAGACCTTGTCTCAAAAATAAATAAGTAAATAATTATAACATTTTTTTCACTTAACATCAGCATTTTTGTGTCATGTACATTTTCCTAAAACCTTTTAACATTATACAATTCCACTGTGTATATGTATAATAATTTCTGTAACTTCTAGGATCAGCTTATAGAAAGAATATTTTACCTCACCCTCACCAACAGTGACTATGACCATTATTCAAAATATTTTTCCATTTAACAAGCATGAAATGGTTTCTCTTTGTTTCACACTGACATCAATCCTTTCTTTACATGGCATTTATTTATATGCCATCTTTTGTGACTTGTCTATTCCCAATGTCACATGTCCTATTCTCATTTTTCTTCTGAGGTGTTCATCTTCTTTTTGATAAGAGTCAAACAGAAAAGATTTTAACCTTTTCTTCTATCATAAATATTGTATGTTTCCCACTATGCCATTTGCCTTTTAATTTTGTCTTTTTAATTTGTTGTTGTTTTAATCCAGAAATGTAGCATTTCCAGCTAGTCAAATCCCCTGCATTTGTCCTTTGTAATGCCAAATAAGGGATGATCTACCAAAGCTGACCTATTAGTTTCTAAAAAGCAGCCAGTATAAGTCCCCCAAACCTGCATCATCTGCAGAGGTTCCACTCAGTGGTGGCCAGATGGAAGGAATGTGGAGTAGAAACACTACCAAATGTACAACGAGTCAGGAGGCCCAGATGCTAGTCCTGGGTTTGTTGCTTGCTTGCTGCAAGTCCTTAGGCAAATCTCCCATTCTCTCTGGGTACCATATCCCTCTATCAATAAAATGAAAGTTGTGGACACTACAATCTCAAAAGACACATCTATTTCTTTTTTTTTTTTTTTTTTTTTTTTTTTTTTTTGAGACAGAGTATTGCTCTGTTGCCCAGGCTGGAGCGCAGTGGCGCAATCTCGGCTCACTGCAACCTCCGCCTCCCAGGTTCAAGTGATTCTCCTGCCTCAGCCTCCCAAGTAGCTGGGATTACAGGTGTGTACCACCAGGCCCGGCTAATTTTTGTATTTTAGTAGAGATGGCGTTTCACCTTGTTGGCCAGACTGATCTCAAACTCCTGACCTCAGGTGATCCACCTGCCTCAGCCTCCCAAAGCGCTGGGATTACAGGTGTGAGTCACTGCGCCTGGCCAACACATCCAGTTCTAATGCTCATTCTTATTTGACACATGAAAGAAGGGAAGTCAGTGCTAGATGTTCCAGGCTAGTCAGAATCCACAACCCCAGAGAGACCTGTCAATGAGAAGAGGGAAGAAGGTGAGAGAAGGTAAAAACAAATGTCTGACAGGAGAAAACTTGCAGCCCTTTTGACATGTAGCTTATAGAATTTATTTCAAGTAAATCAGCATGATCTGGAAGGTCCTGCCTCAGCCTCCCAAGTAGCTGGGATTACAGGTGTGTACCACCAGGCCCGGCTAATTTTTGTATTTTTAGTAGAGATGGCGTTTCACCTTGTTGGCCAGACTGATCTCAAACTCCTGACCTCAGGTGATCCACCTGCCTCAGCCTCCCAAAGCGCTGGGATTACAGGTGTGAGTCACTGCGCCTGGCCAACACATCCAGTTCTAATGCTCATTCTTATTTGACACATGAAAGAAGGGAAGTCAGTGCTAGATGTTCCAGGCTAGTCAGAATCCACAACCCCAGAGAGACCTGTCAATGAGAAGAGGGAAGAAGGTGAGAGAAGGTAAAACAAATGTCTGACAGGAGAAAACTTGCAGCCCTTTTGACATGTAGCTTATAGAATTTATTTCAAGTAAATCAGCATGATCTGGAAGGTCAAAGGCAGCAGAGAACCAAAACCGGAAAAGGGCTTAATTTTAGTGCATAGATTTTTCCCAGAAATGGCACCAGGTAATCTGACTGTGACTTCCTCTAAGCCAGTGGGGGACTGTAAATGTTGGATATGGGCATAAACGCCAGAATAAAAAGATCCAAAAGGGATGTGGATGACAAAAGTGGTGCAAGTTTTGAGGGAAGAGGGAAAAGCTGTTCATGAGGGTCATCGTGTTGAGAGAGATCTCTTTGAGGGCTGGTATAGATCAGATCATAAAAACAAAAGGCACGAAAGACAACGAAACTCAAGCACAGGAGAAGAAATGGTCTCAAGACAGTCTGGCAGGCTTGCAGTAGAGATGAAAGTGATGTCCTCTGTCCCTTGGAAATACCTGTAAACACAATATTGTGAAATAATAATATGTGCTTTGAAGAAAAGGCAAGAAAGGCAAGGTGTTAGTTTCATAATAGTGGCATTGTGTTGTGGGGGCCACCAACAAAGTCCTGCGTCCAGGTGACACAGGGTCATGAGAAATCACATTAATGAGCTAAAGCCCTTACCTACCATTGCTAACTAACTAGTATTTATTTATGTGTATTTAACAATTATTTTTTCTTGCATAAATTAAGTAGTAACACCTGTTTGTTTTCTTCACTTTGTTGCTACTTTAGTGGCTATTTATCCTTTCCATTTTAGCACTGATTAAAACATAAAATGTCTTTAGGAAATGTTATGTCCTAATTTATGGTTTAATTTAATCTTAGCAGTCAAACACTGATGACATTGCATCTCTTTAAAAAATTAGCCTATCTATTATCACACACCAATAAATATATTCTTTACAAAAAAAAAAATCTCATTCTCAAATGAGAAGAAACCACAAAGCAAGGAGTCAACGAAGGAAAAAAACCAAATCCCGAGTCTTTCAGGTCCAACAGGGTGTATTAAGAATAATTATGGAGTGTATTAAGAATCATTAAAGTAATATTTCCTTGTGTTTCTGTGATAAAGGATGCCTAATCTGTTCACTTCCAATACTTTCTTTTTTCAAGCTTGCTGTCTTTCATGTAAATAAAAACAAAAGAGTAACTTTCCTTTTCCAAAAAACACAGAAGGGCAAAAACTACACTACAAATAGCTTTTACCCTCAGGCTCAAAGTTCTCAATAAATTAAAACTCCATTATTGTTTACTCTGTTGTGGATACAACTGAAAAAAGATTAACCGGGTCCCACTGTAGAGATGAGAAAATGGGCCCACAGAAACAGCTTAAGTCAGTTTACAATACACAAAAAAACAAAGACCAGCCTTTCCATCCAAAGGCCTTTCCTGGGATCTCAGTTCACAGTCTCCATTCAGGGTTCAACAGCACCCCTTCAGGACTGCACCCCAAGTTTTTAAAGGAGGGAGATGTGCAGGAAGGAACACTGACCAGGAGCAGGTAACTGAAGCTCAGCCCTAGCTTTAGCCCATGCTATTTCTATGATCTTGGGAAAGTAATTTTCATCTTCCTATGGCTCCATTTCCTTCAATATAAAACGGAGATAATATTTACACTTACTACCTAACACAGTGTTTAAAAAGTTCAAATGGAGAAAAGGGCTCTTTTCAAAATACAGGTCACCTGTGTTATTTACGAATTTAAAAGAGAAGAATAAAGCAACTAAAATAATGATTTTTAATCTTACATCATCCTCTCCTCCATGAATTTCATAAACTCATCTCCTAAAAGTGCTACATGGCATACATGTAAGAATAAATATAATGTTTTGTTTTGATGATTTGTTTTAATCAACTGAGAGAACTATTTTGTGTGTATGTATAATATTGACATTTTATGGTAAAGAAAATTATGATGTGGCACAAATAGCATATAAATTCTTTTTTTTAATTGTTGATAAACCAAAAAACAGTGTCAATATGCTAAATAATAATAAAATTGCATTTTGCTCTAAATTAAATGTACATTTTCGATTTAAGATTTCATTAACAAAATAAGATAGCACCACTGCATAAAAAAATTACATGATGATAAAAAATACTATGTGAAGGAGTTGGCAAATTGTAGCTGTTCTTAAAACCTAGATAATTCTAATCTAGAATTTGATCTAAAAATGAGATACTTGTGCATTTTTAACCCTTAAAAAATTGCCCATTCAATACTACTCAGTAAAGCAAAAAAAAAAAAAGTGTCCAATGTATACACAAAAATTCCATAGAGTTTAAAATAATAAGAAAGTGTGCTATAACCTACCAATTACTTTGAATAAAGGATATTTATCAACAATTACACTAGGTAAAAATGTTCCTTTCTCTGAAACCCTGGAGGAGCTATGTTTAATGAGAAATAATTATTTATGCCTATAAACACAGAACCGTAATAGGTAGTTTTAATGTAACACATCACAGCAGTACACACAGGCGGTCAGAAACGTGTTACCTGGTTTTGACTTATACTCAATTTCCAAGACCAGACTAAGGCTTCGAAAACAGCAGGGGCTTTTGGTTTTGTTTTTCCTTATTATTGATAGTGATGGCAACGATGTTTGTGCTGACAGGGTCTTTGGGCAGGAATACTGAGGCCCTCCCTTTTCCTGAGGAAAATGAGTTATCACTCATCTCCTATTGCCAGGACTAGTGATGTCAGCGCGTGCTTTGGTCTTTTTTCTCTCTGTTTAAGTGCTGGTGGTAATTTAGTGATTTCAATCATTGCTATATTCATTTTGGAATAACAAAGTGATGTTAGGAGATTCCTGTCATTGCAAAGACAGATTTAGAAGGAAAAGGAACTATAGTTAGTCAGTTTTGCTACCAAGAGTAGCCGTTGGTACACTGAAATCAAATTAACTACAAAAACATCAGGGATACGTGTGGGGATGGAGCCAGCTGTGGGGGGATGAGCACTGAACCCAAACCAGACTGGGCCAGAGGAAAACTCTCTACAGTCTCATCATGCAACAAAACAGGGAAATTGGTTTTAGTGTTTTTAACTTTAATTAGTCACATTAATTAATGCTAAAAACAATGTTAACAGTATATTATTTTCATCTAGTTAAATAAAGGATTACACACATTTGAGTAAATTACACAGCATTAAACATTTAAATAACTTGAAATGAAGCCATTACTGTCATTCAAACAAGTTTCCACAGCTAAAGGCTGAATGTTAAGTATGAACTGATTTGGCATTACAAGAATATAAATCCTTTATCTTTTTACTGAGAAGAAAAAATGAAGAGATTTGATGACTTCTGACTTTAATAAGTGGTTTGCAGTAGCACAGCGCCCTCCAGTGGCTAAATTTTGAAATGCAGTTTCAAAGGACAGTTCAGTAGCAAATCTTTTCATGTTGAATGGTGTTAAGCTGATAACATTAGCTTTTTCTTTTCTTTTCTCTTTTAATGTAATTGTTTATCTCAGCACATATTTTCAATATCAAACCATCTTTCTATTGCCAAATTCCCCTCATCAAATTAAAATTCTTCTATTCAAATCTGATTTGTTTTTCCTCAGAAATATTCTGAAAAGTAAAAAAGAAATCAAAGCGAAACAAAATAAAACAAACCTAATGTGGACACAGACAATTGCAATGACAGGGAATTCTCTATAAGCCCCAGATAATGGCGAATGTCAGCACTAGAGTAGTAATAATGAATTCTTAAGTGTTAAAATCCAAAATCCAGGGTAAGATTATACAAATTATGGAACTCTATCTTGCCTGATAAACATCATGATGAGCACATATGGTGAGTTCAAAGTTGTAAAGCATATCTTTTACCCATTTTTTCTATATGTGAACATTTCTGTTTTTAAATAACAGTATAAAAGATTTCACTGTATGCATATTCTTTCACTATTACAACTCCTTATTAAAATGGATCCAAATATTTTTCTGTGGAGGGAGGAAAAGATGACCCTTTGGTTACCTTTGCAGGTTACCAGAAAAGCTCCCTTAGGCCAATCTAAAATATTTCTATTCTTGAAAAGACATTGACTTCTCACATGAAAAGAGATCATAATTCCACTTTTAATAACTACTGCCATAGAGTAAACACTTATTATATTCTTGGTCTGTCAAATAAAAACTGCAAGGCATCTGGTGCCCACAAGCATTGCCCCAGATCCTACACCAAATAGTTACTAGGTAGAATGAGGGAGTTTATTGTCAAAAGGCTAATAATGATTAGCTATTTTTTCCCTTTTCTGCCTACACAAATAGAAAAGTTTAAGCATGTTTGAAAGAATCATTCCTTTCACTGGAACCAACAAAAGCAACTCTATATAATGTCAAGAACAATGGCTCTGGCCTTGCATCTTGTTTCCACTGCTACAGACCGAAATAGGAAAATAACATCTCTGGGCTTCATTTCTTCATCTACGAAATGACGATAATTGTTCCCATCTCATGGGATGTGGTGAGGATTCATTGTAATGATGCAAATGAAATACTAAGTCTGACTGCCTGAAACTCACATAGGAGATTTTCAAAGAATGTTAGTTATCTTCTCCATCTATTCTTACCAACAAAAGAATGCAGAAGACCTATTTTCACCAGATGGAGGATTGGAACCAGAGTTAGCAGGTATGGAGTCACATGGGTGAATCAATAAAACCCACTCAAAATTTCATCTATAAAAAGCCTGTCCTTCTTTATTATACATTAGAAGACCCAAAGATGGTTCTGGAAGCAAAAACACTGAATTCTGGAAAGGGTCAGAAAAGGAACAGAATTGGCATTTGTTACGTGCTTCATATGCTACTGGTTGCACCCAGCTTTTCGATACATAATCGTATTACTTAAGGTACCACATGACTCTACAGAGCAGTTAGAACTGTGATGGAACCAGTGAGGCTGGCTTCCTCTTATCCAAGCATGACTGGAGGACAGGGTTCAAAGGACCGTGCAGGTGCATCTGGAGCGGGGGTAAGACAATGAAGAGGAGGTGCAATAACATAGCCCCATGGGGATGGCGACAGACAGACAGAATATGCTCATGAATAAGAATGTCTTACTTATCTCATCTTAATTACTTTCATCTGTTTCTCTCTTCATGTTTAAGTATTAAGAACAGTGAGGTGGGGAGAAATGGTATGGGAGTCATATCAGAATCTTTTGGAGGGAAGAGATGGGCACAGGTGTCATCTAAAAAAGCATTTTCAAAATTATAATAAAATACACAACATTTGCAAAGCAGGCTTTCTGCCCGTTGTGACCATGAAAACAAAGCAGCTGAAGAGGCTTTATGTGAAAGTGACCTCCTCGGTGCTCTATCACTGGCAAGAACAGGAAAAACACTTGGGGCAAGCAAGCCAGCCCCACTTTCACACAACTCACATGACTGAAGGAAAGAAAAGGCATCCTTCTCAGGCTGTCACTACCTTCTTTTATTAAAATTCTTACTTTTTATAATATTTTAAATAATATTAAAGGAGATGTAAGATTTCTAAGTTTATCACCAGGCACCGTGGCTCATGCCTGTAATCCCAGCACTTTGGGAGGCCGAGGTGGGTGGATCACCTGAGGTTGGGAGTTCAAAACCAGACTAAACAACATGGAGAAACCCCGTCTCTACTAAAAATACAAAATTAGCCGGGCATGAGGCACGTGCCTGTAATCCCAGCTACCAGGGAGGCTGAGGCAGGAGAATCGCTTGAACCTGGGAGGTGGAGGTTGTGGTGAGCCGAGATCACATCATTGCACTCCAGCCTGGGCAACAAGAGCGAAACTCCATCTCAAAAAATAAAATAAATTTAAAAAAAAATAAAAAAAATAAAAAAATAAAAAAAAAAACAGTGTATCAAAGACACGTGAGTTTTAAATGTTCAGAAACACATTTTCTAAAGATGCAAATCTGCCAGGTGCAGTGGTTCACACCTGTAACCCTAGTACTTTGGGAGGCTGAGGTGAGAGGGCTGCTTGAGCCCAGGAGTTCAAGACCAGCCTGGGTAACACAGGGAGACTCCGTCTCTACCAAAAAAAAAAAAAAAAATTAAATTAGCTGGGCATGGTGGCATACACATGTGGTCCCAACCACTCAGGAGGCTGGGGCAGGAGGACTGCTTGAGCTCAGGAGGTTGAGGCTGCAGCAGGCCATCATCACACCACTTTATTGCACTGCGGCCTGGGTAACAGAGCAAGACCCTGTCTCTTAAAAAAAAAAAAAAAAAGAGAGAGAGAGAGAGAGAGATGGAAATCAGCTTCAGGAAAATGAGAGGGTAAAGGGAAAAAGGATTCCATGGACAAATTTTAAAAGTCGGGCTTTTGGCTAATGGTCATTCCAATTAAAATGCAAATGAATAAGGCTTCTAGCTTTTGCCAGCTTGCCAAGTACCCTGATGACTTACTAGTGGCAACAGCCATCATGCCTTCCCTTGCTTCGTTAGTGTCTAAAACAATGCCCTAAAAGCTTAAGAGAGCTGGTGCTAGACGGCAAAGTAGCCAGGGCCTAGCCACACACACATGCTCTCACCAAGATCCACCCTGAGGGTAGAAACTTTCAAGCAGGGGAGCAAAGGTACCAGCATCCCCCCTTATCAACACGGGAAATACCTTTTTCTCAAAAGGCAAATGTCACAATACAGAACTACGACCATCTAGCAAGCAAATGACAGATGGGTCTAGACACATAAGGTAAAGGACAAAATTGGTTTTGGTGACTCTCTGAATATTCATGGAATCTATAAAAGTCCAATTCTTTTAGGATGCAGTCTGTTAGAAATGAATATGCAACTGTACCAAATAAAAACAGTGTATTTCTCAACATGCACACAGGGAGGGGACTTCCCACCTCCCATTGCTGTCACATACAGTTGCGGTATATGATCTAGTATTATCTGAACTTTATATTGATTTGTGATTTATATTCTCTAATGCAGGTCCCAAGAATACACTTTTTTCCCCAAGTTGTATTTTCTCTGGCATTTCATGCATCACAAAAGATGCAACATTCAGTAAGATGTTTCCTAACCATAGTGTTAGAACGGGCTAGCTCTTCAAAATGATCAGGTTTCCCGGACCCTACACATGGCAGCAGTATGGAGTCCCTTTTTGCAAATTTACCAGTTCATTATATGGAAAGAAACAGAACGAGAAAGGGAATGAAGGGAGGAAAGGAGAGAGCAGAAAAGACAAAGGGGGAGGAAAAGAAAAGTGAGAAGAATAAAGTATTCAGCAAGAAGGAACTGATGTCAAAAAGGATGACTACTTACAACTAGACCTATTAACAATAAAAACCACTATATGGTAGTGGATTTCCAAACCTTTTTGCTACAAAACTCCAACTACTGAGCAACCATTACAGCAAGCAAAGGCTTCAGAGCTGGCTATTCTCTCAAGTCCCAGGCAGAACTGAAGGTATTATTTTAAGTCTTAATTAAGCAAGCTAGGCTACAGTCAAACTGCAAGCAACCCACTGAGGTAGCAACAGCTAGGTTTATAGAAAGAGGCATTTAGTAAGAATAATGTGTGTTAGGCATGCTGAAAAATGGACGTAAGGCTGAGATGCCCGTTGGTCTCAATACTGTTATGTTTGAATCTTGTTGGCTTTATGGAAACAATCACTATAAAGTGTCTTTCACATTAATAAGAATTTCTAGCACAACCAACATCCAAGCGATTCCCAACAAATTATCAGACACAGAAATCTGATCATTTACAAAAGTGGTTTACTGTATAAAATCAGCTGCCTGAGGCACCTGTCTATAATATCTAAAACCAAATCCAACCTATCCCAGTTTTTCCACAACTAGGTTGTTCAAGGACTGGTGAGGTATCAAGGATGAGTCACAACACCAGAGCTGGAGTCTGCTGTCCACACTCCATGTTCATGGGCAAGAGAATGCTAAGCATATTTCTACACAGACTGTACTAAACAGCTCTACATAACGTAAGCTAAATTTCTTTCATTATTTAGAGGCACATATATTTCAAACTTTGTACGGTTCTATCTTTTCTATCTAGTACTAAAAAAAATACAAAGCAAGAAGCAACCCAGAAAGGGACGGAAGGGGAACACTAGCTTTTAAATGCCTTGGCTCAGAAGAGCCCTGTTTCCCTTCCACTCACAGCTCATTGGCCTGGGCAAGTCACAAAGCCCAAACCCAACAGCAACAAAGGCTGGGTAACATCAGGGGATACACGAAATGTATGGTGAGCACCACTACTTCTACACACCATCCAATTTCAAAATTATTTGATTCTGAAAACCAAGAAGCCCCGGACCATTCCTCTTGTAAGCTTCGCTATCCATACCAAGGATGTGGATATCCTCTACTTTGGTAATCCCCCACGCCCCACCCCAACTGATACTGAGGCAGACCTCGGTTCTATGTTGATTTTCTCACAAAATTACATTCAAAACAAATGGAGCCCTAAAGATATAAATTCCACAGAACAAAAACCTGTACAATCAAGTTAAATCCCCACACATTTTTATCCACATCAATTATGTGCCATTTAAAAGAAAAAGGCCATAGTAATGAATGATCTAACATAACTGGAGTCTAAACAATGCCTGTCAGCAACTTCTAGAGGTTCATCTTTGATACTTGGTCTTTTGCTGAGCCTATTTTCTGTCAGCTTTCTTATTTTCTCTTTAATTTTGCTAAGTGAACACTATTTTGACAAGAGGTTAAGCAATACACCAAAAAAAAAGAGAAAAAATATTAACAAACTAAGCACTTTCATCTCATCCTCCTCAGCACACTGCCAAGTATTGCCCATTGTACACTGCAGTCTCAGAAAACACTGCTCCCAGGGACCGCCCGCTCTGCATTCAGCACACAAATCACTCTGACTGTGATCACATGCATTTCTCTTTATTTTTAAAATCTCCTCATTGTTGCCCATGGCACTTGAACACTATTATTACTAATCCAGCTACTCCTAATAATAGTATTTAAGTAACTTGTCATCTTGGGAACTTTATAGACAATAGCTAATTAATTGTCAAGCGTTTAATGTAACAGGATTCTAATCTCCAACCTCTGAAGCAGGGTATTTATTTGTTATAATGGTAAAACTTCTGTTTAAATTGCTTATTTATGCAATATATATTCTCTATCATCTCAATTCTAATTTTTATATCTGCTTTGTAAGTAAAATAAAGAATCCCATGCAGAAAGACACAGACAGCACACTTCACAAACAGTAATGAATCTCTTGTGACTTATTTTATTCACACTACAATAGATTCTATATTACCATGCAGAGAAAAACAAAACACCATAGATTATTTCCCTCATTTGCTCACAGTATTCTGATAGGAACACGAACTTGAAGGTGCAGCGTGCTATGTCTTAGGACTGTGAGTAAATACAATATTCTGTTGACATCTTGTTCCTGCTTTCAAACAACCAGGTATGTTACATGTGAACTGTCAGAGCAGCTGAATAAGTTTTCCTGTCTAAATGTACCCACATTCTTTTCAGAGACATCATCTTAAGCTGAGCTCCGTATCTTAGTTGAATACTGCAGTTAACAATTTCCTAACTTGCAATAGTCATTTCAAATCAATATTTAAAAGGTATAATCATTACTACCTGTCTGCTAACCTTCCCCTCACATACACCACACATACTTTACATGTGGCAATGCAAATGGTCTGAATCCAGCAGAAAATAGAAAGATGTCAAAGAAAGAGAGATAGAATCTCTTTCTCGGGCCCTTAATGAGGTCTCCAGAGCCAAAGGCAAACCAATAACAAATTATATTTTCCACGTATTGGGGGTGGAGGGGGGAGGAAAAGGCAGCAGAGGGGTGGTAGTAGGGGGGACCTGGAGCTTGTCATCTGAAATTAATTGAACTTAGCCATGCCAAGAAAACACTGGTAATAAACCCTCCCCATCTAAATTAAGGGTTTTATACCATGAAAAAAAAAAATTTATGGCAGTAATTTCATCTGGGTTTTTCAAAAGTGCTTGCTGATTTTCTTGTACTCAGTAGAAAAATCCCCAAGGAGCAATGCAGACTGCAATAAGGCAGACTTCTAAAAAGATACCATTTAATTTCTCACTCCTCCCTTTGCACTATTACCACACTTCTACTTTTCTCTAACTCAGTATTAACTCTCTCAACACGGTTCTCTTCCATTAACTCTGAGCAACATCTTACAGGGTGGGTGAGAGTGCTTGATCTGCAAATGCCTATCCGTTGCTCTTAGCAAGATAAGGACAGTGAAGAGAACCAGAAGCCCCGAAAGCGCATGCATAAATTCTTTGATACCTGGCCATCTTAATTGAAGGCATCAGAAGTCTTAACAGCTTAAAAATAACCCCAAAACAAATCCATCACTCGATGTCTTTAATACTGGTGACAAGAACAGATGAGTGAATTCAGTTCCCAACCTGTGGGTCATAGGCGGCATGGCAGGTACATAGGCCAAGCACAGATGTATCTGCAAGGGTTCTGCAAATCTCCATGGGTACAAAGCACTGACTGAAGACCAAATGTATAAAGTATAAAACAGAGTGTTCATTTTCTAGTGAATTTTCTATCTAATGTCCATAGATACTGCTGTGATGAATAAAACATAAATTTATTAAAACCAGAACTAAATTCACAGTTGCTTTTTGTCACTTTCTCAATGGATGTTATAAGTAAAAAAGTTAACTTACAGTTCTAACATTTTTTTAGGCCAAAAGGAGCCTTCACATTGAAGAAGACAGAGAACACCTGATGCGAGTGTTAGTGCAGGTTGAGTATCCCTGATCCAAGCATCCAAGACCCTCCTGAATCTGACTTTTTGAGTGCCAACATGATGCGCAAAGACAAACGCTCATTGGAGCATTTCAGATTTCAGGTTTTCGGATTAGGAATGCTCAACCAGTAGGTATAATACAAATATTCCAAAATCAAAAACAGTTCAAAATCCTTAACACTTCTGGTCGCAAACATTTCAGATAAGGGACACTCAACCTGCATCTTCAATGCTTTGCATTTGGGCACATGGTAAACACTCAATACTTATTGATCATAAATGTAAGGACATTTTCTTGGCCCCTTTTGTATCTAGTTTTTCTTTCACTGCAGTCCCTGCCAGTTGACATCACGAATCCCATCCCTTGGTGTATAAGAGAGCAACTGTTCTCAAAATGTGGTCTGGGGACTCCTGGGAGTCCCCTGAGACCCTTCTGGGAGGTCTGTGAGAACAAAACTTCTGAATTCAAAGAAGTTATTTACCTCCCATGTCTGTGCACTTGAGCTTTCCACAGGCTCCATCACCTGTTCTGTCACAACAGATTGAATGAGAAATAGAGAATCCAGCAGTCTTCTATTTATTATGACAGACATTAAGGAGACTTGCAAGGCTACTCTCTTTTTTAATTTAATTTAAAAAAATTAAATTAATTTTTTAAACAGTTATTTTCATCAAAATGATATCTATATTGACATGTAATGGGATTACTGTTGCATTTTTAAGACAACAAATAAATATTGATATATCCTGCATAAACAAAAGCTCTTTGGGCTCCTCAACAATTTTTAAGAGTATAAAGGGCTCCTGGGAACAAAAGTTTGAGAACTACTGTTATAGAGATAGCAATCTGCAATATCCTGGTGTCAATGAGAAGCTGGTTTCTATTGTCAAGAACTCTGCTAATCCCTAGAGATGCTGATGCCGGACACCTGCCAGATGAGGATATTGTAAAGGGGATTCAAATGTTGGCCTGGGTGGCTAGGCCAGCTGCTCACCATGGTCCGTTCTAACTGAGGATTCTACAATTCTGAGAGAGAACCTAAAGAAGCCTTTCAGAGCTTTGGCTATTGACATGGAATATGAATAACACTTAATTTACCTTCATTTTCCTACCCACGAAACAATACGGGCACATCAGTGGGCAAAATAATGTTTTTTCCATGGTGTATTCTCTTCATTTTGGTAAAATATTTCCAACATTTTGGAAGCAAGGTGATTTTAAATTTTGCTCATTGGGTTTTATTACAAGAAAAGCTTTCTCTTCCATGTCCAGCCTCCTACTGCATTCAAATCACAAAGACCAGTACCATTTGCTCTGAAAGGAAAAAATGCTAAAGGAAGAGGACTCCAAGAATGTCCTATTGACCAAGGTCAATAATGAGGCAAACATTCTGCTGACAGAAATCCCCAAGGCAAATACATGAATACCAAGCCTGCAGAGATGAGCGGGATCTCTTCATCTTGTGCGCAGGTCTTACTCTTGCGTAACACAGAAATAGGATGGCTTATCGTTAATGAGCACACTGTGCCCACGGAAATGAGTAAGTTGTTTAGAATATATGGCATCAGATTCATGAAGGGAAATAGCTATTAGAAAATAAAATGACCATACTTGTGCAATTTGATTCAATTCAATGAACGTTAACTGAGTGCCTGTTATATTCCAGTCATTATTCTAGGTGATCATGAAGAGAGGATAAATAAGCCTTACTGTCCAAGAACTCACACTCTGAAAGGGAAAACAGGTAAATCGCTGTAACAGAATGTGATAAGTGATATAAAATTTGGTGCTCCACACTGTGGAAACAGATGAGAAAGCAATTAATTCAGTTTGGTGGGAATAGGGGAAAACTGACATTCTATGTGTAATGAAAAGGGAGGGAAGTGAGTTTATGCCTCTCACTCTCCAATCTCAGCTGAGCCCTCGCTATCTCCTGATGCTCTTTCTATGTGTCACTTTTATTACTCCATTCTCCACAGCAGCTACATCACATCTCCTCCATTCCTCTCATGTCTCCTACCCAATCCCCCATCGCCCTGCTCTCAGCAGCTGTTCCCGCTGCGTTCTGCAGAAATGAAAGAGGAGGGGCAGCCTCTAGCCAACAACCTACAAACAGGGCTGCTGCCCTCCCGCTTCTCTCCGGCAGAAAGCCCAGGCTAATCTCTCCACCAAGACTTTACAGCCCATCTCCCTGTTCTCCCTTCTCAGGCAGCTCTGCTCTTCAATCTCTCCCTCTCCAGCCTCTCTCTCTCCTGATTTCTTATTGCTAGCAGTTAAACATGCTTCCCCAACAGCCCTCTCAAGTTACCATTTTTTTCTCTTAATGCCCCATAAATCCCAGAGCCAGGAGATAGAGGAGGCAGCTGTCCTTGTTCCCCCCTACTACTCTCAAACCACTTCATCCCTTTTTGCTTGCAATTCTCCCTGCCCTTTCACAGTTCTAGCTCCACCCACACCTGTCACCATTACCTACCAACTTCACACTCATCCCACCAAACTAAAAACTTACACTCCTGGCTCACTTTTCTTCCACTCCTACTGCTGGCATCACACGCCAACAATAATGTACACTATGCAAACAATATATTGGCCTCCCAGGTCCTTCATTTCCTCATCTACAGGGACCCTTTCTTCTGCTATACCTCAGTGATTCAAATCCATGGGCAATTCCTTCAGTTGGTCAAGAAAAATCATAACTCTGCCAAAATCTAAATGCAAACGTATCACACTCTAACAGCTCTTCCCATCCCTCCTATTCATTTGCTTTAGTGTCCACACTGCTAAAAATTCTTGCCCCTCTTTGAACCTTCTAATCCATGGATCCCGCCAGTCTCACAACCCCTTTCTGCCCTCATTTCTCTCCTCTGTTCAGTTTATGGTCTACGTATAATCATTCCCTTGCAGAGTGCCCTTACTTCCCTGTCCGTCTCTTTCCATCATACTTGCCTGGCAAACTCCAGCCCTAGATCATCTCAGGTATCCATCTTCTCTGGGCACAAGCCCAAGTAACTTCATACAGCTAGAGAAAAACCACACAATCGGACTGCATTTCAAATGCAGCACTACTCAGCAATCCTACTCCACTCCCGCTCCTACTTTCTAGGAATTCTTTTGTGCTTTGAGCCTTCCAAGTAACTTCCTCTTTAACTGATGATTTGCTATTATTTTACTGAGACTACAGAACTTCCTCATGTGACTACCACCCAAACTACATATAATTTTCCTTCCTCCCTTTCCCTATGAAGGTCCAATCCTTCCACTGAACTTAAGACCACATCTCCTCTTACCTTTTGAGGACTTTGCACTGTCATTGTCAGTTAGCTCCCTCTTCTCCTGTATCATCAATCTCTCATAAACTGCTGGTGAAATGTGAATTGTTTTAGGCTTTTGGGGAAGTTATTAACAACATAAAAATTATATAAAATACACCTATCTTTCAACCCAGGAAGCCCATTCCTAGAATGTTTCCTATATAAATACATGTGCCAGTGTGTAAGGATGAACACAGAGACAAGAATGTTTATTGTAGTATTATTTTCAGTGACAAAAATGAAAACAAAGGGAATGCTCATCAATAGTGAAAGGTTGAGTAAATGATGGCAGAAACATCTATGAACCATCGTACAGCCTTTAAAAGAATGAATGAGGTCTATCCCAGTGCAATTGCTATGGCTCTACTTCCTTTCACTTGTCTTCTGTTTCCACCAAAACACTGGAAATGCTTTTGTAATAGCAACCATTCATCTAGATGATGCCAAATTCATAGACACTTTTTTGACTCTATTAGAACCACTTAACAAAGTTGCTTATTCCTTCATTCCTGAAGCACCCCCTCTCAGCTTCCACGATGCCACCTTCTCCTGAGTTTCCTCCTCCCTCATAAGCTGCTCTCTCAATTTTTTCTTACAAGTTAGATCTCCTTTGTTTGACCACTAAATACTGGCATTCCTCAGGGCTTAGTCCTGTATCCTCTTCCCAGGTGATCTCATTCATTTCCATGGCTTTAAGCAAATCTACATGTCAATGAATTTTAAGTATCTATCTATGGACCAAACCTCTAATTTCCACATGTCTACATTCCACATATCTACATTCCACTTATCTACATTCCACTTATCTACATTCAGTTGCCAACTTAAAATCCCCTATGGAGGCCAGGTGCAGTGGCTCACACCTGTAATCCCAGCACTTTGGGAGGCCAAGGCAGGCGGATCACTTGAGGTCAGGAGTTTGAGATCAGACTGGCCAACATGGTGAAACCCCATCTCTATTAAAAATACAAAATTAGCCAGGCGTGGTGGTGGGCACCTGTAATCTCAGCTACTGGGGAGGCTTAGGTAGAAGAATTACTCGAACCTGGGAGGCAGAGGTTGAGGTGAGCTGAGATCACACCACTGCACTCCAGCCTGGGCGACAGAGTGAGACTCTGTCTTTAAAAAATAAATAAATAAATATAAATCCCCCATGCAACTGAATTTCAGTATATATAAAAAGGGACCGCTTGGGCTGGCCATGGTGGCTCACGCCTGTAATCCTAGCACTTTGGGAGGCTGAGGCAGACAGATTACAAGGTCAGGAGTTCGAGACCAGACTGGTCAATATGGTGAAACCCCGTCTCTACTAAAAATACAAAAATTAGCCAGGTGTGGTGGCATGCGCCTGTAGTCCCAGCTACTCAGGAGGCTGAGGCAGAAGAATCACTGGAATCCAGGAGGCAGAGGTTGCAGTGAGCTGAGATCATGCCACTGCATTCCAGCCCGGGCGACAGAGCAAGGCTCCGCCTCAAAAAAAAAAAAAAGGAACTCTTAATTCTGCATTTCCACCCAGTTCCAACCTGCACTGAAACTCTGGGTCCCTCTCGTTTTTCCTGCCTCAGTAACTGGTGCCACCATCTATGCTGACACTAAAACCAGACACCAAAGTTCTCCCTCCTCCCTGTTTCTTGACCCCTCAGACATTAGCCAAATCATCTTGATTCTATACATTACACAGATGATCCTTGTTTTACAATGAGTTAAGTTCCAATAAACCCATCATGAGTTGAAAATACTGTAAGCCAAAAATGTGTTTAATACACCTAACTTACCAAACATCATAGCTTAGCCTATCCTACCTTAAATTTGTTCAGAACACTTACATTAGCCTATAGTAGGGCAAAATCATCTAACACAAAGCCTGTCCATAAACAGTGTTGGACAGCTCATGTAATTTATTGAATAAAGTAAACTGCAGAATATCGGCTGCTACCCTCGTGATCCCGTGCTGGCTGAGCTGCAGGGCTTGCTGCCACTGACCAGCAGCATGAGAGAATATTATATCACATATCACTAACCTGGGAAAAGATGAAAATTCAAAAGTCAAAGACAGTTTCCACTAAACACATACTGCTTTCACATCATTGTAACATCAAAACTTCCTAAGTTGAACCATTGTAAATTGGAGACTATCTGTATTTTACTAGCCAGTCTCTTTTCTCCACCTCCATTGCCACCAGCATAATCCAATCAGCCATTAACTGATCCCTCTGCTTCTGTTCTTGACCCACCTCCATTTATAATCCATTCCCCACAAAACAGTCATTGTGACTTCTTTTAGAATGTAAATCAGACTGTGTCACTCTGCTTAAAACCTTCCAAAGGTTTTCCATTCTTCCTGAATAAAATACAAATTAATACTATGGCATAAACGACCCAACTGGTCTCAAAATTTCCTATCTCTTCAGCACCATCTCATTAATACTGTTTTTCCCTAACTCAACTTACTATGGTCATAAAAACCTTCTGTTCCTGCTGGCTTCTAGAATAACCCAAGCTCTTTCCCATCCCAGAGCTAATGCACTTGATGCTCTCTCTGCATGAAATACTCTTTCTTAGGCTCTTTACACCTGTCTCCTTCATAGCCTTCAGATCTCAGTTTAAAATGACACCTCCTCAAAGAGGCCTTTTCTGACCACACTATCTTAAGTAGGGCCTCTCTGTTATTCCTGACCACAGTTTGCTGCTTACTTCCTTCAGAGCCCTTCTAATTCTTTATTTGCTGTTCTTTTATTGGGTAGCCATTTGGCTAGAATTAAGATCCATGTGGACTGGGATCTATTCTCAGCATGTAACACAGAGTGTGTCTCACAGAGGACTCTTACCAATGATTACTCCAGGAAGAAATGAACAGAATGATCAAATTTCTCCTATCTCAGCAATTCTTCAACCCCTCCACTCCCAGCTACCACCTATCCGCCTATTCTGTTTTCTTAAACTTTTTGAAACAATTGCCTATTCATGATTATTTCACTTCACACTCTTCAACCCTCTTCTTCTCCCTCTGCTCTCCCTTCTGACATAACATGCTTGTTGTTAAAGAAAATGGAAATGTCTTACTGACCTCTTCATGACATTTAATCCTGTTCATCACTCTTTCCTTCTCAAAAAGTTCTCTTGCCTTAAATGACAATTCACTCTTTTGATATTCCTCTTACCTTTACCACTTCTTCTCAGTCCCATAAGCCCCCCTCTTCTCTTTTCCTGAACTGTTAGTGCCTCTAAGGGTTCCATCCTAGACTTTCTCTATATATATACACACTAAATCATCTCGTGTACTTGTAGAGTTTTAGTTACTATCAATATGAAAATGTCTCCCAAATCTTTTTTTTTTTTCTTTTGAGATGGAGTCTCGCTCTGTCGCCCAGGCTGGAGTGCAGTGGCCGGATCTCAGCTCACTGCAAGCTCCGCCTCCCAGGTTCACACCATTCTCCTGCCTCAGCCTCCCAAGTACCTGGGACTACAGGTGCCCACCACCATGCCCAGCTAATTTTTTGTATTTTTAGTAGAGATGGGGTTTCACTGTTAGCCAGGATGGTCTTGATCTCCTGACCTCATGATCCACCTATCTCAGCCTCCCAAAGTGCTGGGATTACAGGCATGAGCCACTGCACCCGGCCATGTCTCCCAAATCTTTAGCCTAGATCCTGCTTCCGTGCTTTGGACAATTTGCTCAAATATCTAGTCGACAGCTCTATTTAGATGTCTTTTTGCCACTACCAACTCAATATATTTAAAGCGAATTTACCACTTTCATTTGTCAGATTTGCCTTTTCTTGTGTTCCCATCTTAGTGAATGGTGCCTCCATCCCTCCCACGACCCCAGGCTAAGAACGCAGTCTTTGATACTTCATGTCCCTCAACCCCTCCCCCAAATAGACACATTTATTTTTAACCAAGTTCAGTGTGTTCTACTAACGAAGTATTTTTGAAAGTTGTCCACTTCTCTTCATTTCCCCTGCCACTGGCACTTCTTACCTAGACTTTTGCAAGTCTACAAATTCTCTTCATATTTCTCTCAAAGCCATTTTTCACAGAGCAGGAGTGATTATATCAAAGCACAATAAATCTTATCACATCACCCCACTACTTAAAACCCATCAATGGCTCCAAATGTCTACAGGATAAAATTCAAATTTCTTGGCCTGACAGACAAAGCCCTGAATTATTTGGACTCTGCTTGCTTCTCCAGTCTCCCCTCTCACTACTCCTTGCCTCCTCTTCCATGTTCCACCCACAAAAAACTACCAACTTCCCATGCTCTTTCTTCTTGCAGTCCATACATGTTATTCCCCAAAATCCAAGACAGGCTTCTGCCTTACATTCTGTATTCATATGCTTCCCACCTCCTCCATCAACCCTAATCTTCTAAGACTAAGCTAGGCAATCCTCTTCTGTGCTCATAAATTATCCCAGAGCCCTACTTCAGAGAAGTGTAATTTCCTATTAACTTGTCAGTAATCTTACCTACCCACCGTAGAACCAGTGAGTCAGAATCTCCAGGACAGGGACTCTAGCATCTGTACTTTTTAAAGACTTACCTGTATAGCTAATGCACACCCAGCATAGAGGCATAACTGTTTTACTTCCCTGAAGACAAGAAGTGTGATGTTTACATTGTAACCCAATACCCAGCATAGTGCTGACACATGAAGGTTACTCAATAGGAGGAAGGGGGAAATGATTATACATTTAAAATAATCCTCAAGAACAGGCTTGGATGTTCTTCTGCACAAGGGTAAAAGGACATATTACCAAGAGTGCAATTTTTAAGAATGAAATTTCTATTTTGCTTTCAGTGTTACAGTTTCTCTTTGTTACTGCTAAACAATGTTCTCTTTGCATTAACTATAAGTAAAGAATGGCAGCTAAGATATGTTAGGCCTAAGAAGTTCAGTACAAATCAGCTATCACATCTATAATTCTGCATACTTTGCCTTCTTGACCTTATAAATACTGGCTGGAAAGGCACAAGTCACAGAAAAACACCAGTTATTTGAGCATCTGTACTTTCCCCAAAACTCAGTGAGAACTCCTGAAATAAAGTAGTGATGTGGGTTAAAATGGTTCTGAGCCTTTGAGAGACAGCAATAACTACACAGTACGTTAGTAGCAAGCATGTATAAAATATAATAAAATGGCATAGAATTAACAGTTCTGAAAAGAAAAATCTAATAAAACTGAACTCAGGGAAGAGGCGTTGCACAAACAGGGAAGAAACATCTTTACATTTCCCTCATTGCCCTGAACACAGCAGCCTCAGTATATATTTGTTGAATGAATGCTTGATAAATGATAAATAAACACAGTTCTGAAAGGATTACTCATATTTTCCTATCCTGATCAAAGAGCCAGCTACCCCTGGCTTCATGTTTCATCAAAAAAATACTTATCAAGTGTCTAAACCTACCTGGTAATGTGCTAAAACACAGCATACCAAAAGAACCACAAGAGCTTGGCTTCTGCAGTTCCAAGATTACTATACAAATCCTGCTGTTGGCTTTGTCTCCAAGCACTAGCACCACCAAAAACACACAAACTCTACAGTCTAGCCACATTCCCTAAATACGCCATGTTCTTTCATGATGCCATCAGTTTTCATACATACTCATGCTTAACAACTGGGATACATTCTGAGAAATGTAATTTCATCATGGCGTGAACATCATAGAGTATACTTACACAAACCTGGATGCTATAGCCTACTGTACACCTAGGCTAGATGGTATAGCCTATTGCTCCTAGGCCACAAACCAGTACAGCAGGTAACTGTACTGAAGACTATAGGTAACTGTAACACAATGGTATTTGTATGGTATATCTAAACATAGAAAAGGACAGTAGAAATATAATCAGCACTTATCATGAACAGAGCTTGTAGGAATAGACGTTGTTCTAGGTGAGTCGGCGAATGAATGGTGAGTGAATGTAAAGGCCTAGAACGTTACTGAACACTACAGCCGACTTTATAAATACTGTACACTTAGGCTACACTAAATTTGTTTTTAAAATTTTCTTTCTTCAGTGGTAAATTAAACTTAGCTTACTGAAACTTTAATACTTTATAAACTTTTAATTTTTTAATGTTCTGAATCTTTAAAAATAATACTTAGTTTAAAACACAAACACATTGTATAGCTGTACAAAATATTATCTTTCTTTATATCCTTATTTTGTAAGTTTTTTTTCTATTTACATTTTTTGACTTTTTAAGCTTTTTTGTTAAATACTAAGACATAAACATATATATTAGCCTAGGCCTACACAGGGTCAGGATCATCAATATCTCTGTCTTCCACATCTACATCTTGTCCCACTGGAAGGCCTCCAGGGGCAGAAACATGCATGGAGCGCTCATCTCCTATGATAACAATGCCTTCTCCTGAAATGCCTCCTGAAGGACCTGCCTGAGGCCGTTTTCCAGTTAAATTGTTTTATAAGTAGGTGTATGCTCCAAAATAACTCTAAAAGTATAGTGAATTATATATGCTATACTTTTATATATAGGGTTGTTTACACTAGCATCACCACAAACACGAGTAACATGTTACACTACAATGTTATGATGGCTATGACATCACTAGGAGGTAGGGATTTCAAAGCTCCTTTATAATCTTATGGGAACTCTGTTGTATATGTGGCTTGCTGTTGATGTAAAGATTATTATATGGCACATAATTATTACTGTTCCCTCTGCCCCAAATAACCTTCCCACCTGAAAAACTCCTACTTATTCTTCAAGACCTAGATAAATGTTACCTTCTTTACAAAACATTGTCTGAATTTCCCAGACATAATCATTTCCTCATCTGTGTCTATTCCCATAGTATTTTGGAAATACTTTTTTTTTTTTTTTTTTTTTTTTGAGACAGGGTCTCACTCTGTCACCCAGGCTGGAGTGCAGTAGCATAATCGTGGCTCACTGCAGCCTTGACCTCCTGGGCTCAAGTGATCCCCTTGCCTTAGCCTCCTGAGTAGCTGGGATGACAGGCGCTTGCCACCATGCTTGGCTAATTGTTTTATTTTTTGTAGAGACAAGATCTCCCTATGTTGCCCAAGCTGCTCTTGAACTCCTGAGCTCAAGCCAACTGCCTGCTTGGCCTCCCAAAGTGTTGAAATTACGGGCGTGAACCACTGCTCCCGGCTGTAAATAGCTTTGATATAGCTTGAATCCTATCCAAATTATGATGATTAACTTCATATTCATTAGGCACAATTCAAAGAATGAGGAGAAACCATATATTTGGGTCATTTTTCTCACAGATATGGAAAAGTTTCACACGAAAGGGCAAAAGGTAAAGATTTGCTTGCATAGATGACAGGAAGGGCATTTCAAACATAAGGTGCAGTTCTGGGAAGAACTTAACCTTAGATGTGTACGTGCAGAGGAAAGGGAAATGAAATGGTCTAAGACCCTCTTGAAAGCTCAGAGTAGGAATTTTGAGTTTTATCCACAAAGCAATGAAAACCTACCACTATTTTTCCCCCTTTTTTTGAGACTGAGTTTCGCTCTTGTTGCCCAGGCTGGAGTGCAATGGCACAATCTTGGCTCACCGCAACCTCTGCCTCCCAGGTTCAAGTGATTCTCCTGCCTCAGCCTCCCGAGTAGTTATGATTATAGGTATGCGCCAACACGCCTGGCTGATTTTGTATTTTTAGTAGAGATGGGGTTTCTCCATGTTGGTCAGGCTGGTCTCGAACTCCCGACCTCAGGTGATCCGCCCACCTCGGCCTCCCAAAGTGCTGGGATTGCAGGCGTGAGCCACCACGCCTGGCCACTGCTATGTTTTAAAAAAGGAAAGGGATACTACAGTTTGTATCACTCATTTAATCAGAGAATTCCTTTGGAACATGTGTATACCAAACACTGTATGGTGACTATTAATTAGGTGTCAACATTTAGATGACCCATGTAAAATTCACTCTTGAAGTAAACTGTGAGCTATTTAAAAATAAGGATGTGGGCTCATTCACCACTGTATCATCGCCAGTGCCAAGAAAAAAGTGGGAGCTTGCTGACTGAACTGAACTGAATTCTTTCACACCTTTAAGTAACATGCCCTGCAAATTCACTACCAGTTTCCACAACAAGGAGGACTGTGTTGCTGGGAGGTAAACCATTTTGCCTACCCTTTCAGACGCACAAAAACAAACACACAAATAATTCTTTCAGAGGCAGCCATCCCTAGTTTAATAAATTCCACTGTTTTACCTCTGAAGTTTTACCTCTGAAGTTTTAACTCTGAAGGGGAGATTTTAACAAAACCATATTATTATAAACCGTTCTTTATATAAATATGTTTAACTATTATATTGATAGAATTTTGTAGTTGAGATCTAAGTATTTCCACATGGATTAATGCTAAAGTTTAACATATTGGTATATGTAATGTAAAAATGGAGTGTTAAGATATATACAGCCTGAAAATACTAAAGTTAACAAAAGTATAAGAAGCTAGTAAAAAAGCTATGCTAACAAGTACAGTGGTTCTTAAATGGGTTGGACTATACACTCCTAGTGTGAATTCCAAGGAGTTCTTAGTGCCCCACCTTTACTCCAATGCCTAACCATAGAATCCATTAGTGTCCAGGCAATCCTAAGGTTTACCTGGCTTACAGAATTTTTCTTATAAGGTTCATTTAACAAAAGCACATTTTAAGAAGTGTTCCTGGATGGGCGCGGTGGCTTATGCCTGTAATCCCAGCACTTTGGGAGGCCGAGGCAGATGGATCAGGAGTTCGAGACCAGCCTGACCAATGTGGTGAAACCCCATCTCTACTAAAAACACAAAAAAATTAGCCGCTGTGGTGGTACATGCCTATAGTCCCAGCTACTCGGGAGGCTGAAGCAGAAGAATTGCTTGAACCCAGGATGCGGAGGTTTCAATGAGCCAAGAATGTGCCACTGCACTCCAGCTTGGGCAACAGAGTGAGACTCTGTCTCATAAAAAAAAAGAAAAGACAAAAAGAAAAAAGAAAAAAGAAAAGAAAAAGAAGTGCTCCGCCTTGGTTAAAAAAAAAAATCCCACAACACTTCCAACAACTCCAAATTGAATGGAAGGAATGTTCCTTGGGCTGACAGTAAAATCAAATTAGGACTACTACTCATAAAATGAACCCCAGCAATGATTCTGCTTTGGAGAAAAAGATTAATATGAAGACACACACACACATACACACATCATTTATAGCTATTTTTGCAGTCTATTATTAATTGTAAAACTACCAGCAGAGGTGGGTAGACAAGCAAAAGTACCAATGCCATGACTAGACATATTCAAGTGGTAGCTTTTTGGGGGAATCAGGTGAGAAGACGGCTGTGTGCACCAGTGCAGTGCTCACTCAGATGATATTTTTATTTTTGTAGCCTTACTAACATATTCCAGGTTCAAAAATGCAGGATAGGAGTCTTGACTATAGAAACAAATTGCCAGCTGTCACATAAAGGACAATCTTATTTAGTAGAAGGCAAATGCTAGCATAGAACAAAAGTAAATAAAGATGGCTATATATGCTCTAGTTTTCAAACGAGAAAATGACAGTGATGAGAGAAGCAGAAGAGGGAAAGGATTAAACATGAAGAAGAAGAGCTGCTACCAATAGCAGACTATCTGACTATTCAACCCGTCTTACGGTGCAGTAAGAATGCCAATTAAAATGGCTGGTGTAAGGATGCAGATCTAGAGATCTGATGGCTAAAGAAACCATGGGGGTACAACCAACACACCCCTTTTATTATGTAACTAAACTCACATGTGTGTAAAAGTGCTTTGTAAACTACAATGCTCTACAGAAAGACTGCTATTATTCCTAATATGTGTCTATTCTTCTTTTAATTGTAAACTTATTTTTTAAAGTCTCAATTCTTTGTGCATTTTTTTCATTTCCAATAAAGAGCTGTAATTGTCAATACCATTGTTATTTTACCTTTATTTTTTCAAGAACCTTCAGACAATATATGCTGCTCAAATTGAGTATCTTATAGGAATAAAGCATGAAGGAAATATGTAATTTATATGAGAATGAAACATGAACAAGTCCACCGCTTTCATGTCTTACAAACATGTCCATAAAATGTCACTCATACCTATTAAAATTCTCATATGTCCTGGGAGTTCCCATATCTTCACAGAACCAACTACTCATTAAAGGTTAGGGCAGGAAGGGGAAAAGAAATAGCTGCCCTTTCCTGACAAAGAAGGAGGGCTTGGTGATGTGCTTTCAGTGTGTAGAATAAAATAAAAAGGTTTTAAAAGGGTCAAAGGAAGAGCTTGAAGAGAACCTTAAATGTCTGACTTCACCATCCACCTTAAAAGGACTACTTCATCCAACTAAAAACTAAAATGAACCACCACTAGCTATTAGAGAACCATCTAACAAAGAAAGAAATTTTACAAGTGACCTCTGGTTACCCTTCAACACTGCAGCCCTTCCAAACAGACTGGCACCAGAGCAAATGTAGCCAAGAAGAACCTAACATTTATATTTTATGATTTTATTTCAATTTTCATATAATTTTAGTAGACCTACTTATGTGATATAATTTAATCCTAAAGTATTTGGGAAATACATTTAGTCCAGTTGTGCCTAGAAAAAAAAGAAAAGGTAATTTTCCAGTTTTACAGATGCTTCCAGAATTCTGTCTGAAGACGGATTAATCTATGGTTACTCAGCTGCAGAATATTACTTCTATTCCACAGACTTTCTATATGAACTATTAAATCCATTAGATCAATAGCAATTCCTCCCACCTACTCTTAAAGAGCGGATTTAATGAGAACATCATTTTCTTATTCAAGGCTTTCTTTCTTAAGGGAACACAGTCCTATATGAAAACAGTCAACATTTCCTCTTACATCATGACAACTTCATACAAACAGAGCCTGGGGCAGGGTAATAAGGCAAAATGCTGGGTGGTAAATAAGCAAATTTGCTTAAAAGATATCAGTATGGAATTTGAGCTTAAAACTGGACTTGACTTTAAAAGCCAGGAAACTAACACTGTTTTCTTTCTCAAAAACTCCTCAAATCACACAGGAACTAATGGCATCATGACATAGGAACAAGAAGTGTTATTTTCTTACTACTAAGCATAGAACTGTCCAGCATTAAACAATTTATTTCAATATCCTCTCTCCACACTCCTCTCCTGGAACTAAAAGATAATAGTGGGAAGACATTTACTCTTTTATTCTCTCTGGACCTGCATATTAAGAGAGACAACAGAGATATTATGTCTATTATTCTCGGTTTAGACAAAATACGCAATGGGAGGCCTCGAGATATAGTCACTAGTTACTAAGCTCTCTCTCTTCTTAGCCTTTACACATGAAAAGCACAGAATAAATCATAAAGTACTACTTGACGCACCAAACATTAAAAATGGAGACAGAGGGTGGATCAATGTGCATTGTCTCACAAACATAATTTCAAAGATAATTGGTAATGTTCTCTTTTTCCAAAGAAGTGAGGGTTAAATATAGTCACTCTGTACAGAGACTGATGATCTTCAGGATGTGTAAATTATACATTGTAGTTACATAACAGACTAAATCACAGTCATCAACAAAAGAAAATTTGGCACAATTCTTGAATTTTTATGATTCTAGCTCATAAGTAGAGCCTCAAAAAGGAGAAAATATCTCACCTTAATCAGCCCTACAAGTAGCCTCATACCTCAGGGCAGAAAACAAGTAACCAAGGTAAATGAAAATCACCTTCATTGGACTAGAAAATAGGAGGGAGAATACTTTGTATTTTCAAGGTTATGTTAAATGAAATAAATAAGTCAGCCATTCCATGAATTTAAAAAAAAAGGGGGGTTCAACTAACCAGATACATGTAGAACTATGTGTTTAAACATCAACAGAGCTAATGTGACTTTATGTCCCTAGGTTAAGGCCAGGCATGAAAATCAGTTGAAAGAACACAGATCCCTTCAGAACACTTTCAAAAATTTGGATGGCACAAACTAGAGACCAGCAAAGAATTTCCATGCCTCCAATGCAGCTTGAAGGGCTACCTGGTTCCAGACTCTGTTATGCCTGCACTGCCCAGTGTATGTAATTCAGAACGGGTCAAGAGTATTCAGCAGGTGACATGCTGGGAAGATCCAAATGCTCTGCCTCAGTTCCCATGATAACACAGAAGCAGGAAATCGCAGGCTTATTAGATGTGCCCAATTCACATTCATCTCTGACAAGTTCATCCTTTTATTTCCCACATAAAAACAGCTACTATTACTCTGTAATATCTATTAAGCAGTCACAGTGATCTGAGTAAAGTATATTAATGGAAAAAATAAAGAGATATTTAATTAAAGAAAATGGAAGACACATATGAGGAATGCAAAGACCAGAACAATCAAGAATAAACATTCTTTCCTTCATTCCATCAGATCGTGCCTTTTCTGCCACCAACTCAACACAGGTTGCTCACTGCACTCTGAATAAAAAGTGAACATTGTTCTCTTTAAAAGCAGTTGGCCTTGTAAAAACTTACAGAAATCAAAGCTAATATTCAGAGGCTTTCCAAGGGTCCAGAGCTCCAAAGAGCCCATCAATCCTGATAAACTTGGAGAGACTAGACAATCTAAGGGTACCCAGAGCCAATCCACTTTACCTCCGTCATATTTCAGAATGACTACAAAGGAGTCAATGTTGACCTAGACCCACAACAACCAAGATGATTTGTGAGCTCTGGAACATTGCCAACACTTCCTACAGATCTGAGAAAGTAAACCAGTTCATAAGGTAATTACCTTAAATTTTAGAGCTTTGGAAAACAAAAGCAGTATCTGGCTTACTTTGAAACTAGTATGTTTCCGAGTAATTGAATACCAAAGTAATGCTACAGCAAAAAAAGTTTGACTTCAACCTTCTTGGGTGTATTGGAACACAAACTTTGCGTATCTTCCCAACTACCTGCTGCCAACACCTCTCTGCCTTCCCCACCCCCTGCCTGGCCACCTTCTCCTCTCCTTCTCTTCGTTGGTGCCTCATCCAAGTCACTTTTGGACTTGTACGAAAAACCACAGTGTAGTACATGGGATCTACCACCCTGAGTAGCCACAGAGAGCCAGAATGACACAGCCTGGTCATACAGAGGAATTAGCTTCCTATGGAGTAAACTCCTATTAACTAGGAACAGGAGACAGGAAGAAATCAGGCAAATACATTCTCCCCCTTCTTTCTCTTTTCCAAGGACTACTCTTAGTTCCTCCTTGCAACCCCTTCAGAGAAAAGCTGCATGCTTGCTGAGTCACCGCCATGTCTCTTCTTAGCTTGTTGTAAAGCAAAAGCTAGCTGGCTCTATAACACATCGAATCCATTTCTTTGCACCTTCCCTTCTTCCTTTTGCCCTTACTGCAACCCTCCAAGAAAGCATTAACACCTTAATCCTCACCTCAGGCTCTCTTTTCCAGAGAACCCAAGGCTTAGCCACTAGGCTTATAGGAATTAATTCCAGATGAAATTAAGAAGAAATCATTAAAACGTACATTTTCAAAATACATTGAGTCAAAGAATGACAAATATTAAAAGTAGAAAATATTAAAAACCTAAAAACCTAAAAGACCAGGGCCAGTACAGTAGCAAATGTCACTAACTGAGAAACCATTCAGGCAGCAACAAGAATTACATATAGAATTTCTTTAATGTGCCCCCCCACCCCTGAACCAACTTCAGAGGACAAGATCAGGCATTCTCATTAAGGAATAATGCTGTGTAACAGATGTTGTTGCCTATAGAATTTTCTTACTAATTGTATCAGTCCTAATTGTATAGTATTCTCTCCTCCCAACGTGAAAAGAAGAGGAATGCCCTTTCCAGGCATAGATCTTGAATAGTAATCACCATGGTTCCATTATCTTCACCAATGACTGATATGGGAGTGATAATTTCAACTAGTTGAAGCCAATTATATATGGAGATCTCTAGGGAGATTCTGGGAAAGGTTTCTTAGCTCTTTCGAGCAATAAAGGGAAGAGATGTTACGGCATTTGGACCTTACGCCCGGACTTGTAACAGTCAGACTGTGATCATGAAAGGATCCAGTTTGAGCACAAAGTTTACGTAACAATGATGGCAGAGTCTAAAGAACAGAAAAGCCCAGATCCTTGACAATATCATGAAGCCACCAAATTAACCAACCCTGAGCTGGCCAATCTCTGTGATTCCATGTAAGGATAGGTATAATAGTTCCTTATTATTTAAATCTCTTAGAGTCACAGTTTCCTCTTATTTGTAGCTATAAGCACCTTTACTAAGTGCATAAAGCATCTGGCTGGTTGGAGAGGCATGTGAATAGCTACTATAAGGTACCATTATACAAGGGATAAGGTTAGATTTGAAAAGAACTGGTCTTCACTCTCAAGAGCTTACAATCTATTTTTTATTAGACATATAAAACAAATTGGGAAAAAAGTGATATACCAATTAAAGAAAAAAAGGAGCACAGGTACACAGAATAAAGAAACCATCAGTGAAGGACTTTAGAGGCAGTTTTCTAAAAGAGATAAAACCAATACGTGTGCTTTTTCTGCAGCACTAAATTCAATTAGTGTAATTCAACTTCCAGGAAGCTTTCTGTTGTAGATATCTATAGTTCTATCACTTGAGCACAGCACCCTCTTGCATGTGGGAAATGTGACTTCCTTTACTCTCTTTGAGCTCAGGGATGGGCACCAGACCCAAGGTGAGCTAGCCAGAGCCATTATCTTAGATTTTTTAAAACTTGGGATCATAAGGGCTCATAAGGATTCGGGTTACACAGTTGTATGGACTTGTCCTAAGACTTGTGCATTTCTTTGTAAATTTTGTATCAAAAGAAAAAGGTAAATAAGTATTAAACCCTATAGTACCCATGCTGAAGTATTTAGCAGAAAGTATACTGATAGCTGCAATTTATTTTGAAGTGAATTTTTTAAAGATGCAGTGACAGACGGGTGACTGACTGATAGGTATGTGACACAGCAAGCAGAGTAACATATTTATACATACTTGTACTGTAAAGTATAGTAAAGTGTCACTTTAAAATAATTTCAACTTTGCTTTTCATTTGAAAACTTCATAATAAATTTGGGTGTGGGAGGAACTCAAACTGCAGTCCCACTCTGCTGGCAATGCTGTGAGCAATAGCTCAGGAGATCTCTCTGGTGACGTTTACCAGGGTTTCAGTGAACAAGCATGCAGAAAGAATCAGGAATAAGCAGTGAAAGAGTTTTGAGTTGTCTGAGTTGTCTCCAGCTCCAGCTACCCTTGAGGCCTAGCTGCATCCCTGCCATTTCAGCTGTTACATAAGCTAAGAACTTCTGGTTTGCACCTAAGCTAGATCAAGGTGAGTTCCTACTGCTTACAACCAGAGTCTTGACTAACTTACTAGCCTAAGGCAATAACAAGCATTGCAGACAAAGAAAGATGACCACCGTAGCATTACTTATAAGAACAAAACACATAAATTACCTGATCATTCAATAAAAGAAAAATAGTGAAAATTTTGTGGTATTTTTGATGACATTAATGCTCTGGATAAAATATTAAATGAAAATCTCACAAAACTACATATATAAAACTATATATATACACACACATATGCATACACACATGCATATACATTATGATCCAATTTTGTAAAAAGAAAAAAACTGACAGAAAAAAAAATCACATGAAAATATATAAAATCGTCACCCAGGCACAGTGACTCATGCCTTTAATCCCAACACTTTGGGAGGCAGAGGTGGGTGGATAACCCGACATCAGGAGTTCCAGACCAGCCTGGCCAACATGGCAAAACCCCATCTCTACTAAAAATAAAAAAATTAAAAAAAAGAAATTAGCTGGGTGTGGTGACACACATCTATAGTCCCAGCTACTCAGGAGGCCGAGGCAGGAGAATCACTTGAACCCGGGAGGCAGAGGTTGCAGTGAGCCGAGATCACACCTAGGCGACAAAGCAAGACTCCATCTCAAAACAAAAAACAAACAAAAAATAGACAAAGTTGTCAACTTTGGTTATCTCTGAGTTTAGCATGGTTTTGTTCAAAATTTATACTTTACTTGCTAAGTTTTCTTCAACAACCATATATTACTTTTAGAATAACCAAAAAGGAAGTTAGTTTTAAAAAATTAATTTACTGCCATTAAATATTTAAAAGGTTAGGCATGATGGCTCACGCCTGTAATCCCAGCACTTTGTAAGGCTGAGGTGGGAGGATCACTCGAGCTCAAGATTTTGAGACCAGCCTGGGCAACACAGAGAGACCACATCTCTACTAAATATTAAAAAAAAAAAAAAAAAGCCAGGCCTGGTGGCACATGCTTGTAGTCCCAGCTCCTTGGGAAGCTGAGATGGGAGAATTGCTTGAGCTCAGTAGAAAGAGGCTACAGTGAGCTATAATTGTGTCACTGCACTCCAGCCTGCGTGCCAGAGTGAGACCTTGTCTCAGACAAAAAAAAAAAGATAAGAAAAAAAGACATGGGTTGCTTCCTAGGCACCATTCCCACCACAAATGATCTACATATTCATATGTGTCTTAAATCGCCCATTCATTTCCCAGGGCTGGGGACACAGGAGCACAACAGTTAAGATCATGACTTACACTCACTGTGTACCCACAAAAATTGAAAATAATTAAAAAAAAAAAAAAACGATCATGACCTGTGAAGTCACAACACCTCAGTTCAAATCCCACTCTGCTCTTTACTAAATTTATGGTTTAGGGAAAATCAATTAATCTTTTTCACCTTAATTTCTCCATCTACAAAATGTGGAAATAGTACCTTACAAGTTTGAGAAATAAATGAGATAATATATACGAACATTTAAAACAGTGCTTGAAGCACAACAGATGTTAACCATCATTGTTACCGTTCTTATTGACAACTCTTCTACTTTAATACAGGTTGAGTATCCTTATATGAAATGCTTGAGACCAGAGCTGATTCACATTTCAGATTTTTTCAGATTTCAGAATATCTACATTATACTTACTGGTTGAACATCCCAAATTTAAAAATCTGAAATCTCAAATGCTCCACTGAGAATTTCCTTTGAGCATCAAAATGTTTCAGTGTTCAAAAAGTTTCAGATTAGGGAGCATTCAGATTTCAGATTTTCAGATGTGGGAGGCTTACCTGTAACAGAATTTAACTCCTCAGGCATTACGAATTCACTCTTTTCTGCCTCCTCACTACTACTTTTTTTTTTTTTTTTTTAAATGGAGTTTTGCTCTTGCCACCCAGGCTGGAGTGCAATGGCGCAATCTTGGCTCACTGCAACCTCTGCCTCCTAGGTTTAAGCGATTCTCCTGCCTCAGCCTCCCAAGTAGTTGGGATTACAGGCACCTTGCCACCATGCTTGGCTAATTTGTGTATTTTTAGTAGAGACGCAGTTTCACCATGTTGGCCAGGCTAGTCTCCAACTCTGGACCTCAGGTGATCCACCCGCCTCAGCCTCCCAAAGTGCTAGGCTTCGAGGCGTGAGCCACCGCACCCCAGCCCCTCCTCTCTACTTCTAAGTATCAGTTTTTACACCTAGCCTATTCCCTCTTTTCAGTCACGCCTTGTCCTAGGCACAAGATGACATTCCATTGCCCAAGTCTGGGCCTCCTCCTTTTTGAAGCTAAGCTCGCAGGCTCCATCTTATCCTTCCCATCTGCTACAGCTCCTTGCCAGTTCATTCCACCTCCCTCTCCCTCATCTTTCAAGTGCTTACAACAGTGACTGCTATGGCTTTGTTCTCTACTGGTTTTTCTCTCTCTGGCTGAAAATGTACACATGTGCCATTTTTTGAGAAAAAAAAAGCCAAAAACAATTTGAACCTACTAGAGCTATTCTATATTTCTTCTTCCTTTCACATTTATACTTCTCAAATTAAAGTCCCACAACCTGGTTCCCTACACTCTACTGAAACTTCACTTAATAAGATTACTAATGGCCTTCTTATTGCCAGATTCAATAACTATTTTAGGCTCATTCTGTTTGTTCTGCAGCCTCTGACACCGCTATGTGCTCTGTTTGCAAATGCTTCTTTGGCGTCCGTCTGGGTCTTCTCCCAGTTGTTTGGCTGCTTTGTCACTTTCTTTCAAACCAGATATTCTTCAACGAATAAGCCCAGTGCTTCCCATTCCCTCTCTTGGAGGTCTTGATGCTTCCCATGGCTTCAAATATTAGCTCTAAGGTGGTGACCATATATCTAACTCCAGTCCTGACTTCTCAGTTTCAGTCCTTCTTCTTGAGTTTCAGCCATTCATTTCCAACGACCGGTCAGGGATTTCCAATTGGCCTTTCAATCTAACAATGTCTGAGAAGTCTGATATTCTACCCACAAACAGCTACTTATTCTGATTTGCCCTCTGTAGTGAAGGATACCAACTGTGGGGAGACTGCATACTAGGCAGGAGAAATCTGCTCAAAAAAAAAGAGAGTCAAGGCTGGGCACAGTGGTTCATGCCTATAATTTCAGCACTTTGGGAAGCCGAGGCGGGTGGATCACCTGAGCTCAGGAGTTTGAGACCAGCCTGGCCAACATGGTGAAACACTGTCTCTACTAAAATACAAAATTAGCCGGGCGTGGTGGCACGTGCCTGTAATCCCAGCTACTCAGGAGGCTGAGGAAGGAGAATCGCCTGAACCCGGGAGATGGAGGTTGCTGCGAGTTGAGATTGCGCCACTGTACTCCAGCCTAGGTGACAGAGTGGGACTTCGTCTCATTAAAACAAAATAGAGGCAGGCAAAATCCTTTGAATTTTCCATGATGACGCCTCTTGCAGACACCTCCTCTTCTCCATTTTTACTGTACCATCCCAGTCTAGTCCTGTGCTATAACATCCTGACTGGTCACCCTGCCACCACTCACCACCCATCTCCACCAATCTAGCAATCTATCTTATATTAAAATTAAAATACTGCTTGTAGTATACCACTTACAAAGATCAAATCCAAACTCCAGACAGTTTGGACTTTCAGGAGTTTGAAGTCTCTGAGAGTTGGGCCAAAGCCTACTAGCCTTGTGCCCTGCCTTCAAACCCTCATGTTTCAGAGAGCTCTGTCCCAACCAAATCAATCCACTCAGTGCCCTCTACACACCTTGTAGTCTCCCTGCCTTGCATGAACAGATCTCTTTCCTCCTCTAAGATTATCCAAATGCCATCTGCCCTTCAAATATCTGCTTAATCCCACCATAAGTTCTTCCAACAACATTTTAGCCTACAGTATTTTTTTCATTATCATTAGCAGGCACTTTACAGATAGTAGTTAACTTTATTTAAATCTCACAGTAATGCTCTAAGTTAGGTACTGTTATTATCTATATTTAACAGATGGGGAAACAGAGGCACAAAGCTAAGCAACTGCTCAGACATATTGCTAATGAATGGCAGATTCACGGTTCACACCCAGGCAGTGTGGTTCCAAAGTCTGTGCTCTTAATCCTCTGTGTTCTGATGCCTATATGGAATCCTTCGGTATTTTTGACTATACTGTTCATTTGTCAATAAGCTGCTTTGAGATATCTCTTCAATTATTAGGTTACAAGACATACTTATGTCTTTTCTCCCCAACTAGACAAATTTCTTAGACAGCAGAGGGTGAACATTTAATTATTTTGATTTTTCCACAGTTACTAATCACTATCAATAAATATTAATTTATAAATTAAATATAAAATATAAGAAAGTGACAGAAATAAGAGTAACTAGCCAAGATTTTAAAATCTGAGCGGTGACTTCAAACAATTTTTAAGTATATAGAAGGTTTAATTAAAGGAAAGCTGGTTTTTAGCTGAGTTTCCATTTCCAAATGATAGAACAATAACAGGAAAAAACTAATGATTATATATTATGAAATGTAAGACATACTGAAAATTTTTTCTCTTCCTTAGAATTCCTAAGAAGTTAAAAAAAAAAAGTCCAGAAAACATTGAGTAGTCTTGCCTGAAAGTAGAGAAATGGATTAGTATTAGAACAGCAAGCACGTAGCAAGAATTAAATCAATGTTTATTTAATAAATGAATGAGCTACCTTGACCACAAAATTATCTAAGCTGTCTCTTATAGAACATGATTTTAATGCAGAACTGCAGTCCAGTAAGTCCAACATTATGAGTCTTCTGAAAAATGTACACAACGACTAAATAACATAGGGTTATTTAGTTCTATCCTTTTAGAAACTGGTTTTAGTTTTGCCATAGCTGATATTCATTTTGGCAATATTTAAGTAACAAATTTAGTCACTTCTTGAAGCCACCGTTGCTTGATAAACATGATAAAATTAACCCACAAAGAGTTTTGAACTCTGCCCTGTAGCTAAGTTTTTCAAGACTCACAATGGAGTCAACAGAGATCAGAATAATCCATTCCCTCCTTTTGTCCTTCCTTCCTCCCTTCATCTCTCTGTATCTGGAATAGGTGGTAGTGTCAAACAAAGGGCAGCCAAGAAAATCTGGCTAGCTGGTTAGTGTCTGGGTGATCAGGCCCTTTGAGATGCCTCACCCTTAGTAAAATTCATTTAAGACTGACAGAGGCACTAGAATGGTTTATTGATTTAATATTTTGTCATATGGGGATGTCATGATGGCATGATCAGCATTGATATGGTTTGGCTGTGTCCCCACCCAAACCTCATCTTGAATTGTAAGCCCCAGGTGTCGAGGGAGAAAGTTCATTGGATCACAGGGGTAGTTTCCCCCATGCTGTTCTCATGATAGTGAATGAATTCTCACGAGATCTGCTATCTCTCCTGCAACCTTGTAAAGAAGGTGCCTACTTCCCCTTCTGCCATGATTGTAAGTATCCTGAGGCCTCCTAGCTATGTGGAACTATGAGTCAATTAAACTCTGTCCTGTATAAATTACCCAGTCTTGGGTAGTATCTTTACAGCATGTGAAAATGGACTAATACAGTTAATTGGTACCCAGGTAGTGGGGTACTGCTATAAAGATACAGAAAATGTGGAAGCCACTTTGGAACTGGGTAACGGGCAGAGACTGGAACAATTTGGAGGGCTCAGAAGAAGACAGGAAGGTGAAGTTTGGAACTTCCAAGAGACTTGTTGAATGGTTTTGACCAAAATGCTGATAGTGATATGGACAATCAAGTACAGGCTGAGGTGGTCTCAGATGGAAATGAGGAACTTACTGGGAAATGGAGTAGAGGTCACTCTTGCTATGTTTTAGCAAAGAGACTGGCAGCACTGTGCCCCTGCTTTAGGAATCTGCTGAACTTTGAACTTGAGGGAGATGATTTCTTCTGGAGGAAGAAATTTCTAAGCAGCAAAGCATTCAAGGTAAGGACTGGCTGCTTCTACTCATGTATGCTCATATGTGTGAACAAAAAAATTATCTGAAACTGGAACTAATATTTAAAAGGGAAGAAGAGTATAAAAGTTTGGAAAATTTGCAGCCTGGCCATGTAGTAGAAAAGAAAAGCCCATTTTCTGGGGAGATATAAAAGCTGGCTACAGAAATTTGCATAAGTAAAGAAGAGCAAATGTTAATAGCCAAAACAATGGGGAAAATGCCTCCAAGGCATTTCAGAGACCTTCACAGCAAACCTCTCATCACAGACGTGGAGACCCAGGAGAGAAGAATGGCTTTGTGAGCCAGGCCCAGGGCCCTGCTGCTCTGTGGAGCCTTGGGACACAGTGCCCTATATCGTACCTGCTCCAGCTCCAGCCATAGTTAAAAGTGGCCAAGGTACAGCTTGGGCTGTTGCCTCAGAGAATGCAAGCTACAAACACTGGTGGCCTCTAAGAGGTATTAAGCCTGTGGGTGTGCAGAAGGCAAGAGTTGACGCCTGGGAGCCTGCACCTAGATTTCAGAGGATGTATGGAAACATCTGGATGTCCACGTAGAAGTCTGCTGCAGGGGCAGAGCCCTCGTGGAGAACATGTACTAGGGCAATGTGGAAGGGAAATGTGCGGTTGGACCCCCCCACATGGAGTCCCCACTGGGGCACTACCTAGTGGAGCTTTGAGAAGAGGGCCACTGTCCTCCAGACCCCGGCATGGTAGATCCACTGACAGCTTGCACTGTGCACCTGGAAAAGCCACAGACACTGGACGCCAGCTCACGAAGGAGCTGTCCAAGGCTGTGGGAGCACACCCCTTGCATCAGCATGCCCCAGATGAGAGACATGGAGTTAAATATCATTTCAGAGCTTTAAGATTTAATGACTGCCCTGCTAGATTTTGGACTTGCATGAGGCCTGTGGCCCCTTTGTTTTGGCCAATTTCTCCCATTTGGAATGGGTGTATTTACCCAATGCCTGTATCCCCATTGTATCTAGGAATTAACTAACATGGTTTTGATTTTATAGGCTCATGGGCAGAAGGGGCTTGCCTTGTCTCAGATGAGACTTTGGACTATGGACTATGGACTTTTCAGTTAATGCTGAAATGAGTTAAGACTTTGGGGGACTGATGAGAAGGCATGATTGGTTTTGAAATGTGAAAAGATGGCTGGGCACAGTGACTCACGCCTGTAATCCTAGCATTTTGGGAGGCCAGGCGGATGGATCATCTGAGGTCGGGGTTTGAGACCAGCCTAGCCAACATGGTGAAACCCCATCTCTACTAAAAACACAAAAAAATAGCTGGGCATGGTGGCATGTGCCTGTAATCCCAGCTACCTGGGAGGCTGAGGTGGGAGAATTGCTGGAACCCAGGAGGTAGAGGTTGCAGTGAGCCAAGATCGCACCACTGCACTACAGAGCGAGACTCTGTCTCAAAAAAAAAAAAAGAGAGATACGATTTGGGGGCACTGGGGCAGAATGATACGACTTGGCTCTGTGTCCTCACCCAAATCTCGTTTCTAATTGTAACCCCCATGTGTCAAGGGAGGAAACTGTAATCCCCACATGTCGAGGGAGAGAGGTAACTGGATCACGGGCAGTATCCTCCATGCTGTTCTCATGATAGTGAGTGAGTTCTCACGAGAGCTGATCGTTTTATAAGGCAGTTTTCCCTGCTCTTGCTCACTCTCTCTCCTGCAACCTTGTGAAGAAGGTGCCTGCTTCCCCTTCTGTCATGACTGTATGTTTCCTGAGGCCTCCCCAGCCATGCAGAACTATGAGTCAATTAAATCTCTGTCCTTTATAAATTACCCAGTCTTGGGTAGTATCTTTACAGCAGTGTGAAAGGGACTAATACAAGCACATTCTGCATTGTAGTTAAACCACATCGATGTAAGTCAGAATCATAATCAGAAACTAATTTCCTAGGAAAGGAAAGACTATATCACCATGATTCCCACTTTTTTTTAATCATGAGAAATCAGTCTCATGAAAATCAGAAATAGGGAGGTAGAATAAGATAGCTGAATAGAAGTCTCCAGTGATTATCTCTCCAGCAAGAACACCAAATTTAACAACTATCCACATAAAAAAGCACCTTCATAAGAATGAAAAGTCAGATAAGTGATCATAATACCTTGTTTTACAATAATATTGTATTAAGGAAAGAGGCACTGAAGAGGGTAGGAAAGACAGTCTTGAATCACCTACAACATCCCTCGCCCATTCGCCAATAGTGGCCATGTAGCACAAAGAGAGAATCTGTGCACTTGGAGGGAGGCAGAGTGTAGTGACTATGGGACTTTGCATTGGAACTCAGTGGAATTCTGTCACAGTGGAAAGCAGCACTGGGCAGAACTCAGTTGGCACCTACCAGAGGGAGCATTTAAACCAGCCCTAGTCAGATAGAAATTGCCCACCCCAGGGCTCAAAAGCTGAGTCCTGGCAAGCCCTGCCACCACATGCTAAAGTGTTCTGGGGCCTTCAATGAACTGGAAAGGCAGTCTAGACCACAAGGATTGAAATTTCTATGCAAGTCCTGGGGCTGTGCTGGGCTCGAAGTCAGTGGACCTGGGGGGCACGTGACCCAGTGATACACAAGCCAGGGTGGCCACGGGAGTGCTTGCAACACCCCTCCCTCATTCCCAAGCAGCATAGCTCGAAGCTCTGGGAAAGATTTTTTCCCTCTGTTTGAGGAGAGGAGAGGAGAAGGAAGAGTATTTTGTCTTGCAACGTGGATACCAGCTCAGCCACAGCAGAATATAGCACCAGACAGAATCCTGAGGCCCCCATTCCAGGTGCTAGTTCCCAGATGGCACTTCTAAACACATCTTGGGCAGAAAGGAACTGCTGCCTTTAAGGCAAGGACCCAGTCCTGGCAGAATTCATTACCTGCTGACTAAAGAGCTCTTGGGCCCTGAATAATCAACAGGAATAGCCAGGTAAGCAGTACTCATTGTGGGCCTTGGGTAAGACTAAGAGCTGTGCTGCCTTCAGCTGTGAGACCCACCACATTCCCAGCTGTGGTGGCTACAGGAAGAGATCCTTTCTGCTTAAGATAAAGAGAGAGAAGAGTAAATGGGACATTGTCTTGCAGCTTGGGTGCCAAGTTGGCCACAGTTGGATAGAGCACCAAGTGGGCTCCTGGAGTCCCCAGTTCTAGGCCTTGACTCCTGGGTGGCATTTCTGGACCTGTGCTGGGCCTGAAGGGAGCCCACTGCTCTGAAGGAAGAGACTCAGGACTGACAGCATTCACCACAAGCTGATCGACAAGCCCTCGGGCCTTGAATGAACATCAGCCATAGCCAGGCAGTGGTCACTGTGGGCAAGACCCATTGCTAAGCTGGTTTAGGTCTGAATTAACAGCCTGTATCACCCCTCCTCCAGTTCCAGGCATCTCAGCACAGAGAGACTCCATTTGTTTGGGGTAAAGAAAAGAAGAGTCTCCGCCTAGTAATCCAGGAAATTCTCCTGGATATTACCCAAGACCACCAGGGTGGTAACTCTACGAGTCTGCAAGACCCACAGTGTTACTGAGCTTGGGGTGACCCTAAAGCAGATATAGCTGCAGTGACCAAAGACTTAGATCCCTTTGACTACCTGGGAAGCCTTCCCAAGAAGGACAGATACAAACAAGCCCAGACTGCAAAGACTACAATAAATACCTAATTTCAGTGTCCAGACTCTGATGAACACCTATAAGCATTAAGACCATCCAGGAAAACACGACCTCACAAAACAAACTAAATAAGGCACCACAGACCATTCCTGGAGAGACAGAAATAAGTGACCTTTCAGAAAGAGAATTCAAAATGGCTGTTTTGAGGAAGCTCAACGAAATCCAAGATAAAACAGAAGGAATTCAGAATTCTACCAGATAAATTTAATGAAAAGACTGAAATAAAAAAGAATCAAGCAGAAATTCTGGAGTTAAAAAGTACAACTGACATACTGAAGAAAGGATCAGTCTCAACAGCAGAACTGATCAAGCAGAAGAATTAAGTGAGCTTGAAAACTGGCTATCTGAAAGTATACAATCAAAGGAAACAAACAAGAAAATAATTCAAAAAGAATGAAGCACACCTACAAGATCTAGAAAACAGCCTCAAAAGGGAAAATCTAAGTTACGAGCTTTAAGGGGTGGGGGTAGAAAATTTATTCAAAGGGATAATAACTGAATTTTCCAAACCTACAGAAAGATATCAATATTCAAGTACAAGAAGGTTACAGAACACCAAGCAGATTAAACCCAAAGAAGACTACCTGAACACATTTAATAATCAAACTTCCAAAGGTCAAGGATAAAGAAAGAAACAACATACAAAGGAGCTCCAACAGGTCTGGCAGAAGACTTCTCAGAAGAAACCTCACAGGCCAGGAGAGAGTGGCAGGACATATTTAAAGTACTGAAGGAGAAAAACTTTTATCCTAAAATAGTATACTCAGCAAAAATATTCAAACATGAAGGAGAAATAAAGACATTCCTAGAAAATAAAAGCTGAGGGATTTCATCAACACCAAACATTTCCTACAGGAAATGCTAAAGAAAGTTCTTCAATCTGAAAGAAAAGGATGTTAATGAGCAATAAGAAATCACCTGAAGGTACAAAACTCACTGATAGAGAGTACACAGAAAAAATGGAATACTGTAACACTGTAATTGTGGTATGTAAACTACTTACATCTTGAGTAGAAAGACTAAAAGATGAACTGATCAAAAATAGAAACTACAACAACTTTTGAAGACAGACAGTATAAGAATATATAAATAGAAACAGCAAAAAATTTAAAAAAAGCAGGGAGGTAAAGTTGAAGTGTAGAGTTTTTATTAGTTTTCTCTATGTTTGTATATTACATTGTTTACGCAATCACTATTAAGTTGTCATCAGTTTAAAATACTGGGTTATATTATTTTCAAGCCTCATGATAACCTTAAATCAAAACACCTACAACAGGGAGAGGCAAGGAGAAGGCAGAGCAAGATGGCTGAAAAAAGGCTCCACTGATCACCCCTACTCCTGCTCCCGCAAGGACACCAATTTAACAACTATCTACACAGAAAAAGCACTTTCATAAGAACCAAAACTCAGGTGAGCACTCACAGTACCCGGGTTTAACTTCATATCCCTGAAAGAGGTACTAAAGAGCATAGGAGGAAGTCTTGAATTGTCAACACCAACCCCTTCCCATCCTGTGGCAGTGGCCACAAGATGCAGAGAAGGAATCTGTGCACTTAGGAGAGGGAGAGCAGCAGTTGCAAGGCATTGCATTGAATTCATTGGTGCCCTGTCATAGCAGAAAGCAAAACTGGGCTGAACTCAGCTGATGCCCACAACAGCAGGAGCATTTAGACCAGCCCTAGCCAGAGGGGAATTGCCAATCCCAGCAGTCAGAACTTGAGTGTCAGCAAGTCTCACCAACGTGGGCTAAAGTTCTGTGGGATCCTAAATAAACCTGAAAGGCAGTCTAGGCCACAAGAGACTATACTCCTAGGTGAGTTCTAGTGCTGAACTGGGCTCAGAGCTGAGGGACTGAGGGGACAAGTGACCTACTGAGACACTAGCTAAGGGGAGTGTTTTCGCCATCTCTTCCCCAACCACAGGCTGCTCAGCTCCCTGCAAAGAGACCCCTTTCTTCCACTTGAAGAGAGGAAAGGGTACCAAAAAGAGGACTTTGTCTTACATATTGGATACCAGCTCAGCCACAGTAGGATAGGGCACCAGTCAGAGTCCTCAGGCCCCAGCTCTCAGATGACATGTCTAGATGTACCCTGGCCAAGAAGGTAACCTGCTGCCTTGAAGGGAAGAACCCAGTCCTCAAAGGATCCATTATCTGCTGACTAAAGAGCCCTTGGACCCTGAATAACCAACAGCAATACCCAGGAGGTATGCCATGGGCCTTGGGTGAGACTCAGCATATCTCCAGCTGTGGTGGCTGCAGGGAGAGACTCCTTCTGCTTGAGAAAGTGAAAGGAAAAGTAAGGGGGACTTTGTCTTGCACGTATGTACCACCTTGGCCACAGGCGAGTAGAGCACCATGTGGGCACCTTCACTAAAAGGAAGAGAGGAATGAAGAGAACACAAAACAACCAGAAAACAAATAAAATGGCAGGAGTAAGTAATTACTTACCAATGATAATACTGAATGTAAATGGACTAAACTCTCTAATCAAAAGACAAAGAATGGTTGAATGGATTAAATAATAATAATAATAAAACCAAGACCCAACGATCTGTTACCTACAAGAGACATACTTCACCTATAAAGATACACATAGACTGAAAAGAAAGAGATGGAAAAAGATATTCCATGCTAATGGAAACCAAAAAGAACAGGAGTAGCTATACTTATATCAGATAAAATAGATTTCAAGACAAAAACTATAAGAAGACACAAAGAGGTCACTATATATGATAAAGGGGTCAATTCAGTAAGAGGTTATAACAATTATATATGCACCCAACACTGGAGCATCCAGATATATAAAGCAAATATTAAAGCTAAAGAGAGAGATGCTAATAGAATAATAGCTGGAGACTTCAACACCCCACATCCAACACTGAACACATCTTCCAAACAGAAAATCAACAAAGAAATGTCAGGCTCAATCTGCACTTACAGACCAAATGACCTAATACTTACAGAAAATTCCATCCAGTGGCTGCAGAATACACATTCTTTTCCTCAGTATATGGAAGCTTATCAAAGACAGACCATATGTTAGGTCACAAATGAGTCTTAAAACATTCAAAAAATAAAAATAATATCAAGCATCTTTTCTGATCACAATGGAATAAAACAAATCAATAACAAAAGGAATTCTGAAAACTATACAAGAACATGCAAATTAAACAATATGCTCTGAATGACCAGTGAGTCAATGAAGAAATTAAAAGGAAATTGAAAATTTATTCGAACAAATGATAATGAAAACACAACATACCAAAACCTATGAGATCCAATGAAAGCAGCAGTAGGAGGAAAGTTTATAGCTATAAGTGCCTACATCAAAAAAGAAAAACTTCAAATAAACAACCTAATGATGCATCTTAAAGAATTAAAAAAGTAAGAGCAAATCAAACCAAAAATGGGTAAAAGAAAATAAATAATAAAGATCAGAGCAGAAATAAATGAAATTGAAACAAACAAACCAATTGGAAAGACTGATGAAACAAAGAGTTGGTTTTTCAAAAAGATAAAATTGACAGACCTTTAACCTAACTAAGAAAGAGAGAAGATAAAAAAAAATCAGAGATGAAAAATGAGACTTTACAACTGATACTGCAGAAATTCAAAGGATCATTAGAGGCTGCTATGAGTAACTATATGCCAATAAATTGGAAAACCTAGAAGAAATGCATCAATTCCCTAGACACATAAAACCTACCAAGACTGAACCATGAAGAAATCCAAAACTTAAACAGATCAGTAATAAGTAATGCAATCAAAGCCATTAAAAATTCACTGGGACCCAATGGCTTCACTGCTGAATTCTACCAAACATTTAAATAAAAACTGATACCAATTCTACTCAAACCATTCCAAAAAAAAAAAGAGGAAGAGGGAATACATCCAAACTCATTCTACAAGGCCAGTATTACCCTGATACCAAAACCAGACAAAGACACATCAAAAAAAGAAAACTATAGGTCAATATCCCTGATGAACACTGATGCAAAAATATACAACAAAATACTAGCAAAAGGAATTGAACAACACATTTAAAAGTTCATTCATCATGACTGGAATTTATCCCAGGGATGCAAGGATAGTTCAGCGTATGCAAATAAATCAATGTGATATATCATATCAACAGAATGAGGACAAAAACCATATGATCATTTCAATTGATGCTGAAAAAGCATTTGATAAAATTCAACTCCCTTCATGAGAAAAACCCTCGAGAAACTGGGTACAGAAGGAACATACTTCAACATAATAAAAGACATATAAGGCAGACCTGCAGCTAGTATCATACTGAATGGAGAGAAACTGAAACCATTTCTTCTAAGATCTGGAATGTGACAAGGATGCCCACTTTCACCACTGTTATTCAATGTAACAGTGGAAGCCCAGGCCAGAGCAATCAGACAACAGAAAGAAATTAAGAGCATCCGATTTGGAAATGAAGAAGTCAAATTATCCTCGTTTGAAGAGGGTATGATCTTATATTTGGAAAAATCTAAAGACTCCATCAAAAAACTATTAGAACTGATCAATTCAGTAAACTTGAAAGATAGAAAATCAATATACAAAAATCAGTTGCATTTCTATACATCAATGGCAAACAATCTGAAAAAGAAATCAAGAAAGCAATCCCATTTACAACAAGTACACATAAAATTAAATACCTAAGAATTAAGTTAACCAAGGAAGTGAAACATCTCTACAATGAAAACTATAAAACACTGATGCAAGAAATTGAAGTGGACACAAAAAAATGGAAAGACATTTCATGTTCATGGAATAGAAGAATCAATATAGTTAAAATGTCCATATTACCCAAAGCAATCTACAGATGCAATGCAATCACTATCAAAATACCAATGACATTTTTGACAGAAAATAGAAATAACAACCCTAAAGTTTATATGGAACCATAAAAGACCCAGAAGAGCCAAAACTATCCTAAGCAAAGAGGACAAAACTGAAGGGAATCACATTACCTGACTTCAAATTAAATGACAAAGCTAAAGTAAGCAAAACAGCATGTTACTGGCATTAAAAAACAGATACATAGACCAGTGGAACAGAATTAAGAATCCAGAACAAATCCACACACCTACAGTGAACTAATTTTCAACAAAGGTGCCAAAAACATACACCGGGAAAAGGACAATATCTTCAATAAATGGTGCTGGGAAAACTGGATATCCATTTGCAGAAAATTGAAACTGTCCACATCAAAACACAAATCAAAATAGATTAAAGACTTAAATTTACTATCTCAAACTATGAAACTACTAAAACAAAACACTGAGAAAACTCTCCAGGACATGGGAAGGGGCAAAGATTTCTTTAGTAATACTCCAAAAGCACAGGCAAGCAAAGCAAAAATGGATAAATGGGATCACATCAAGTTAAAAAGTTTCTGCACAGCAAAAGAAACAATCAACGAAGTGAAGAAACAACTCACATAATAGGTGAAAAATCTGCAAACTATCCATCTGACAAGCAATTAATAACTAGAGTAAATAAGGAGCTCAAACAACTCTATAAGAAAAAAATCTAATAATCCACTGAATAGACATGTCTCAAAAGAAGACATACAAATGGCAAACAGGAATATGGAAAGGTGCTCAACATCACTGATCATCAGAGAAATGCCAATCAAAACTGAAATGAGGTATCATCTCATCCCAGTTAAAATGGCTTTTATCCAAAAGACAGGCAATAATAAATGCTGTCAAGGATGTGGAGAAAAGGGAACCCTTCCTTGTACACTGTTGGTGGAAATGTACATTAGTACAAATCATTATGGAGAACAGTTGGGAGGTTCCTCAGAAAACTAAACATAAAATTACCATATGATTCAGCAATCCCACTGCTAGGTATATACCCAAAAGAAAGGAAATCAGTATATCGGAGAGCTATCTGCACTCCCATATTTACTATAGCACTATTCACAATAGCTGAGATTTGGATAAGTGTCCATCAACCGACGAATGGATAAAGAAAATGAGGTACACAGTGGAGTAATATTCAGCCATAGAAAGAATAAGAGCCTACCATTTGCACAACATGGATGAGGTTATTATGTTAAGTGAAATAAGCCAGGCACAGAAAGACAAACTTCACATGTGCTCACTTATTTGTGAGGCAAAAAAATGAAAACGATTGAACTCATGGAGATAGAAAGTAGAATTATGGTTACCAGAGGCTGAGAAGAGTGCTGGGGGTGGAGGAAAGTGGGGATGCTTAATGGATACAAAAATCTAGTTAGATAGAATGAATAAGATCTAGTGTGTGACAGCACAATAGGGTGACTACAGTCAACAGTAATGTATTACACATTTTAAAATAGATAAAAGAGTATCACCAGATTGTTTGTAACACAGAGAAAAGAACAAATGCTTGAGATGATTAATATCCCATTTACCCTGATGTGATTATTACACACTATACGCCTGTATCAAATATCTTATGTAACTCAGAAATATAAACATCTACTATGCACCCACAAAATTAAAAATAATTTTTTTTAAATCGGAAATACTTGTAGACTGTAGAATTGTTGCACTGTTCTGTGTATAGAGAATTATACAGGAATTATGGGGGTACTTGATAAGTCTCTACTCCAAAAAACAGAGTTAAATGTTCCAAGTGAACAAAGGCATCAGACTACAATAGCCACACTCTTAACCTTGGAAACAACCACACCCCCCTATAAAGTGCTTTGATATACTCTTCCAGAATTTATCTCAGTTTGAATTTCCTTTTATTATCTTCCACAAATGGCCAGCAGGACTTCTGATGGACGTATTTTTGTGGATATGTAAATATACACAAATTATCAAAGACTCCTGCAGGGCAGGAAACAATTCTATCAAGTTCTGCAGATTTTCCAGATCTAATGTATCTGGTTAATCTTCCACTTTAACACAAGGGCAAGCGTATCTCTTTAATTTTTATTTATTTTTGAGAGGTGAGAATGGGGAATTAGAGAAAGTGCTTCATTTTGGCTCCAAGGTATTGACAACATGACATGGAATTTTACGCTATGCACAAAGAAAACATTAGATAAAAGACTGAGTGGAAGACCTTTAAAACTTGTCCTCCCTTCTACAGGAAATTTTAGCTGGCACATGGCTAATGAAGTTAAGACTACACTTTCCATTTTCCTTTGCCAGTAGGTATAGCCAGTAGCTAAGTTCTCACCAAAGGAATGTGAGTGGTAGTGATGTGTAACACTTTCAAGCCTTGGCCTTAATACATTGGGCATACTCTCCTCTGCTATCACAGAGTCCACCAAAGGAACCATGGAAGTCACCCATGCAGGATGGCAGAGCCACCTTGCCAGCCTGAGTACCGTGAGGTCATAAGAAAGAGCCTGCCTGTCAGCCCTGGACTGTTAAGTGAGAGAAAAATAACCTTCTACTTTTATCAACGTCATTGGGTCTCTTTGATGCAACTGTTTAATCTGTACCCTTACTGACAGTTATTGATAAAATTAAACATCAGACCCACATGTTAGAATCCAAAACAATTCTTTGCAAATTTGTAGTACTGAAGTACTAATTTGTCAGAAAGAATATCTCAGTATAAATCTATTCCTACACACTTGATGCCTAGGAATTCATTAGTTTTTTAAGATAAAAAAGTAATGGTTAAGTCCATAGTGTTAAACCCAAGAGACAGAATTGCAAATTACTTTGGGGAAATTAAGGGGTTTCTGAGGAACACATGCATTGTCAACACTAATAATAAAAGGCAAATGGAGTGGGAGGAGTGGAAGAAATGATAAACTATTCATTGTGATTTTAATTCTGCAATCCAAGTATATCCTGGAAGTGACAGATGTTATCTACATAATACTTTAACATTCTTATATATAAGAAGGAGCAATTTCTTTTAATGTTTCCTATATATAAGCAGAAGTAATTTCAATACCCCCAAATTATTATCTAGATTAGTTTTTCATCAAAATTTACCTTAGCAAACCGTCCTTTGTCTACCTTTTTTCCCCCCCAAAAGAGACACCCAGCCTGGGCGCAGTGGTGCAATCATAGCTGACTGTAACCTCAAATACTTGGGCTCAAGCCATCCTCCCACCTTAGTCTCCAGAGTAGCTGGGCCTACAGGCATGTGCCACCATATCTAACCAGTTATTTCATTTTTTTCTTTTCTTTTTTTTTTTTTTTTTGAGACAGAGTCTCGCTCTGTAGCCAAGACTAGAGTGCAGTGGTGCAATCTCAGCTCACTGCAACCTCTGCCTCCCAGGCTCATGTGATCCCTACACCTCAGCCTCTTGAGTAGCTGGGACTACAGGCACATACCACCACATCCAGCTAATTTTGGCGCATGGGGCGGAGGGGTTGTTGTTGTTTTTGAGACAGGGTCTTGCCCATGTTGTCCAGGATGGTCTCAAACTCCTGAGCTCAAGTGATTTACCGACCTCAGCCTGGGATTACAGCAAACCTAACTAATTTTTAAGTATTTTTGTAGAGATAGAATCTCACTATGTTGCCTGGGCTGGTCTCAAACTCCTGGCCTCAAGCAATCCTCCTGTCTTGGCTTCCCAAAGCACTGGGATTACAGGCATGAGCCACTGCACCCAGACCTGTTTACCAAATTTTTAATAACATTTCCCATATTCAATGTCAACAACGAATGTGACATTAATTAATGACTGTATCTTAGCTCAACCCAATAATACCAACTTCAGCCTTATTAAGTATATTTATTCCTCTAACCAAATGAACCTGGGGTTAACACTAATTTCAAATATGGGTAGATGTTCAGTAAAGAATCTGAGACTCTGGTGTGTAAATTCAAATAGGATAGATGGCTGATGTTATAAGTATTTATAACCAGAAGACCACTGTTCTGCTCAAGAATTATATTGTGCCACAGACAACTTTTGATATTAACCAAAGGTAGAAGCACAGATGATCAAAAATAACTTGCAAACCACTACTAGTTGGCTTTGAACAGTCTATTAATTTTTAAAAGCGATTTATTTGGTCACATTTGCTCAGAATAATATGAAAAATAAACTAAGTTCCTTGGGTACAAGCCAAATGATGAAAGGAAAACTAGTAGTTAAACCAATTCAATTTGGGTATAAAAGCCCACCACAAATAAAATAGAAAGTAAGCCAATTGTGAGAGATAAATGAGATTTGACTACAGGTGTTAAAAATAAGATATTTTAAACATGATTCTGTGTTAGGCTTGATATGGAATTAGGCTCATAGATGTGCAACTAAAGAAAAATTGTGCTCTATTAGAGTTCACAGGCTAAGAGAAACAAATATTTCTAGAAACTTTTAGGTGGTTGGATTGCCGATCTTAAAGGCTTCTCACAGGGCACGGATGTTGACGTTCTTAGCGCTTTTTCCTTAAAAGTCAAGGTTCTTTATCAATACCTAAAATGAATGGGACATGTGAATCATAAGCACTTCTATATGTATTCCAAATTTTAAAATGGGGCTGAGATAGTTTAGGACTCAAAAGTATACTACGGGCACAGGCACCAAAATGGGGGCACATAGGAAAGTAGGACTTTTCCTCTTCTACCTTGCTACTGCGCCAAAACATCAAACAACTTTTTGGCCTGGGTCAAGTTCCATCTTTTGATTTTGTTCAGTGCCTAAGAAATCACTGGCATGTAATAAGTGCTAAGTAATAATACACATGGTGGAGGTATAATAAATTAATATGAAATGTTCCATAGGAGGTCTGATTTTATGGATCAGGCTAGTAATCCATGAGCCATATTTTTGATAAATTGGTTTATGTTACAATAAACTTTATTATATTACAACAGATTCTGCTGGCTTCCAGCATATTACATACTTGCAAATCCCAAACCTATAAAGCATTTTTTAAAAATTTAAGATTGATAAAATCATGTCCATCTTAAGATGCCTCTGGGCACTTACATGGTATAAAAGCAGACACAAAATTCTAAGAAAAAGAAAGCCTGGCTCTGTTCAGATTTACTTTTTGTTCTTTTTTAAGTACTAAACAAAAGCAGTATGTCTTATACCTGAAGGTCAACCCAAAGTGCAAACTTTATAAAGATTTATAGAATAAAAAGTCTATCTCAAGAAAATACTGGTATCCCTGGACAGCAAAGACTTGTGCCGACTAGCAGGAGAGCTTCAGCGGTGCCTCACTGGAAGCGAATGTTAAGATACCTAAGGGTTTAAGTATAAATTTTTTAAAACCATAAAATCACTACTCTGAATTAACTCCAAAGCAAAGCAGAGCTGTGATGTATCTCATGCTGCGTTCTATGATGTTACATGCTAGAGTGGCAATACTTTACACACAGCATTGCCTTCCCATGGTCTGTACTAAACAGAGCCCTTCTCTTTCACATACATTCACAGCTTGATGAGAAGGACATCAAGTCAAGAAAACACAGTAGCTGTCTTAATGCTGGATGCAGGTGCAATGATGAATAGAAACTTAAAGACAATGTTTCTGGTCAATTCAGATGAAAGACTCCTAAAGTGAAGTGCATATTATTCATATTTATTCTAATTTTTGTTAGAAAAGCCTGGACAGGTGGCCTTCACTACTCTTTCCCTAGTTGATTTCATCTACCCAACAGCTACAAAGTATATATCAGTAACTCTCAACTTGTTATCTCTTATATATACACAAGACCTATTTTCTAAAAACAAGTCTTGTGTATCCAAATCTCTCTGGAAACTTCCATTTGATGACTCACATGCATCTCAAACTTGGTAAGTCTCAACTAAATGTTCCGTCTTCCCACACCCACAGTATGTCTTTCTTACTGGTTTCTGTATCTCATTAAATTGTACCCCCATTCACCCAGCTGTTCAAGCCAAAAACCCAGTGTCAAGGATGTCTCCCTCTCTCATTCTCTTCTCTACCCATTCTCTTCCACATCCACTCTATCCATTATATTTGTCATTACCACCCTCAAAATATACCTCAATCTCATTTTTCCCCCTGCATTTCCACTGCCATCACACTAATCCAGAGATTGCAAAGTGCCATCTATGAGATCCTATCGTCTGACTGGCAAGGCTATTCCATCTGGCCCATAATATTTTTATAAACTACTTAAATTAATTGGTAATATTTATAAATTGAAGAGTTTAACAAAACACTCTAGATTATTTACTTCTCTTGGAAAATTTAAAAAGCTGGCAACACTGGGCATATGATTCCACTTGGCCTAACCTGGGTGGGACTCAGGAGAGGCTACACCTCTTAATACAGGGTCTATGCTCTCCATTGCCTCCTAACACTTAGGCCCAAAGAAAGTTGCTATTATCAATGCAATATTATTTTGCTTATAAGGATCTGTTTTATACTTTTATACTACCTGGCTACTGAAAGCAAACGAGTTTGTGAACGACATTCTATTTTATTTCTTTAACTCCATTAAAATGTGAACCAGATCATATCACTTCCCTGATTAAACCTTCTAATGACTTCATATTATCTTAAAATAAAAATCTAAACTCTTACCTAAAAGGCCCTGCATAATCTGACCTGTCCAGTCTCATCTCCTGCCCCTCCCCTGACTCACTATGCTCTATCCATACAAGCCTTCTTTCTTGTCCTTGTTACCAATCTAGAAAGGCTCTTCTCACAGATATCCACATGGGTGACTCTTCCCTGTTATTCAGGTGTCAGCTCAAACATGACTTTCTAAAAAGGTCTCCTCTGGCCACAGAGGTATTACCCTACTTCCCCACCCAAGCCTATAACCCACCCTCACCATGTTCACTTTCTATCACCTTGTCTGATTTTCTTCACAGCAATCATTGCTCTTTAACATTACCTTGTTTACTGATTTATTTATCTATTGTATATATCACCCCTCTAGAATGTAAATGGTGCAGGGACCATGAATGTCTTACTTGCCATTGTAATTGCAGTGATTGGCACTTAGTAATAAATGTTTGTCAAATAAACAATGCACTACAATAAGAGCTCTTACAATTTTCAATGCACTCAGTTAATACCCATTTACAATTCATTTCTCATTTTTTCTAATCTGGAGGCTAGCCTTTTTTGCAGGTTGGGATGCCATGACAGAGTTCATTTACTCATTCAAAAAATATACATTGCACCTGTTCATGGTACTGAGCTCAAACAACCAAAAACCCTGCCCTGAAGGAATTTATAATCTAATAGGGAGGGACAGATGATTAACAAAAGTTAGTAAATTATATAGTAAGTCGGCTCTCCATATCCATGCATTCCACATCCATGGATTCAACCAACCAACTGTAGATCAAAAATATTTTTTAAAAATAATAAAAATTGTAAAACGTAAAAACCATTACAGTATAACAACTATTTACACAGTATTCATATTGTATTAGGTATTGTAAGTAATCCAGAGATGACTTTAAGTATGCAGGAGGATATGTATAGGTTATGTGCAAATACTATACCATTTTATATAAGAAACCTGAGTATCTGGGAATTTTAGTATCCATGGGATACTAAAAATAAAATACATAAGGGGAAAGAGGGGGTGCTGTGAATGTGTGTCAGTGAGTGTGTGTGTGTATGTGTGTATATGTATGTATATGGGGAGGGTGCTACAATTTTAAATAGAGTCATCAGGAAACAGCCCACTGAAAGGGTGTCATCTGAGGAAACCTGGAAGGAGGTGAGAAAGGAAGCATTCCAGGTAGAGGGAACAGCAAGAGTACAGGATCTGTATGTAGCAGGAGTTCATCTGGTGTGGAACAGCAGGGAGGCCAATGCAGTTGAAGAGTGATGAGGGTGTGGGCCAGGCTTGGTGGCTCACGCCTGTAATCCCAGCACTTTGGGAGGCTGAGGCGGGTGGATCACCTGACGTCAGGAGTTCAAGATCATGTTGGCCAACATGGTGAAATACCGTCTCTACTAACAATACAAAAATTAGCCGGGTGTCGTGGCAAGCACCTATAATCCCAGCTACTTGGGAGCCTAAGGCAGGAGAATTGCTGAGGCGGAGGTTGCAGTGAGCCAAGACCATGCCATTGCACTCTAGTCTGGGCAACAATAACAAAACTCTGTCTCAAAAAAAAAAAAAAAAAAGAGTGATAAGGGGAGATGGTTGTAGGAGATGAAGTCTGAGATAACAGGAAGTCAGATCATGTACGGCACTGCAGAACATTCAGGAAGTTTGGCTTTTACCCTGAGATGAGAAATGACTGGACAGTTTTTTATTTGTTTGTTGTTTTTTGAGACAGAGTCTTGCACTGTCTCCCAGGCTGGAGTACAGTGTCGCAATCTCGGCTCACTGCAACCTCCGCTTCTCGGGTTCAAGCAATTCTCCTGCCTCAGCCTCCCAAGTAGCTGGGATTACAGGCATGTGCCACCACACCCAAGTAAATTTTGTATTTTTAGTAGAGACAGGTTTCACCATGTTGGCTGGGCTGGTCTTGACCTCTTGACCTCTGGTGATCCACTAGCCTCGGCCTCCCAGAGCGCTGGGATTACAGGTATGAGCCACCATGCCCGGCCATAATTGGACAGTTTTAAGAAGGTTTTGACTTATGTTTAGAAAGGAACAATCTCTTGGTTTAGATAGTGGCGATGGATGCACAACTTTGGGAATATACTAAGAAACACTGAATTGCACACTTTAAAAGAATGAACTTTATATGTGACTTACGCCTTAATATTAAAAAAACAAACACACACACACACACACACACATACAAAATGCTCCAGGGGTTGAGAACAGACTATAGGAATGTGAGAATGGAAGCAGGTAGACCAGGTATCAAGCCACTGCAATAATGTAACAGAGAAGGTGATGGCTTGGATCAGGTAGTAGCAGTGGATATGGTAAAAAGTGGTTCCAATTCCCTATATATTCTGAAGGCAGGGCCCCTAGGATTTGCTGATGGATTAGATGTGGTACATGAGAAAAAGGGATGTAGGATGACACAAAGGTTCTATCCAATGAGTTTTCTCTTTCCTGATATAGGCCTTGCCCCTTCCTGTTAGACTTTCTTGTTCTTCCTTCCTGGAATATTGACAAGGGGCTGGAGATGGATCTACAAAGACAAGAATGAGGACAAATGCCAACACACCAAGAATATCAGAGTGGAAAGACAGAAACAGCCTGGCTTCTGAAGGTACTGCTGAATTCTTTTACCAACCTATCATCTAATAAGAATAAACACTCCAATTATTTAAGCCAAAATTTCCTGTGATTTGTACTAAAATGTATCCCTAATTGATACACATGGTGATTTTTTAATGCAAACATACTTCATTTTATTTCTCTTTGATTTATGACACTGCAGATACTGTGTTTTTCAAAACTTGAAGGTTTCCAGCAACTCTATTTTGGGCAAGCATATTAGCACTATATTTCCAACAGCATATGCTTGCTTCATAAATCTGTCACGTTTTGGTAATTCTTGCAATATTTCAAACCTTTTCATTATTATTGTATCCGTTATGATAATCTTGTTTGTTTGTTTGTTTGTTTTGTTTTTTTGGAGACAGAGTCTCACTCTGTGCCCAGGCTGAAGTAGTGAAGAAGTGGCATGATCTCGGCTCACCACAACCTCCACCTCCCGGGTTCAAGTGATTCTCTTGCCTAAGCCTCCCAAAAAGCTGGGATTACAGGTGCCTGCCACCACGCCCGGCTAACATTGTATTTTTAGTAGAGGTGGGGTTTCATCATGTTGGTCAGGCTGGTCTCGAACTCCCAACCTCAGGTGATCCGCCCGCCTCAGCCTCCCAAAGTGTTGGGATTACAGGAGTGAGCCATCACTCCCGGCCTATGGTGATCTGTTATCAGTGATCTTTGATGTTACCATTGTAATTGTATTTGGGGCATCACGAGCCTCATCCATATAAAATGGTGAACTCAATGGATAAATGTTGCTCCATTTATCTGATTGCTCCATCAACTGGCTCTTCCCCCATGTCCCTCTCTCTCATTGGGCCTCCCTATTCCCTGAAACATGACAATATTGAAAGTAGGCCAATTGTGACAACGTCCTCTAAGTGTTCAAGTGAAAGGAAGAGTGACACATCTCTCACTGAGCAATATGGCAAAACCTTGTCTCTACAAAAAATACTAATAATTAGCTGGGCATGGTGGAGCATGCCAGTAGTCCCAGCTACTCAGGAGGCTGAGATGGGAGGATCGCTTAAGCCTAGAAGGTCGAGGCTGCAATGAACTGTGATCATGATGCTGCACTCCAACTTGGGTGACAGAGCAAGACTCTGTCTCAAAAAAATAAAATAAGATAAAATAAATATAAACCTGCTAAAACAAATCCTTTAATAGCTTCTCCTTGTTCTCATAATAAAGTTCAAAATCCACAACACCTTCACCTTCTCTATCCTTGTTTACTTGCTCCAACCACATTGTCCAACTTTTTGCTTTTCTCAGTTCTTTGAGCCTATCAAGTTCCTTCTCATCTCAAGGTCTCTGTACATGCTGTTCCTTCATCCTGCACCACCTCTCCCTCTCCTTCACCTGGTTACCTCCTGTCTTTCCTCAAGTCTCAGCTTAAACATCATTTCCTCAGGGAGGACCTCTCAAAGAATCCTAAACTTCACAACACATATCATATGATAAGTGAAATGGTAGAATTAGCTATATGATTGCTTATTTATTATCCATCTTCACTTCTAAAATATAAGCTCCTTAGTGGCAGGGACTTTTTCTGTCTTATTAATATTATCCGGCACACTGTAGGCTTTCAGTAATTATGTGTTAAATGAATATATGAATGAAGTTTATTTTCCATTGTGAAAATTTTGCTAAGTTCTAAGGAGTTAAAAAGAAAAACATTCCTACCTACACAGCAATATTTCAAATTTTCAAATTTTGCAGTATAAATTATATAAAACACTACTATACCCTTATTTTTTATACTCATTTAGTTACCTCTGACTCAAAATTATGTTTCTCTGCAGCAAATCTGTAAGTACACTGTTCTCTAGAAACACATCAAAAACATTTATATGGTTAATATTTTCAGTACAGACAACGACCCTAGATTATTTCAATTCCACTCATTTTTCCTCCACCAAAGATGGGATAGGATCAAAAACACATTTATATTTATATTTTCAGTAGAAGTGATAGGATTATTGTCAATTTCACGTATTTCACTCCACTAAAAGATTTTCCAGGCTGAAACAATTCATTTCCCTTTCATTTACACACTTATCTGTGAAGGCAGCATGAAGTATGCCATAGGAATCATCTCTCTTCGAAGTCTATTATGTATGCTTTGTAATTTACTGAAAATTGAAATCATCAGTAATCATTTCTTCCTGTTCTCTTGTCGGGCTAGAGTTCTTTTTTTGTACAGCTTTCTTTTCAGGTTTTGCCAACACATTTTTTCAAGTCATTTTTCCTCTTCTTTTAAAATGAAAATGTGCCTACAAAGTTCAAAATAGTGCATTCCTAGATGGCATCTTGGAAGAAAGAATAGAGCAATTTCAAAGCAAAATATCTATTTTTTTCCCAACTCACACATTAATCTTTCCCTAGAGATATGTAAATAGGTAAAGAAGTGAGGTCCATACATAAAAAGAAACAGTGTACTAAGATGTTTACCTGAAAAACACACTATAATTCAAATATTGTTAAGGGTCATTGTCAATATGTTTAGGCCAAGAGCACAATCTACTTTTAAATTGTTGTAACCTGATAAAAGGGATAAAAGTTTGACATAGTATTCCTCTAAAGAGAGCAATGTAAAAAGATGAGCAATAAATCCATAAGGAAATGGATAGGGCCAGGCAGACATTATAGAAAAGGCACCAGGAAAAATCAATAACTGCAGGAAGGGACAAGAGAGAACCCATGGGTAAAGGTGACTTGTAAATTCTAAGGATTTAAGATCTCTTGGAGGATTTTCATTGGATTGGGCTGTTTTTCCCCAAATCTAGTCTCTCAGTATAAACTGAAGTGAAGGCTATCTTCTTAACCAGAAGTTCATAATATTTTTTAAAAGTAACCTACAATGTGACTCCTTTTAATGTCCAGTTTCATAAACGTGCCTCACACTTCAGAGACATTCACAAAACGTCCCTCAGTATTCTAATGAGCTATCAACGCTAGTAAGATAAAACATGATGCTAAATCCCAGTTATTTAACTGTAAGTGTCTCTTTATGAATCTGTATCACCCAACCAGCTATTATGGTTAAACAGATAATGGATAGAAAACACTCAATACTGTGCTAGCACAGAAGCACTCAAGATAAATTAGCTATCCTTTGTTCCCATGGCATTGCCCCAAGTCTTAAGAAATGTGATGTCTCTAAACTGAGAGCCCTGGCAACCTGCTCTGGAGGGCATTATATTTGTCCCCAAACAGGCTGGCTCTTTTTTGCTTACTATTTGAGAATCAAGAAGAAAGTAAGATTTCAGTAGGTCCTAACTTAGGAACTGTCAAACTAAAGGAGAGAAGCAATCCAAAATGACAGCTGTCAGGAGAGAAAAAAAAAAAAACTTAATGGTAATAACAAGGTTTCTGCAAAAATAACTTTTCCCAGACAGTTGACACCAGAAGAGACTGTGCAGCTAAGCCTTCAGAGTAGGGAACCACCACCCTACTGCTTTCCTTTCTTTCACAGGTAAGTTTCTCAAAATAGTTGTCTATACATGCTGTTCCCAGTCCCTCTTTCCATTTTGAACCTACTCCTATTCAGCTTTCCTCCTACCACTCCTCTAAAACTGCTTCTCAAGGGCATTCAGGATTTCCATTTTGCAAAATCTAGTCATCAATCATCAGTTTTCATCTTACATGATCTCTTGGCACCCGACACAGTTGATCACTCCATCCTCTGTGAAAACACTTCCCTCCTTGGCTTTCAAGAAACTATCCTCGCCGAGCCACCATTTTGCCCCTGCCTTAAAGGCAGCTCTTTCTCAATCTTGTGTACTGGATCTTCCTCTGGTACCTCATCCAGTCTCATGGCTTAATAACTCCTAAATTTACGTATCCAGCGCAGACGTCTCCCTTGGACGTTAGACATATATTCAACTTCCTCTTCAACATCTCCACCTGGACATCTAAAAGGCATCTCAGATCTAAAATGTTCAAACTGAGCTACTTCAAAACCTATTCTTCACTGTCCTTATCTCAGTCTAATAGAGTTCTATCCTTTCAGTTGTTCAGGCAAAAATCTTGATATCATCCTTGATTCCTCTCTTTTTTTTTTTTTTTTGAGACGTTGTCTCGCTCTGTTGCCCAGGCTAGAGTGTAGTGACGTGATCTCGGCTCACTGCAACCTATGCCTCTCGGGTTCAAGTGATTCTCCTGCCTCAGCCTCCCAAGTAACCGGGACTACAGGCACGTGCTACCACACCTAGCTAATTTTTTGTATTTTTAGTAGAGACGGTGTTTCACCATGTTAGCCAGGATGGTCTCAATCTCCTGACCTTGTGATCTGCCCACCTCGGCCTCCCAAAGTGCTGGGATTACAAGCGTAAGCCACCACGCCCGTCCTCTTTCTTTTTTTTCTTACCCCATATCAAATCTATTAGCTAATGCCACTGGCTCTACCTTCAAAATACGGCAGAATCTAAAGCAATCCCTACCTCCACTGCTTCTACCCTCATCCAAGCCACCAGTATCTTTTGTCTAAATTATTCTGGTTAGAATGTGTCTGCCCTTATACAACCTATGGTCTACCTAGAAGTTACAACAATCAAATCACAGGATTCCTTGGCTCAATACCCTCCAGTGGCTGTCAATCTCACTCAACCAAGCACTCTGCAATCTGGCCCCATTTCTTTTCTGACACTGTCTTATACTACTTTCTCTTCAGCTTCAGCCCTAGTGCCCTTCTTACTATTCCAGGAGCATACCAGAGCCAGTTGCTGTTCTCTCAGCCTGGAACACTCTTTGCCCACATTGGCTTGTTCCTTAATCTTCAGGTCTTTACTCGGATGTCACCTTTATAATGAGGCCTTGCCTATTTGAAATTGCAAACCCACCCCATAAACATCCTCTTCCTTGCTTTATTTATTTATTTTGTTGTCTCTTTCTCCCCAGTAGAACATAATTTCTATGAAGACAGACATGTTGTGCAATCTGTACTTCACTGAATCTTTAATACCTACAATACTCAGGTTATTCAGACTGGTTTGGGAATCTTCAGAGGGAAGACAATGCTCAGGCATCAGGCAGGGTGATGTTCATTCCAGGCAAAGGGCATATCATGTTTAAAGATACAGAACAATGAACTAGCACAGTGTACACCTGGAATCTCGAAGCAGTTTGGTTTGATTGGTGCTTAATGTTTCAGCAGGAAATGAGACTAGCAAAGTAGGCCAGGATCTAACACTTACTAAGCGTTACTCTACTCTATGCATTGTTTTAATCCCTTTATATTATTCCCATGCAATTTAAACATCATAGCAAACCTTCTACAAAGAAGCCACTATTGTTATTTCCATTTTATAGGTGTGCAAACTGAGGACAGAGAGGATAAGTAACTTGGCCAAAAATCACTCAGCTAATAAATAAAAGCCAAATTCAAAGCCAGGCAGACTAACTCTAGAACTGCACCCTGAACCAATACACTATATTGCCTCTGTGCTATGGATCTTGGGTTTCATGGTATAGACAAGGAGGAGCCACTCAAAGGTTTTACACTGGCGAACAATAGGTTTAGTCTGCATTTTAGGATCACAGCAGTGGGGAGAATGGATTAGAAAAGTGTAAAGAGACCTGCAAGGTCCAAGCTATAGAGATGTTAAAGGCAGGGTTTAAGGCAGCGGTATAAAGAAAGGAAGACTTTACAGACACCCAGGAAGATTTTACAAACACCCAGAATGTAGAAATTATTAGCGATTTTAAGAGTGTGGTGGCCGACGACCCAGGAATTCCTGCTCTGCCATTTACCATTCTCTCCGTACGCATTTACATTTACAGAAAAGAATAAGAAATCACAAGCTGAATGAAAATCAAAGTATGATACTATGAGGTGGCTCAGCATCTAAATATCACAAAGCAGGAATACAGTAAAACTGGACTGGAACATTTGGCTTAGGATCAAGATGCAATTAAGGGCCTCTACCTTAAGTCCAATCCTGTATCTTGGGATTTTCCTATCTTCAGGTCAACCACACAGTACAGAAATCAGAAGCAGTGTCCAGCATACTTAGGCTTACATGCAAAGAGAGAACAAGAGTGAGATACGGGATGAATGCCTGGGTTGCACGAAGTGTTCTGCTTGAACTTACTATACTGACTGTACGGAAAGAGGAAGTATAAAGGTAGTCCAGAAAGGGGAAGTAATGGCAGGACTACCTCATGAAGGCAAGATATTCTCAAGAAGAAGAACAAGACGGCAAGGCTGGCCCAATCCCAAAGATTAAAAAATATATATAAAAATGGGCTGGGAATGGTGGCTCATGCCTGTAATCCCAGCACTTTGGGAGGCTGAGACAGGTGAATCACCTGAGGTTAGGAGTTCGAGACCAGGCTGGTCAACATGGTGAAACCCCGTCTCTACCAAAAATACAAAAATTAGCCAGGTGTGGTGGCAGAAGCCTGTTATTCCAGCTACTTGGGAGGCTGAGGCAGGATAATTACTTGACCCTGGGAGGCAGAGGTTGCAGTGAGCCGAGGTCATGCCATTGCACTCCAGAAAAGAAAAGAAAAAAAAAAAAAAGAAAAAAGTAAGAAAGAAAGAAAAGAGGGCTCTATGGCTGCATGGTAAATATAGCCTGATCAACATCCTGGACCCTGACTAATTAGGTTAGCATAATATTAATATATGTTCGTCCCTTTGTATGCATGGGGGATTGGTTCCAGGACCCTCATACTCCCACCAAGGATATCAAAATCCACAGATGCTCAAGTCCCTTGCATCAAATGGCATAGTATTTGTATAGTATAACCTACACACAACCTGCTGTATACATTTTTTTCTTCAACCCACATCAGTCAAATCCTGTATATTTTAAATCACCTCTAGATTACTTATACCTAATACAATGTAAATGCTATGTATATAGCTGGTGCACTGTATTGTTTTTTATATTTGTATTTTTTAAATTGTATTGTTATTTTTATTATCTTTTTTTCCCCAAATATTTTCAATCTGCAGTTGGTTCTATGTGTGGACACACAGGGCTGACTGTATCAGGAAAAGCCATCAGACCCTAAGTATGATGAAAACGAAGGGGGCAGAAGACAAACTGGATTACCACACTATGACGGATCAATCTGAAAGTCAAATTCATGCCAAGACAGTGGTGAGGGGAATATAATTTCACTTGATATTGATTAGATTTGGAGGGGGCAGGCTGGTCTCTAAAACAGATCCAACACAAAGCTGTCATCTTAGCCAGCTTAACTTAATTCTAGCTTCTTTAAGCCTGATGTTTTGAGTGTTGGAGAAGAACAAACTGGTTATCCCTTACACTATATTCCCTAATACTAGTTGAGGGATGACCTCTCCAAAAGATCAAGAGCAAAAGGTATTTTTAAAAGATTCTAGAAAATGTAGGATACTCTGTGTCATAAGAACCAAAGCCAACACAAATAATCCTTCCACCCTTGTAAAAGAAGAGGTAATGGCAAGACTGACCGTTAATAATCTAGCTAAATGATAGAACTTAAAAGATCTTTGACTAGCTGAGTGTTGTGGCATGTGTAGTCTCAGCTACTTGGGAGGCTGAGGTGGGAAGATCAGTTGAGCCCAGCAGTTCAAGATGCAGTGAGCTATGACTATGCCACTGCACTCCAGTCTGGGTGACAGAGCAAAACCTTGTCTCCAATTGAAAAAAAAAAAAAATCTAAGACTGATTACTAAACCATTGGGAACAGGAAGTTCTGGGTTCAATGAATTTCTATATATTTTTTCATACCAGGCACATGAAAGACATTAAACAAAATACACTATTTACTAGTTTAGCCGTCTCGGTGTCAACTTTTCAACATTTTGATGAAAACACATTCTTGATCGTACTAATAAAAGAAACCATATGGTATTGAATATTTTCAGCATCTAAGAAGGTAAATCTCAGAATCAAATCCTTAGACAAATATAAATTAAGATGCATGGCTAGCATAATATATGAGCTACATGATTTGCCATAAAATGGAGGAGGAGTCAGTCACACATCATATTTTTGAGTGAAAAGCAATCTCACAGCTATTAAGAGATTCATGACGTGTCCATCACACGGATGCTATAGACAGCCACACAAATCTTGTGAACGTTTTGTCCCCAAATCAAGGGACTTATCTAAACTATACAATGACTAATTCAACCCCTCTCAGAGGAATGAACTTTTCGAATAAAAGACAAATAAATGGAAATGCCAGCTACTTTAAATCAAGCACTTAACTAACGTGTTGCTACTTAAATTGTAGATAAATATTCTGGCCTACATTTAAGGGAGGCACGAATGCAAATGTGGGTCATAATGAATGAGCTCTATTTAGAGAATGGCTTTAAGGTATACATTTACTTTTCAAGTCTCCAAAAAATAATCTTCTGATTTTATTAGAACGGGGCTTGCATACTGTTTGGAAGTTACCAGAAAATCAATTGTGCGCTGTAGTTTCAAGTGATATATGTCCTTTTCACAGATTTCAAAATCCCCAAAATACTGGATTTTGGATACTATCACAACCTTGGGGTATTCCCCAGACTCTAAGACTTTAAAAAAAAAAAAAAAAGGAATGGCATCCTCAGAAATAATGGGCTTCCAGAACCTTGGCCGTAGTGAAAGCAGCCAGCAGGGTACATTAGACTCCACTCTTGCTGTTGCAGCGGAGCCTGCCAAGTCTACCAGTGGGCCAAATTAAGGCTGTTACAAACACGTTTTCCTGTTCAAATGGATTAGGAAGCTCCAAAATGTATTCATCTTAGAGTCTGAGTAACATCAAAGCTCTGGGTGATGCTACCAAAGAGAAACAACGACTTCAAAAACAATATTGCTACAGTCCCCTCCAGCACCCCCAAACTGGAAATCTTTATTTATGTAATGCCTTTTGATTGAATGAGTGACCTGGAGTCCTTTCTCCAAGATAAAAGTATAATCTGCTGGTTAGCTATTCTTCTAGAATAGATTATTGCTCACCAAGGTTTTGTTTCTTTGCCTCACTGGTTAAAAGATAATTTTACTAAGGATGACTCACCCCATCTCTAACTCTCCTTGCCAGTGTTTGTTGCTGTTGTTCATTACCAGCAAAACTGGAGAGGGAAGACACATAGACACATAAAGACAAGTATGTCACCCATTACAGGCGGTTCTCATTATTCCAGAACCACAGTTATCTGAAAAAGGACATTTAAAGTGAATTTACTTAAAATAAGCACCAAAATTCCATAATGAATGTAGAAAAGGGGTTTCATTACATTAAAAATTGAGATTAAATGTAAGTATATATTTAATCTTCTACTTAACAAAATGTATGTAATAAATGCAACTATATGCTAACCAAAATAGTAGTAGTAGTCGTAGTAGTAGTAGTAGTAGTAGTAGTAGTAGTAGTCGTAGTAGTAGTCATAGTAGTAGTAGTAGTAGTAGTAGTAATGATAAACAGTTGTTAGATATCTTTTAGTTTTTCTAGCATTTCCTAACTTCCCCAGCACAATTATAGTGAAGAATATTCTTCCAAAAATACCTGGACATCACCAACATCCCTTCAATTTTTAATTGTCAGATTCTTCTTTTGAAATGCCTACCATGTAATCATTTTGGTGGATTTTCCCTTTTTCAATTATTCACTGGTCTCAAGCTGCCAGAATTTTATTTGCCAATGGCTTCATATGTCACTCTGGCGGCTCTTCAGCCTCACTTTTCTCTATTTCATGAAATCTTTATTTCTCGTATTTTTGCAAATCTGCCATTTGACTTTGCAATTGAGTACACTGATTTTACATCTTCCGAACAATCAGTAAAACACTATAACTAATGGGATGTGCAGGAATAGAATTCACAGGGATGAATGTTTGAGTGGGAACTAATTTTACACGTGGACAGTTCATTAGTGAACATTTTTATACTATGATTACTTCTGTTTCCCTATGCAACCTTCAAAACTGCAAGGCTTGAGGTAATGAATATTCAGCTAACAAGGGCATCATATATGAAAGGCCACAGTCATCATGGAAATGCCTCTGTCTTTGGGAACTAGAAAGGTTTCTCAGGGCACTAGAATCACATCCCAGAGGTCCATCCTAACATTCTACATTTTAATATTTCCTGTCTGCATGGCCTATCATCATAGTATAAAAAGACTAAATAAAATGATAACTAGTATGCATCCCACTCTTTGATCATGAAAATGATTTCAATCTGGCACCATTCACTAACTATAACAGCAAAATTAAAATCTTGAGTTACTGATTTAAGCATTCAAATGTATATCTGACAACTGCCAGATTCCAGACCTCCTAAGGGGTCTGGAAAGTCAAATGGTAAATGCTTTTAGAAGATTAAGAGATACATAGCAAGCATATGGATATTATCCTTGTCCTATAAAGTGTGTGCGTGTGTGTGTGTGTATGTGTGTGTGTGTGAGAGACAGAGAGAGAGTGATTTGATCATCCAGGAGTAAAAGCTATTACTTCAGAATCCAAAGTCCAAAATAAAACTTTTTTTTTTAACTTTGAAGCCTCACAAAAAACAAAGATAATGCCACAAGATGATAAACAGATGGAAAAGACAGCACTGTGTGTTTAAAAGACCTTTGGCTGGGCGTGGTGGCTCACGCCTGTAATCCCAGCATTTTAGGAGGCCAAGGAGGGTGGATCACCTGAGGACCAGCCTAACCGATATGGTGAAAACTCGTCTCTACTAAAAATACAAAAATTAGCCAGACGTAGTGGCAGGCACCTGTAATTCCAGCTACTTGGGAGGCTGAGGCAGGAGAATCGCTAGAACCTGGAAGGTGGAGTTTGCAGTGAGCTGAGATCGGGCCATTGCACTCCAGCCTGGGGGACAGAGCGAGACTCTGTCTCACCAAAAGAAAAAAAGAAAAACAAAAGGGCCGGGCACGGTGGCTCACGTCTGTAATCCCAGCACTTTCAGAGGCAAAGGTGGGCGGATCACGAGGTCAGGAGTTTGAGAACAGTCTGGCCAACTTGACAAAACCCGGTCTCTACTAAAAATACAGTAATTAGCTGGCAGTGGTGGCAGGTGCCTGTAATACCAGCTACTCAGGAGGCTGAGGCAGGAGAATCGCTTGACCCCACAGGCAGAGGCTACAGTGAGCTGAGATCGTGCCATTGCACTCCAGCCTGGGTGACATGAGGAAGACTCAGTCTCTAAATAAATAAATAATAAAATAAAATAAAATAAAAGACCTTTAGAGTCAGACAGACCTCGGCTTCAGTCCCAGCTGTTATGTTCTTGCTGTGTGATTATAAGTTCAACACTCTCAAAGCCTCAGTTTCTTCATTTGTGAAATACAATAGTTGGATAATAATACTTATTTCCTGGGTAAGACCAAATGAAATATTCAGTGTCTGGAAAATTGTAGTCATTACCTATGTTATAAACCATATCTTAGCTAATAAAATAATTTTCCTCCTTCTTCCAGGCATTATGACAACAATGTAATAATGTAAGTCTTCCACCTATTTATAAAAACAGGTATTAGGATATCACTATGAGGACTCTGTCAGAATCCCTTGATAACGTCAATATTATAAACAAAGCTTCCCAAAAAACAGAGGTCCCAGACCAGGAACATTATCTTCTAAGCCCTACAAATAAAGGGGCAAGAGTAATTTAGATATGAGAGTAGGTTCTTTCTCAGTGACAATGTAAAACATAACCAACTGTGAAGCTGGATATAGCCAAGTCAGAATCCACTTTTCTGATTTTGAGATCTTAGAGAAATTACTTAACCTTTCTGAGGCTGTATGAAATGAAGATAATAAATAAAGCCTGCCTCCAAGAGTTGTTTTAAGAACTCTTGGTGGTTCATGCCTATAATCCCAGCACTCTGGGAGGTCAAGACAGAACAATCACTTTAGCCCAGGAGTTTGAGACCAGCCTGGGCAACCCAGTGAGACCTTGTCTCTAGAAAAAAATAAAAATAAAACCAGCCAGGTGTGGTGGTATGTGCCTGCAGTCCTAGCTACTCCAGAGGTTAGAGGGTAACTTGAGACCACGAGTTCCAGGGTAAAGTGGGGCATGATTTTGCCACTGCATTCCAGCCTGAATGACACAGTGAGACCCTGTCTTTCTAAAAAAAAGAAAAAGAAAAAGAAAAAAAAAATTTATCAGGTCTAGGAGCCTTTTGGTGGAGCCTTTAGGGTTTTCCAAGTACAGAATCATATTGTCGACGAAAAGAGATAATTTGACTTCCTCTCTTCCTATTTGGATGACTTTTATTTCTTTCTCTTGCCTGACTTCTCTGGCTAGGAATTTCAGTACTATGTTGAATAGGCATGGTGAGAGTGGACGCCCTTTCTTTTAATGTTTTCAAGGAGAATGCTTCCAGCTTTTGCCCCTTCAGTATGATGTTGGCTATGAGTTTGTCATAGATGGCTCTTACGATTTTGAGGTATGTTCCTTTGATGCCTAGTTTGAGGGTTTTTTTTATCATGAAGAGATGTTGGATTTTACCAAAAGTTTTCTGTGCATCTATTAAGATGATCATATGTTTTAAATTCTGTTTATGTGGTAAATTACATTTATTCACGTGCGTATGTAAAGCCTACTTGGTCATGGGGAATTAACTTTTTGATGTGCTGCTGGATTTGGTTTGCTAGTACTTTGCTGAAGATTTTTGCATCTATGTTCACCAAGGAGATTGGCCTGTAGTTTTCTTTTTTCCCATGTCTTTGCCAGGATATCAGGGTGATACCACCTTCATAGAATGAGGTACGGAGGAGTCTCTCCTCTTTTCAGTATTATGGGTAGAATAGGTACCACCAGCTCTTTTCTGAATGGCTGGTAGAATTTGGCTGTGAATCCATCTGGTCCAGGGTTTTTTGTTTTGTGGGGTTTGTTTGTTTGTTTTGGTTGCTAAGTTTACTATGACTGATTCCATTTCGAAACCTGATATTGGTTTGTTCAGGGTTTCCATTTCTACCTGATTCAATCTTAGGAAGTTGTCTGTTTCCAAGAATTGATCAATTTATTCTCGATTTTCTAGTTTGTGTGCACAAAGGTTTTCATAATAGTTTCAGAATACAAAATCAATGTACAAAAATCAGTAGCATTTCCATACACTAATAACATTCAAGTTGAAAGCCAAATCAAGAATGCAATCCCATTTACAATAGTCACACACATAAAGGGAAACAAAACAAAACAAAACAAAAAACAACTAGGAATACATCTAAATAAGGAGGTGAAAGATCTCTACAAGGACAACTACAAAACACTGCTGAAATTAGAGATGACACAAATGAATGGAAAAACATTCCATGCTCATGGACTGGAAGAATTACTATCATGAAAATGGCCATCTGCTCAATACAATCTACAGATTCAATGCTATTCCTATCAAAGTATCAATATCATTTTTCACAGAATTAGAAAAAAAATGTTCTAAAATTCATATGGAACCAAAAAAGAGCCTGAATAGCTAAAGCAAATCCTAAGCAAAAAGAACAAAGGTATCACATTTGGAGGTATCACACTACCTACTTCAAACTATACTATAAAGTTACAGTAACCAAAACAGACCTTGCCCCTTTGTTATACACAAAAATTAACTCAAGATGGATTAATGACTTACATGTAAGACCTCAAACTATAAAAATCATAAAAGAAAACCTAGGAAATACCATCTATCTATATGTCAGTCTTGGCAAAGAATTTATGACTAAGTCCTCAAAAGCAATAGCAACAAAAACTGACATGTAGGACTTAATTAAACTAAAGAGCTTTTGCATAGCAAAAGAAACTATCAGCAGAATAAACAACCCACAAAATGGGAAAAAATATTTGCAGACTATGCATCTGACAAAGGTCTAATACTCAGAATTTATAAGGAACTTAATTCAACAAGCAAAAAACAAATAGCTCCATTAAAAAGGGGGCAAAGGACATGAACAGACACTTCTCAAAAGACCTACAAGTAGCCAAAAAACATATGAAAAAATGTTCAACGTCACTAATCATCAGAGATATGCAAATCAAAACCACAATGTGATACCACCTCACATTAATCATAATAGCTATTACCATTATTTTTTACTTGTCAGAAATAAATAAAATGTTTCATTTGTATATATGCAAAATCAAAATATTTTGTACACAAAATATTTGCAAATTAATAAAACAAAACATTACTGTTAAATATAATCCTTTATATAAACATTTAAAAAACTACACAATATTTTGCTTTCCCTTTTTTGAAATTTATTTTATTTTTTTAACTTTTGATTTAGGTTCAGGGATACATGTGCAGGTTTGTTTATATAGGTAAATTCATGTTACAGCGGTTTGAGGCACAGATGATTTCATCACACAGGTACCCATTATAGTACCCAATAGTTATCTTTCTGATACTCTCCCTCTTTCCACCCTCCCGCCTCAAGCAGACCCCAGTGTCTACTGTTCCCCTCTTTGTGTCCATGTGTTCTCATTATTTAGCTCCCACTTACAAGTAAGAACATACAGTGTTTGGTTTTCTGCTACCGGATTAGTTTGTTAAAGATAATGGCCTCCAGCTCCATCCATGTTCCTGCAAAGGATATGATCTCGCTCTTTTTTTATGGCTGCATAGTATTCCATGGTGTATATGTATCACATTTTCTTTATCCAGTCTACCATTGATGGGCATTTAGGTTGATTCCATGTCTTTGCTATTATAAATAATGCTGCAATAAACATATGCATGCATATGTCTTTGTGGTAGAACAATTTATAATCCATTGGGTATATACTCAGTAATGGGATTGCTGGGTCAAATGGTAATTCTGTTTTTAGTTCTTTAAAGAAATAGCCCCACTGCTTTCCACAGTGGTTGAACTAATTCACACTCCCACTAGCAGTGTATAAGTGTTCCCTTTTCTCCACAATCTCACCAGCATCTGTTATATTTTTACTTTTTGATACAGAATGGCTATTAAAAAATAACAGATGCTGGAGAGGCTGCGGAAAAACAGGGAAGGATTATATACTGTTGATGGGAACGTAAATTAGTTCAGCCACTGTAGAAAGCAGTTTGGAGATTTCTCAAAGAACTTAGAACTACCATTCAATCCAGGAATCCCTTTATTTGTTATATACCCAAAGGAAAATAAATTGTTCTACAAAAAAGATACATGAACTCATATGTTCACTGCAGCACTATTCACAATAGCAAAGATACAGACTCAATCCAGGTGTCCATCAAAAGTGGACTGGATAAAGAAAATATAGTACATATACACCATGGAATAATGCACAGCCATAAAAAAAGAATGAAATCATGTCTTTTGCAGCAACAGGAATGCAGCTAGAGGCCATGACCCTAAGCAAATTAACACGGGAAGAAAAAACTACTCTCTCACTTATGAGTGGAAGCTAAACAGTGGGTACATATGCAAATAAAGATGAGAACAGTAGACACTCGGGACTACTGGTGGGGGGAGGGGCAGGGGCTGAAAAACTACCTATTGGGTACTATGCTCACTACCTGAGTGACAGGACCATTTGTAACCTAAACCTCAACAAAACACAATATACCCATGTAACGAACCTGCATATGTGCCCCTTGAATGTAAAATAAAAGTTGAAATTAGAGAGAGAAAGAGAAAGAGAGAGCATGCAAGTGCACCTAGTACTATAAGGCATCTATCCTTATTACCAATACCCTGCAGATAATGCCATTTTCAAAACAAGATATTAACAATTTGTATTTTTCTTAAGAAGCCAAAATCCGCAAAGATCAAATTATGATGTGGACTCCTTCAGACCCAGATTCTGTAGGGTACACTTAAAAACACATGCTTTGCAGTCTTAAAGACCGCACAGGAAAATAGAAGTCATCACAATATGAAAACATTCTTTCTGTTACACGAAATGGAGGTGTGTCTTATTCCATTGACTGTCTTTCTCCTTCCGCTTCAGTTTCTTCCTCCTGGATCCATTTAATCAGTATTTAAACATGCTTTAGCACCTCTCATCTTTAAAAAGCACATGCATTTCTAGTGTCCACCAGGTACCTGTATTTACCTTAATGGCAAAGTTTCTCAAAAAAAGTGATTTATTCTTTTTTTCTTCATTTCCTCATCTCCCAAAATTTGTAAAAAGTAACTTCAGCTCCCTATTTATTTTTAAAAATGATTGTATAGCAAGTATAACAAAAAATAAATAAAATCTAATAATACTTGCTTAATCAATATTAAAGTTTGGTGTGTATCCTTCCACACCATTCTCTATTCTCATATAAATCCAAATAAACATTTATATACATATGTAAGGTTGTTTATTGATAAAAGAAGTATCTCTGTGTTTTCATCAACAATTTTATTAAAATCCCTCTAGGTTGATTCATATGGATATAATTAATTCTTTTCCATTTTAATTAACTCCCCTATTGATGGGCATTTTGGTAGTTTTCAGTTTTTTGAAGCTATAAGCAATGCTGCAATAAGCATGCTTAGACACCTATTTTCTTTGAATGAATTCTGCCAACAAGGGAATTGCTGGCTTAATGGGTGTATGTATGTTTAATTTTATTATAAAGTATACATTTGCTTCTTTAACCCATTCTAATCTGATTTCCACCACTACTGTATCAGTAAAACTGCTCCTACCAAGGTGAACCGTGCACTGTGTGTTGCCAGAGCTGATGGGCACTTCCCATTCCTCATCTACTTGATCTGGCATTGATGACCTGTCCCTCTTTCTTGAAGCCACACATTCTTCACTGTCCTTTTCTTGCTGGCCATTCCTTCCCCATTTCTTTTTACAATTTCTCCTCTTCTACCAGAGCAAATTTTGGAGCACTTCAGACTCAGTCCTAGGTCCTCTTTTCTTTTTCCTCTACACTTTACTACATTCTATTTCTTTTGGATCTAATTGGCTCCTATGGCTTCAAATATCATCCTCTATGACAACAACCCTTAAGGTTCTATTTCTAGCCCAGACCTCCTTTTCCATCATTGAGCCTATATCTAACAATGCTCCCTGGAAGTTGCATAAGCTGAAGAACGCATCTAAAATCCACTCCTTTCTCTCTGACTCCACCGCCACAATCCTTACACGAGACCACCACTCCTCTCCTATGCTACAACAGAGGTCTCCTAACTGGTTTCGCTCCTTCCACTCCCGCCTACCTCAATCCATTCCCCACAAGGAGGCAAAGTCTTTCAAAAACTAAAGTTAGATCATGTCACATCCCTCACCTTCCCAGGGACCGCACTTTTGATAGACTACTACAAGCTCTTTAACGTGCCTCCCACACACATGCAGACCTGAACGACCAGGTCATTTACCCATCTTTCCCCCTTTACCTCGCCACCACTCCCAGTACATTGACGTCTTTTCATTTCCTTAAGCAAGCCAAGTTCTTTTCTCCCTCAAGATTTCCCTACCTGTCTCTGCTCCAAATGCTTTCTCCTTTTGCCTTTGCCTATCTAACTCTTAATCATCACTTAGGTCTCAAAGAGCTCTTCCCTGAAGGACCTCCCCTGACTCCCCAGTTTAAATTGTATTCATGTTATACCTTTACTGCCCACTTGTGCTTTTCTCTCTCCACACTTATCAGAGCCTATAATTCTTTCTTTACTTGTAATTATTTTGTTTAATATTTGACTACTAAGCTGTAAGCTATAAGGGTAAGGGATGTGTGTTCAAAACTCCCCACTGTAGTTCCAGTCCCAGTACAGTTCCTGTCATGTAGCAGGCACTCAGTAAGTATTTGTTGAATAAATAGGGAAAAAATACTTTTATTTCATTTGGGATATCAAAAATTCCCTGGAGGAAGTGGCATTTCAGCTTACTAAATGAATAGATGGGATTTCAGGAGCGGAGATGAGAGAACATTTCAGAAAGAGGAACTGAGACCACATGTTTGGTACTAGTTAGAGATTTTTTAATTCAAGATCCAACTCAATCCTGGCACCAAGCATAAAATAAGAATCTCACTATATGGCCAGGCGTGGTGGCTGATGCCTGTAATCCCAGCACTTTGGGAGGCCAAGGCGGACAGATCACAAGGTCAGGAGATCGAGATCATCCTGGCTAACACGGTGAAACCCCGTCTCTACTAAAAATACAAAAACAAAAGTAGCCAGGTGTGGTGGTGTAGTCCCAGCTACTTAGGAGGCTGAGGCAGGAGACTGGCATGAAACCGGGAGGCGGAGCTTGCAGTGAGCCAAGATTGCGCCACTGCACTCAAGCCTGGGCGACAGAGCGAGACTCCGTCTCAAAAAAGAAAAAAAAAAAAAGAATCTCACTATATGAAAACAAAGCAGATAAAATAGCAAATGTTACCATTTTTTTCTTAAATAATAATTCTGCAACTAGCTCAAAGTGATTCCTTCACAACTTCTGTCTACCTATGTCACCCATTTCCTAGTCACTTAGGTTCCAAACTTCAAAATTCTCATTGGCTCAACTTCTTAATTTTTTTTCTCCATCAGTCATAAAGTTTGACTGGTTTTTCTTCTGAACTGTCTTTTACAGCTATTTCCTTTCACCATTTAACCAAAGACATTCTAATTCAAGCCCTCTTCACTAATCACATCACTGCAACCTTTTCCTAAACAGGGTTTCTCAACCTTGACACTATTGACATTTGCGGCTGGATAATTCTTCGTTGTAGGGATATGTCCTGTGCATTGTAAGATGTTTAACAGCATCTCTGGTTTCTACTCACTAGATACCAGTAGTATGCACCCCCTCAAAACAATCTCCAGACATTGCCAAATATCCTTCAAGGGAGCAAATTCACCCCCAGTTGAGAACCACTGTTCCCATGAGATGACCTCATGGGAAAAGCCCTGTCAAACCATCTGAACAAAACTCAAACTATCCTTTGAGGCTAACTCGACTTTTATCTTTTCTATGAAATTGTGATGTCTATCAACAAGTGCACAGTTGTTTAATTTTTACAAATAATGAAAAATCTGCATAAAACAAATGAGACCATGATTTGCTTGTCAGTTCAAACAAAGATTCAAAATAATGATAATGCCCATTGTTGATAAGAATATGGGAAAATAGAAACTACCATTCATGGAGAGGAATAAACTGGTACAATATTTGTGGATAGCATTTAGTAAAATGTTTCACACTTTGAGATGATTATAATACTTTGACTCTGCTTGTTTAGAGATAATCAAAGGGGCAAAGACCACATTGTTCTGTAATTGCAAAACTGGAGACATCCTAAAGGTCCCTTAATAGGGAACTGGTCGGGTAATCAACAAGCAACAATACATTTAGAACACTGTGCTATTGTTTAAAAGGATAAAGTAGGTTGGTCTGAAGGTAGTGAGTTATCTCAATTGATTGTTCACAGTCAGTTACAGATCGAAATCCTTATTCTACTCTTTGTCCACTTCTCACTACTGCACTTGACTGAAAAAAATTAAAGACAAAAAAAATTCAAGGAGAAAGTAGATTTTTCGATATAGAATAACAACCACAATAAATATAAAGATACATGTGTAAAGTTTCAAAATAGCATGTACTATATAATACCATTTTTGTAAATAACATGTTTGTGTATGATTATACACAGAAAGCTAAAAGATATGTAAAATATTAACCAAATTTCTGTAGTAAAATAATATTTTAATATATTAGAGGAACTGCTAAATCTTCT
>NW_016804694.1:3403152-3438402 GCF_001698545.2 Rhinopithecus bieti
AAAAAAAAAAAAAAAAATCTTCAGTTTACTTAAAGCAGGTATATTCTCCACCTTTATTTTGGGTAAATATCCTGAGTTGAAATATTTTTTCTTAACCATACTTTTGCCCTAAAGAAATCAATGGTAAAAAGGAAGTTTACAGAGAAAATATATTTTGTGCACAACAGCTTACCAGAGTGATGCATCCATGAATCATACTGAAAATATGTCCCTTGAAATCAAAGAAAACAATATGTTTATACAAAGAATGTGCCCCAGAGTTCCCCAATAAAGAAAAGTGTTTAATCGAAATATTCATTGACAGCTGGTTAGTGCTGATTCTCAAGGAGGAAAGAAAATCAGTGTCATTGTAGTCTTTTGTTTTGTGTGTAAGAGCTGAATATGCAAATCAGCCCAAAATGGAGACTCATTATCTGTTTTACACTTGAAGTGTGATTTTAAGCACTGTAGGTATACATACACACACACATCCAGAATACACATATATCTCAACAAACCATGCACATCATCTGTTCAGAACTGGGAAACGCATGCATGCTTCTACAACATTAAATGGAAGGCAGATGGTAGTCACTGATCAACAGACATAAAATAAAGTCCTTCTAAATCCTGTTCCCTCTAACAGTCCTTCTAATTTTTTTCCTTAGAAAAATATCAAGCAGTTTTTTGTTACTGTTGATTTGCAACTCCAAAATTACAATGGGTAATGCAAAAGAGGATTTCAAAGGAGGAAAAACGTCTTTTGGCACAGATTTCTCTCTCATAGTCTAAGACAGGCGATAACACTAACTTTGAAACTCATAGCATACTGTAGTTTTATCAGTAACTAATGTGTAAATTAGTTCTTTCTAATAACTGAAGATTTAGCTTTCAAAATACATAATTACTGATCATTTTAGTCTGCATCGCATTTCTTTTGCAGGATGAGATGAACTAAAACAGCTGTTACATTCTAATAGCTTCATAATGTGCACAGAATTTCTATGACTATTAGAAATTAAACCTATAGCTTCTTATCAAGAAGGACATATTCATGTATATATATATGACCCACATTATTTGCAAGAACAATTATTAACTAATGAAATTTTAATTTGAAGCATAAGGCCGCTAAAGAAAATATTACAGCTCTCTTATTTATTTATTTATTTATTTATGTATCTATTTTTTGAGACGGAGTCTCACTCTGTCGCCCAGGCTGGAGTGCAGTGGCGCGATCTCGGCTCACTGAAAGCTCCGCCTCCTGGGTTTACGCCATTCTCCTGCCTCAGCCTCCCCAGCAGCTGGGATGACAGGCACTCGCCACCAAGCCCGGCTAATTTTTTGTATTCTTAGTAGAGACGGGGTTCCACCGTGTTAGCCAGGATGGTCTCGATCTCCTGACCTCATGATCTGCCCGCCTCGGCCTCCCAAAGTGCTGGGATTACAGGCATGAGCCACTGCGCCCAGCCTACAGCTCTTAAATGAGGTCAATGCCAACAGTCCACTCCAATCCACAGTCCACTCCCCCCACCTTTCTTCGCATCAATAAAGTGTTTTGGGCTGAAGGAAGTCCAAGTGTTCATGCTACCCCCATTCCTAGCAGGGACTGAGCCCTCTATTTTCATATTGGGAGATGAATTTTTAGAAGATGAACCAGGCCTGGTACTCTGCCCAGATTTTCTGGCAGCTGACAAGCAATCTTGTTTTACTTCTGGTCTACTCTCCCCTGAGCTAACCTTGTATCCACAGACAGCACCCTGATCTAGGGAACTTCTACCATTTATAAGGATCACTGAGAAAGCTCTGATGATTTTACCGACCATGGGACTTGTACTCACAGTTTTCTTTAAACATATTTTCTGTGGAAAACAATATAAAACTTTGTTTCCTGTTATTTCCTTCTAACACTGGGGGAAAAAAAAGTGTTAAAAGGATATATTCGAGAAAAATAGATTATTATCCAGGCACCTGCATTCAGGGATCTTAGAGGGCTAAGGAGATTCAACAAGATATCTGATGAGCCACTACTAGCAAAGGAATATAAAGCAAGGTCCAGGAACTGCAAAATGATTTCAAAAGTATACAAGATATATCATTAATGGCTAATTGGGTGATTCAAGCTATAAATACTATGAAAGGTCAGAGCAATCGTCGTTAAGTAGCATGGGGTGAAATTTGAATGTACAAGATTTAACTCTCCACTGACAGAATTATTAACTACTCAACAATATCTTTTTAAGAGCACCATTGCCAAAGTAAGCAGGATAGAAAAATGACTATGTAATTCACACACAAAAAAATCTGTGTCGAAGTTTGTTTATCTACAAGATCTAATTGTCCCTCTATCTTCTTGGTCATCCAAAAAGCAATAAATGAAGTTTTGTTTCATTGATCGCATTTTCTTATTCACTTCTGAAGCTGGACTGAAGGTCCTGGAAACTCTTCCTCACCAGTTTCATTAATTCCTGGGTTCCATTCCCAGTTCAGTAGCTCGCTTTTGTCTCTGTTCCTTGTGCTGGAGGCTCTTGGCTCATATTTAGAAGCCCCCAAGTCCTGGATGGCTTTGCATTCTATTCCTTCCTTGCTTCAGGATTTCCTAAGTTTCACAAATAAGTGTTGGGAGAGTTGCAGTACACCAAAACAGACTCCTAACGGATATTTCGCAAAGGAAAACTGATAGACTAACATTCATTTCCTCATGTGCAGCATGTACCCAACAATGAAATATCTATGTAACATACTATTTTTCTAAGCAAAAGATGCTAACTCAAGTCCTGGCTCCAAAGAGGGGGACTTTCTTTACTTCCTGGGAATTTTTACTGTTTTCTGTGACAACATAATTTACAGTTCTTCATAGGGAGTCTTTTAATCTTGTAGAAAGAAGTTTTAAAAGAGATAGCTTTAACTAAAACCAAGTAACTCCTAGATACCTTACACAGTTATATAAGGTAACACAGAAAGAGAAGATTGTCATTTATGTATGTTCTCTGAGCTTAGGGACATACGTAGGAATTATGGGTGGGTAGATGGTAAATAGACAATTTTGACTTGCGAGACCAAAACAAAAAAAGGTATTTTTTGTAAGAACCAAGAATGATGCTATAGAAGCAGAAGAATCTAATGATGGAGAGCTTTGAGAGAAGGGTTTAGATTTGGCCAAGTCCAATGCAGAGTCTACCTTAGGTAAGTGTCCTGAATACATAGAACATTCTTTATTCATTATTTTGCCTGGAAGGGCAAAAACTATATCATGAAATTCTTGAGAGCAGCCACTGTGTCTTGTTCATCTTTTTATATCTGGCACCTAAATGAGGTGACTGCAATACAGCATGTGTTCAATAAATATTTCTTGCATGAATGTCTGAATGAATAAATCCCATAAGTAATAAAGTAGTATTGAGAAGAAAAACATGAGAAAAAAGATGTTTGATGATCAACATAGAAGGTGCTACCTGAACTTAATCCTGGGCCTAACTGCTTGGGAAGCAACTGTTAGCAGAAGCAAATATAGTTTTTGCCCTTTCAGAATGAAAAACAGACAATGACTGTTTGTGGTAATAACAACAGGTTATTAGTGTTAGTAACATTATCTCACGCAATAAGCTTATTAGGACACTAATTTATATTCTAAAATTATAAAATACAATGCAAAGGAAAAGGGCAACCCTATTCTATTTTCTCACACAAAAGAAGCTCAACATGTTATTATCCTTTAAACAAAACAAAACAAAGAAGCCTGGATTCAACTGAATAACTTAAGGACAAACAGTCATTTCTTAAAGGTCTTATTGAATATAAAACATGGCGGGTTTTTTGGGTTTTTTTGCTATTGTTGTTGTGTTTTTTCCCCTAATAAAAGGATTCTAGGTGAAAATAATAAACAGAAAATTTCCCAACTAAAAAATACCAACTTAAGATGTGAAAAGATCTTGTAAATAAAAATTTCATAAAATATGGAATTTGTTTCTAAACACAGCTGAATGAAAACAAGCTAGGATTTAAGAATATTAGGTTCACTCTGTAATAATACTCTAAAATGATCTTATGGAGAACTAAAGGGCAGGAAAATTCGAAGCTCTACAGACAAACTGACAAAACATACCTAAAGGATTGCTGCACTCCCTTTGGAGCATTTTAAAACAGAAAACATATTATTAGTATAATGTGTGTGTAGTCTGGGTGGCTGTGACCAGCACTAGTAGAATTTGGCCATAGCAGGCCCTCCCCTACAGGATTGCTGGAAACTGCTCATTCCAAAGAGGCAGTAAGAGCTTCTTCAGGGCTCAATGCCTCCTTCTCCTACTCTAAGGTAAAGCTATTTCTTTACCTTGATTCTTGCAGCAGCAATGTAATGTGGAGTCAGGCAGACCTGGTTACAAATTTAGCTTTTCTAAGGCTCCATTTCCTCATCTATAAAATTAAGTAGTGGTTTTTCTCCTACAGGGCTATTATAAGAATTACACAAGGTAATGAGATGTGCCTGACCCATAGAAGATGCTCAATAAATGTTAGACTGTTCCCTTCCTACCTCTTCTGAGGTCCTGTAACCTCATTTCTCTTTATCCTCATTCCTCTTTTCTTCTGTTTTCTGATTCCTTTTAAATATTTAGAGAATCTATCTCCTATCTCCTTTGAGTTACTCCTCTCTTTCAAAATTCCAAAGGAAGGTTAAAAAAACTTATTTGCATGAAACTGAATAGCTAGACTACAGAAGCCCACATTTCACCTATGCCTTGCAGATGACAACTCAAGAACTAGCTAGCAAGCACCAAAATATACACCTCTGGACTTCGGACATCATTAACTCAGCAGAAAGACTTAAATAGAACAAATAGTTTCACATGTTATTTCACAAATCACAGACTTTTAGAACCATTTATATTTAAATATGATGGTACAAAAAAGCAATTTTTAAATTCTCTTTAGCTTCAAGTAAAATTGTTATAATTTAGTGACACCATGTGGCTACACTTTGCTTTGCATTCTTAGAAGAAAATGTTCCTCTATGTGGGTTGCTCTTGCTAGTTCAACTATAATATCAAGGTTGTAGGTAGATGGACAATTGAAACTAAGTATGAACTAAAAAGATTGCTTTCTTTAAAAATGAAACTATTCCTGTTTCTTTTACATCTGAATAAGGCATTTCTTGAATTGTGAAGCTCTCCAGTCGTAAGAAGAAAGTAAAGGCTCAGCATTATTCTAGCTAGGATTCTAAAGCAATCTAGTGAACACTGAATAACATAAGAGTGTCTGCCTTTAAAAGTAAATAAGTATATCAATGCCCAGTTATGGGCGGAGGTGTAGGGAACAAAAGAGAAACGAAAGAAGACACACATTATACAAGCGTTAATATGGCAGGGAACGAATACTTCCATAAATAGCAATGCTTATTTTCTCATTTGTTTTATGTAGATCTATACCACTGTATAGGTACTATAATCTAATGAGAATAGGAGAACAAAAATTTTGCTATATCTATTGACAGCAGGAATGAGGGGGGCCTAGAATGTATAGAAGCAATAAATGAGACTAAAATGCCATATATCAAAACACAGTAAAGTTAGAGTACTCATCTAATGAGATCTCCTACGTAGACCAGCTACTCCTGAATAACATTCAATGTACATCAAAGAAAATATTTAGATGTTGTGTAAATATCTAAAACAATGGGCTAGGCATGGTGGCTCACACCTGTAATCCCAGCACTTTGTAAGGCTGAAACAGTCAGATCGCTTGAGTTCAGGAGTTGAAGACCAGCCTGGGCAACATGGCAAGACCCCATCTCTACTAAAAACAGAAAAAACTAGCTGGGTGTGGTGGAACATGCCTGTAGTCCCAGCTACTCAGGAGGGTGAGGTCAAAGAATCACTTGAGCCCAGGAGGTGGAGGTTGCAGCGAGCCAAGATGGCACTACTGCACTCCAGCCTGGGTGACAGAGCAAGCCCATCTAAAATACAAAGAAACACACACACACACACACACACACACACACACACACACACACACAAACAAGTAAAACAATGACCAGAAAATATCACCCCCTTCATCTCAGCTTAAAATACCTGCCCCCTGTCTCTGGCCTTCTCTAACTACCCTATTTAAAATAATCCTCCTCCCCGACCTCCATTACTATCACAGTACTATCTTTGCAACACTCATAATTATGTCATGTGCTCTTATTATTTGTTTGTTTCAATCTGTTTCTACCAAATTCCAAGAGCACAGAAACCTTGGCAATCTTCTTCATTGTTGTGGCCTCAATATCAAGTATAACAAGAGCATAAAGTAGGCGCTTATTTGTTGAATGGGTGAGTGATGAATGAATACATAAAATCTATTTCCTTAGCTGGTGAAGCATGCCTAAATTTCCTGTTGTAAGTGAAAGTAGAACCATTCTAGTGAGATGTTTATCATCACTTATGGCCTCTAATGTGACTATGACAACCAGAAGACAGGCTAGCAGCACATGCTCTATGATACCCTTTCTGTTTCCTATGACACATATGGCACACTACAATTTCTCATTCTAAGAAAAGAAGAAAAAGGAGGGCAGTGAACTACAATAATTAAAATACTTGCAGCAAGAATCAAAGAAATCAGTGGAACCGAGTAGTGTATACCCTAGAATCCAGCTCATGATAAATATGGCTGATCACATTAGGATAGCAAAAAATGATTATTAAATAAATGACTTTAGTCAACTGACTATCCCTACCTGAAAAGATATATGCAAAATATCCTAACTGTATTAAATACTTAGATATAAAGCTTAAAAAAAAAACAAGTAGTGGAAAAAAGATATGCACATACACATAAAAGTTTAACATTCTCTAATATTAGAATGAGGAATAATCTTCTAATCATAATACCAAGCCAGAAATCATTAAAAGATGGACAGATTTGAATACATTTTTTAAAAGTAAAATTCTATATGGCAAAAGTACCAATAAAACACTAAAATGTGTAACAAATTTCATATATGACAGGCAAAAGAATAATGTCATATATGTATGTATTGATACAAAGTTCTCACAAGACAAAAGAAAAGACAACTCTCAGAAGAAAAATATGCAGAAGACAAAAACAGGCTTTTCATAAATAAGAAATTAACAAATGGCCAGTATTAAAAGATACTTTAACTCACCAATAAAGAAATTCAAAGTAAAATAGGACTTTTGTTTTCAACAAATTATATATTACATTGGCAAAATGGTGACAGTGTCTGCATTGGTGAAAGTTCACAGAAAGGGGCATTTTTGCATGCAATTGGTAGAAATTGAGTACAACATTTCCAGATGACAAGTTTTATCAATATTTAAAATATATACTACATTATAACTTTATAATGAGAGATATTTCCATTTTGATATTTTTTTAAAAAAGGAAATAAAGAAAGAAACCCAGTTTTGTATTAAACAAGTTCATCTCTCCTATACCAGGCTCTAAATTATCAACTTACACCCATCTCAACACCCTGTCTGGCCTTGTCTCCAGTAAACAATGCTCCTGATCCTCCTCTAAACTCAGTCCAGCCCCTAAGGTAAATCCCTCTCCCACCTATGCTCTTCTTCCCTCTCTCAATGGGCATAACCTTGAGAACTTTGCTTTTAGCCCTGCTTTCTTCTCTCTCAACTTTCAGGTTTTAGACCAAGATTTCACTTGCGATTCCAGCCACCAGTCACATGCACACTTTGAATTCTACTTCTATCCATTCACACTCATGTTTTAAAGTTTTCTCATTTTTCAGCAATATTATATGGCTGCCAAATTAACAGCACCATGTTGAGGAACAGCTCAAAATTTCAAAAGTACCCCCAGGGTAGTCAATATTCACCATTCCTTACTAGTGTTTTCTGTTCAGTACTAGACTCGATTATCTAAGGTGGAAAGGACTGAGAGAGAGTTTACCAGATAACCAAGAAGACAATTCGAAGGTTACAGATTATGGGTAAAGTGGAAATTGCCTTCCCTTAGAAAGAAAAGGCTGATAAGACATAACATGGTTCTCAAGGCATATGAAAAATTGAGCATAAATTGATGAGTCACTTTTCTCCGTCTCCAGTTAAAGTCTGAAGGGGGTAACTGGTCTAAGCTTTTGGCTACATACAGTAATCCCCACTTAACTCACAAACATTCCTAAAACGAGTCCAGAAAGGCAAAGCAGACCATTGCCCTGCATTCATTATCATGGTTGGAATGATCACCCTGGCTTTGAAGACTGATGTTATCTGCCACTAGATAACATCGACTATCTTGCTGAGATGAATGCTGACTGAATTACATTTGACAAGACAGATGAATGGCAAATCTTATGTTATATATATTTTACCAACGAAAATATATGAAAACTCCTAGACATATACAAAGATGGGCCAGTTGTTAAGCTAAAACTGTTTAAGCCATGTTTTCGACTGTATGTATGGATTGGCAATTTAAAAAGTACCAAAAAGACTAGGCTCCAAAGGTGAGAGTGAGAGCCACCTCACAGTGAGAGCTACCATGACCAACGACGATGGCAGGGATGACTCTCTCTGAAGGTCAATCACCAGTCAGGAGTTTCTGAAATTAGGAAAAATAATAAAAATGACTGCCATTTATTGAGCCCCTCCTTTCTGCCAGAACTGTGCTCCATACATGTAAATGTGCTATATCATCTAACTCTCACATCAAACCCCATGAACAGGTGCTGGTATTCCTATTCTTTATGGATGCAGATATTAGGACTCAGAGAGGCACAATCTTATCACAACACAAATATGAGGTGAAACAAAGATTTGAGAGGAGCTCTACCTAACTCCACAGCCCATTATTTTTCTACTACACAATTCTGATTCATATGTGGTTTAGCCTAAACTCAAAGAGAGGATGGGGTAATCTCAGATTTCCCATTCATCAGGTATCATTTTTGTGAATGTATTAGATGTAATCTTTCATCAATACATGACACTTACATTCTTCAGGAATAACCTCCAAATTCAGTTTCCTGAAGAAAAAACAAAGTAACCTTTGCAAAGAATTCAGAACCATTTACCATTACAGAGAATTTTCCAGCACTCATATATGTATTAATGAATACATTGATAAAAAGTCCCAAGGAATATATGTACATATTAATGTTCGATCAATCTCTCTTCATTACATAGTCATTGCCTTGACACCATGAAACCTATGCTAACATTTATAGAGTACCTACTGCATACAAGGTCACAGTCTGAGCACTGTGCAAGAATAATAAAAGATTAGAATCCATACTCCCCGCCTCCAAGAGCTTGTAATTTTAGTATCAGAGGCAAGATAAACACACAAAGGACACTAAAGAACAAAGCTGCCATACAAATGTGCAAATTAACAAACATAATGCAAATTGAACACTTACGTGCTGAGGAAATAAAGAATTTATTTGCCCAGTGAAGTTCTTGGAAGAAGTGTAGTTAGAACATTGTTTAGGTAGACAATAAATAATTGTGAAGATAAGAAAGACCAAGACATCCTCAGTTAATCTATAGACATACTCTTAGGTCCATTTTTAAATACTATAAAATTACAAACTCCTAAAAAAGGCAGTTTACTAAGGAAAGTAGTAATTAATATAATAAGGTGGTTTTAATTTTTTAAAAAATTCTTATTAACATGGATATCAAGATTCTTTCCTCTTCTTGTTATCATTATCACTAAGATCACTGTTGCTCAGTATTTTTCAACCAGAACTGGGAGCTGGCTATACCAAGACAAAAACTAGCATCATGAATACAGCCAGTCTCTAAACACATAACAGCTCTACCAAAAAAGTCAAGGCCAGACAGGAAAGACAAAAGAAGGAGAGTATAATCATGCTCACTAATATACAAAGGTAAAGTATATTTTCTAAAAGCCAGAGATCATGATCAAAGGCACATGTTTCCATACATACAACAGGAGCTTTCAGGTGGGTAAAGCACACAGGCTGTCATGGCTGGTATTATTATATTCATGATTATTTGTTCTGAGAGTCATGTTCCTGTTGTTGCAAATTAAATGCAAACACACAGTCCTTCAGTCCATATCAGATGCTTTGTTATGCTGCCTATGTTTTAATCAGATACAACAGTAATAACCAGAGTCAATGCAGACTCAATCTCCTCCTCCACGTGGGGGTCCCTCTATCACTCTGGAAGTATCCCCAGGCAGCTCTGAGATATGGAATCTTCACTCAATTTCTTGTCCCTCTTATTTTAATCCATTCAAAACTCCTCTGATAAAAGAGCAACTGCCAGACCTGAGACACTTAAGTCTGTCCTTGGGGAAATGAAATTGATTTTCTTCATTTTCACACAAGAGGATCCCTGAGTAATAACATTGTGTCTGGTCATACCAATAAAAAAAAAAATGTAGGCAACGTTCTTTACTGTACCAGAGGCTGAACGGTTTTGTGAAGTTCCTATAGTGGAGGTAAAAATTCAGCCTTTTGCTGTTAGACCATAAGTTTCACAAGTATAAGAGTAACTTCTGACCAAGAGACTAAGTGCTTTGGTGCCTCCCCCTCTGCTCCCAATCAGCCACAGTGGGAGATCAGATGGGTCATGGGTAAGGGGCCAGCCCCACATTCTCCATGGTGTACACTCACCATATCCCTTCCCTTTTCCTCCTGAGCAAACAAACTAATCACGTTCTACCTTTAATCTTTTGACTTTAAGGTAAAGAATATCTAAGGGCAATTTCCAGGGAGAAAACTACAACAGAAAAAAACAACAGAATTTCGGGGCCCTTTAACCACCCAAACAAATTCACTAATTTGTATATGCTTTACAAGATTTCAGAAATTTTAAATGATGGATTATACCTAAAGGGAGAATATGAAATATTGAAACTGTAGCTTTTTGATATTTTTAAAAGACAACAATATTGAGGGCTGCAATACATAACAAAAATTAAAGCGGAGGTGCTCTGGCTGAAGAGAAGCTCTGAGCCTCGAGCCTCACTAGCTAAGCCTCATTTGCCCCAAATGCAACCCCACTTGAAACACCCATTCTGTCAAACCCCATTTGTTAACCACTAACCTACAGAAAAAAACAGATGACCAGAACATGCACACTGGCATTCAAAAATCTCCTCCAGCCCTGGCCATTGCCAAGGAAAACTCCAGAAATATCTCTCATGGCTTTCCTAAGAAGAATGCACCCCTAACAATAATTCTGCTTTCAATGTATCACAATGAATATGACCATTCATTGTAGAGCACAGAGCTTAAAAAACATTCCACTTCTCAAATGTTCCCTGTCCCTTCTCATTCATTCATGTGTGTACTACATATATATTATACAAGACATGTTGTACAAATAGTTCCACAACACACTGTAAATATTAGGATGCATAATTTTTCCATACTTTCCTAAGTTTTTTACTTGGGATATGTTTAGTAGTTGACATCCTGAAGAACTCTTTTTTCAAGATGAAAAAATGCAGTTCTGCTTCTCAAAGTCCAATCTCCTTATACAAAAATAAAAATCATTTGTTAACCACTGAGAACTAACCTGCAGACACGGGCTGGAAAATATAATTTCTGCCAAGAACGACACAGATACTGGGAATGGTCTATCACTCTAACCCAGTCCAGTTCATCCATTGACACTTCAATGAAGTATGAATAAGACCTGTGAATCAAAAGGAAAAAGCAGAAAAAATTACCATATTAAAATAACAATACAAAGCTGTACTTTAATAAAGTGTTAAAAGATACAAAAATACAGAATTCAGTAATTACATTTTCTACATAATGAAATTCTAATAACAAAACAATGTTATGATAGCATTCACCTACAATGCACTGAAATTATCTCTCAGGTTGTCTGTCTGCTTTCTCAAATCATAAGCTGCTTAAGAACAAAGGCCATCCTGTATTTATACTCATATCCCTAGGGTCCTACACAGTACTTGACACATCAGGCATGTGAGATATTTACTCCTTTTCAAACATGGTCAGGATGCCTAACCTATACCATATTAGAAGATACATGATGCTACGAGAGAGAGAAGAACAGAAAATAGAGAAGCAGGAAGTACGCTTTCTCCCTCTACCTTCCCTGGCCAGGGTGTTCGGCCACCCCTCTAAGGAAGAAAGTCAACTTGGAATGGTTCCCCCACAGAGGGCAGCCTATCTCCTGCTGCCTACCAGTCTCCTACCCTCCCATACATACAAGCTACCCACAAAAAAATAAATGACACCAGTCAAGGGATAATGCACGTTTCTTTTGGGTACAACTTAAAACTTGCCAGCTGATAATCTGGCAGTAATGAAAACAGCCTATCATCCTCCCCTAGTCAGCTACTCCAAACCATTACATGCAGGTCCCATCCTAAACAAATCTATATTCCCCTGTCATAAGCCAAATTTAAATCTGAGATGCAGTTATTACTTGTACTGTAATATCAACAGGAACAATCTTGGAAGATTTAGGTGACCATAAATGTCATCCTGCAACCCACAGTTGTGACCAGAAAAGGTCAGCTTATTTTGTGTCATCCCCTCATTCTCTTTGCTGTCCCCTCACTCCCATTCATTTTATCACTCAGTCTCAAACTGGTCATAACCTTTTATTGAACCTCTCTGGGTTATCAGTAACACAGGCTATAATTTTACAACACGTCAGAATCTTTTTGGCTTAAGATTCTGAATTTTCACTTTTGCTTAGAATGGTAACAATTTCTGTAAGAAAAGAACTGTTATGTGGTAAAGTTAAATCCCTCGTGAATGTAACGCACATACTAACACAAAGTGGCCTATAAATATTTAACATCACAGAAACAATGACAACCACTTTGTTTCAAACATACCAAACTTTTATTATTTTTATAATAATTTCCCTATTAGTTCAATGAGTGAAATACGTAAAGCTTTTAGAACAGTGTCTACCACATAAAAGTAATGAAAGTACTGCAAATACGTATTATTATTATACTGTTGTTATTAATCAGAGACTCTTGGAAATGAGATATGTGGATTGGTTCCACTTTGCCAATTAAAAACATCAAATTATATCCAATAAGCTACGTATCAGAAAATATATTCTTAATAAAAAGCAAACAGGAAAAGATAACCTGGGGATCTCACACACCCATGCACACGGGAAATGCTGACTCTTACTTCATAAAGCTTCCCTTCACACTGGGCTCAAATGGCCTAAAAAGCCAGGGTGGTGGCAGTGGTGCTAACAGAAGAAACACACTACCTTGTAAGGTTTGCAGGACATCATCATCATTACTATTTAAGCCCTTCATGCCCAGATCTAAAGAGGCATCAGTGGGGCATAGTTACTGGGTATGCAGGGTTTAGGTTTATGATAAACAGCAATGAAGGAAATAGTTCAGTTCTTGTCACCATATTGCTCTGGTACTTCTGCCATTATGGTTGAACCTAGAAGCCACAGTGGGTGAAAGCATCACAGTGGCTGGAAGAAACGCAGAATTCTGAAGCCCCCAAGAAACTGAATGGGTTCCCAAACTGGAGTTCATTAAATTTTCTCACAAATTTCTTTTGTTTTGAGGATAATACTTATCTACACACTAAAAGATAGTATTTCTCTTTGCCATAGGGTAAAATGCATTTAAAAGGTTATAATATCCAAAACTAATGAATCAAGTAAATAATGTTAACTCATGATAGAATACAAAACAACTATTAAAAATACATTTTAGAGGAATATTTTTTAAAGGGCAGAATGTTCACAATGTATTAAAAGCAAAATTAGCTTTTTGTATATCTAATCCATAAAACTATGTTTGTGCAGGTTTCTGTTTTGTGTGTGTATGTGTCCATGCATAATTGAAAAAACACTAGCTAGGTACATATGAAGATTAATAATCGGTAATGAGATTACTAGCAATTTTATTTTCTTCTATGTGCTTGTCTATATTTTCTACGGTTTCTACAATAAACACACATTATTTTATAAGAAGAAAAAAACAAAAAAGTGTATTTCTTTTAAAGAAATGTACCCTTTAACTCTTTCCCCAAAACCAACCTTCAAGAGATAGCAGAATGATCACAAAGAGATAAACCATCATATCTATAAAACAAAAGTAGATGACCACAAAGTTAAGTCATCTCAAATATAATGTCAGTTTCTAAGTCATGCTAATCACTTACCGGCTATCTCGGTCCCACAGGAGTATCCGTATGTGATTGATAATGGACGGCTGACCTAGCTTAATCTCGATGCCGGAACGGCAGTCATCATCAATTGGGTGCCTTGAAAATCCATGATCCAAATCATAATTTTGAGTATCACCATCTAATAAGGCTGATTTCAGCTCCCCCTTTACAACTTGGGCTCCATACTTCATAGTTGCAATGTTTTCTTCTGGTACTACAGTTAAAAATGCAAAAAGCTAGGTTAATGGTTAAGTTATTCTATATTTTTTGAAAAAAAAAAACAATTCTAGCATTCCACTTTATTCTAGTATCTGCATTTAAGAAGAGCATAGGCAAGTTTATGGGATAGAAAATACAGAACATCTATAAGGATTAAGACACCATTCAGAGGCCAGGTGCAGTGGCTCATGCCTGTAATTCCAGCACTTCAGGAAGCCGAGGCGGGTCACTTGAGCCCAGGAGTTTGAGACCAGCCTGGGCAACATGGGAAAACCCTGTCCCTATTAAAAACAAACAAACAAACAAGCAAAAAAACACTGTTCAGAGTTTAAATTTAATGTTAGTATCACAATCACAAAGTGCTTGAGACTAATGTTACTTTTCAAAAGTTAATAAACTAGAAAAGGCATGTACAAGGACAAACAAATCGGCTCTGCTGAGTTCATTCTATTAGTAACTTAAATATCTACTAAGCAAAAATAGCATGGAAAATGACCTGTACCTGCCATCTGGACTGAGGACAGTGTATAAAAGCAAAGCAAACAGGTCAGAAATCTGATAAAACAACAGAAAAAGAAAGGTTCCAATATAGCATAGCTGTTAGTCATACATGAATATGCTGAATCAATTAATCTAGCTTATAAAACAAGATTGTTTAAAAGAAGATATCTTTTTCTGTACTTGAGAATTTTTAAAAATGAAAATTGATAGTCTGTCATCAAAATCAGTATTATGGTTACTATTAAATCCCCTCCCCTCACCAACATTAGATTTATTAAGTATCAATTGTGCCTGGGACTCTGAAGTCCTCTACTTAATTATGCTTCACAGATCTGGAACCTATCTTCCAGGTACTAACATTCTAAAACTGACACTCTCCATGGAAAGACAACAGGCTGCAGAAAGATGTTAAGAGCTTGAAGAGTCAGAGATTAAACAATGGCTTCACCTTTAGCCAGGTACATCACTTATAGAAGTTTCCCTCTCTCAAATTCCATTTCTCCCCACATATCTATCCCCCAGGTGTTTCTGTTTAAGAATTAAATGAGATGATGTTTGTAAAGCATATTATGAGCTCTACTCATATATATATGCTTTTCAAAATATATAGCCATTACTATTAAGAAAACATATTCAAAAGCACACAATAAGAGAACTATGTAAGTTTACAGACTGTAAAAAAATACCAAATTCTCACAGTACACACACATTTTGGCTGTGTGATTTGAATAGGGGAAAGTGTGAGCTATAATCAGGTTCTTGTTAAAAAGTAATTCATCATTGAAGATTTCTGGAAAAAAAATTTTAATTTCAAATGAAGATGAGTAAAGAGAGTGGCACCAGAAAAGAACAATAAATTGCAGCTGAAAAATGGAAGTTTAAAATGGAAGCAAAAGACTGTAGCAACCCAGCAAAAATAAACAAAACATCCTAGTTATGCTTAACTTCTTACCATCAGAAGTTTAAGTACTATCGATTTATAACTTTCTAAATTCTATTAGCATGTGATAATCATCCATATTCTTCCTATTTAACAACTCTTCTATAATACACAATGTGCTAGACACTGTCCTAAGCACCTTGCAAATATTAATTCCTTTGATGTACTCCTCGTAATAATCCTTTGAGTACTGTACTATTATTACATCCATTTCACAGATGAGAAGTGGAGGCAGAGAAAAGTTAGACAGGCTTACTTGCCCCAGGTCACAGAGCCAGCAAGTAGCAGAGCTGAGATCAGAACCCAAGCAGTCAGCCTGCAGGGGCCCTGTGTTTTAACAGAATATTCTGCTACTTCCCTCTTGAAGGGTGTCTGATGAATGGCCATACCTTCTCCCTCTTTCTAACCCCCACTTCCCTCTAAGATTGCCTTAGACCCAGAGGAAAGAAACAAATAGTCTGATATAGGGAGAAAAAAAAAAAAGTTAGACTTAAAGTGAAAAAACCTAAGCTTAAGATTCAGGTTCTATCATTCACTCCCCTTGAGTAAGGCCTGTCAGTCTCTCTGAATCTGCTTTCTCATCTAAAAAGAATACTTTGTCCAATCAACCTCATAGGGTTACTGTAACAATTGCAGTACAGATAAAAATTACACTACAGATAATATATGCTAAAGTAACATATAAAGCACTCATTCAGTTCCAGTCAAAAAGCATTTTTCTGAGGACTCATTCTGTACCAGGCACCATGGAAGGTTTTGGGAATAATTAGCGAACTCAACAGAGATAGGCCCTGCCCTCCTGACACCTCCAATCTAGAGAGGAAGTACTTTATAAGTAAGCAAGCAAAGAAACAAAAGCTTGAAATCCATGCTTTTCAGATATCAATGATGCATAACTACTTGGTAAAAATAAACATGTTTTCCCTTCTTGCTAGGTATAAAAAGTGGAGGTGCAAAGTCTGTTGCTGCTGATCCCTGGAACCATCTCCTGCAGTCCTGACACCACAAGTCAAAACTAAGCCAAAGGCTGGGCACAGTGGCTCACACCTGTAATCCCAGCACTCTGGGAGGCCCAGGCAGGTGGATCGCCTGAGGTCAGGAGTTCAAGACCAACCTGACCAACATGGTGAAACCCCATCTCTACTAAAAATACAAAATTAGCCAGATGTGGTGACGTGAGCCTGGAATCCCAGTTACTTGGGAGGCTGAGGTTGCAATGAGCTGAGATCGTGTCACTGCACTACAGCCTGGGCGACAGAGCCAAGACTTCATCTCAAAAATAAAAAATAAAAAAACGAGGCCCAAGACGGGAACATCAACCTCTCAGATTTAGAAACTAATGCCACCTAATGCCACCTTTGGATTTTCTCTAAACGTAAGTTTCTTCAGCATTAAAACTTATCAAGCTAGGGGTAACATACTAGGCACAAAAGTTTCAAGTGATTGTGACTAAAGTCTAAAATGGAAATGAAATTTCTACCACAAGTCTAAGTCTTCTTTTGAAGTTTATTTCAAGGGTACCTGAAAACCTTCCTAACCATTCTTGATACAGACAGATTCATTCCCTGAGAGTATTTTTTACTTCAAAACAGAGAACATCTATACAAATGGAAATTCTCTCATGGTAACTATAATATGAGTATCTCATTGGATAAAAATATAACTCCAAGAATTTTTCTGCAAAATCCATAATTAAGTGATGAATATAATAGGAAGAATGATCATGAGAAAATTTAAATCATAATAAAATAAATCAAACCATAAATATTCTTAGTGGCTATATCTGTCTATCAGTAGAGAAAAAAAAGCTCTTAAAAAAATACAAAGTGCCGGCTGGGCGCAGTGGCTCACATCTGTAATCCCAGCACTTTGGGAGGCCGAGACAGTTGGATTACTTGAGTACAGGAGTTTGAGACCATCCTGGCCAACACGGCAAAACCCCATCTCTACTAAAAATACAAAAAATTAGCTGAGCGTGATGGTGGTACATGCCTATAACCCCAGCTACCTGGGTAGCCGAGACAGGAGAATCACTTGAACCTGGGAGGTGGAGGTTGCAGTGAGCCAAGATCACGCCACTGCACTCCAGCCTGGATGACAGAACAAAACTCTGTCTTGAAAAAACAAGGTGATAGAGATTAAATAAGATAGTAGATAATCATAATTTTTTACACATAATTTTTAATGCATTTTACAAGCATTAAGAAAAATATTAAGCTTTGAAGTTCTACAGCTAGGTAGAAATTGCTAATTATTAGAAAGAAAAGTTAAGGAGAAATGAAGCAGAATGTACCCCTAGCTACACAGTGCCAAAATCTGCAAGGAGTGCTTGCTGGTTTAATTACCTCGTGCTTTTCTTTCACTGCTTTATGTTCTTAATTATCTTTTATCGAATTCCCTATTACATGTAGGTTGACATGGTCATTTGCCCCAGTGGATTATTTGGATCCAGACTTAGTTCTCTGCCCAAAGCAATCTACTTACCCAATTCTATCACCTAAATCATTTTCTACTCCCCATCCCAACTTCCCTAGAAAATGTATGGATACTCCCTTCCTGTGAATAATCCCCAAGAACTGCAGCATTACAAGTGACTTACTTTACAATTCCTGTGTTACCTTAACCCGCCCGCCCACCCCGCCCCCGCTTTCCCACTCTCTGCAGGCCTCCTTTCCACATCTAACAGTACTGGTACTCAAACATACCACAAAATGGAAATAAAAAAGAACCCAGGCAGAAGAATCTATGAAGGAGTATTTGCCTGGTGAGTCACAAGACCAGCACTTTGGTTCCAGTTCTGGCATTGAATTCACTTGGTAATTTAGGCAAGTTACATAGATCACAGAGCTGAAAGGGACCTTCATACTATTAAATTAAAAAAAAAATCCTATAGTGCTTCCTACGTGCTGCTCACTGTACTAGACTCAGCTCTCCGGAGCTCACCACTCAGGAGACAAGAGCACATATACCAATACTACACACTCCCATGGAGGAATACTCATTAGGGATGACTTATATACCCCCTATTTACAGATGAGATTTTCTCTATCACAATAAACTATAGTTGGGAAGACACAAATAGCATCTTCTATCTTTGAAGATACAAAGTCAAAGAGTTTTATTTATTTTATTTGCATTTTTTTGGAGACAGGGTCTTGCTCTGTCACATAGGCTGGAGTGTGGTGGCACAATTATAGCTCATTGCAGCCTCAAACTACTGGGCTCAAGCCATTCTCCTGTCTCAGCTTCCCAAGCAGCTGGGACTACAGGCACGCACCATCACACCCAGCTAATTAAAAAAAACATTTTTTGGAGACTGCATCTCACTATATTGCCCAGACTGATCTTGAACCCCTTGCCTCAAGTGGTCCTCCTGCCTTAGCCTCCCAAAATGCTGGCATGACAAGTGTGAGCCACTGCGCCCAGCTCCAAGAGCTTTGAAAGTATTAAAGGTTCACTGTTACTATTACTGTCTTTATGTGACAGATGAGACAAATTTAAATTCTAGTTTAGAAGCCAGGGATGGATTCATTCAGCCACTCATTTATCACTTAAAAAAACAAAAGTCCAGATTCAGGCACTGTGCTAGGTAGGTGCTTGAAAAACAAAGGCAAAGCAACATAATTACATTACTCAAAAAGCTCAACCTAGTATAACAATCTAAGCAAACAAACCAAGAAACATCATATCACAGTTGCAAGCTCCCTCAGTCTGAGGAAACTACAGGGATAGGTACAGGGTAAACAGGACAGACTACACAAACACACACACACACACACACACACACACACAAGCACATTTATGTATTAACCAATAATGTAACTTAGCAGTCCTACAAACAGATTGACTTTTTATTCAATAAAGATATCTTGAGGATAGAATTTGTGATATGCTCCCTACTATAAACATGCAAAAACAAGAAATAACTCTCTTTCCCCAAATCTAAAACCTGAGATATACAAAATGAAACATAACTCAGCCTTAATTAAAAAAAAAAAAAAAAAAAAAAAAAANAGTCTAAACTACTGTCCAGAAAGACCATCACAGATAAGTTTAAAAGACTGTTTGGATCTTCTTTTTTTCTTAAAGGGGGAAAAAAATCCCTATAATTTGGTAAAAGCCTTAGGACATGCAGCTCTAAGAATTAAACTTTACAGTAACCAATGATAATAAATTCAAAGAAAAAGCATTAACCTCTATATCCCAGTCCCAAGATAAAACCTCTCTACACTTCATGAAAAGTCCCCAAAGACACAGAATCTATATCCAGGGAAGAACAACAACAGCAAACCCAAATTCTGTCAATAACTTCAAAATAAACAGACCTATCTTTTCAAGTCATCAGCCCAGGAACACTTCTGAAATAATCCTTTTTTTCCCCAACAGTGAAGAAATTTGACAAAAGAAAACAATGACATGAATGTTAAGGTAACATTTACTGGCTGGGCGCGGTGGCTCACGCCTGTAATCCCAGCACTTTGGGAGGCCGAGGCAGGTGGATCACCTGAGGTCAGGAGTTCAACACCAGCCTGGCCAACCTGGTGAAACCCCATCTCTACTAAAAATACAAAAATTTGCCAGGCGTGGTGGTGGAACCTGTAATTCCAGCTACTTGGGAGGCTGAGGCAGGAGAATCACTTGAACACAGGAGGTGGAGGTTGCCATGAGCCAAGATCGTGCCATTGCACTCCAGCCTGGGTGACAGAGTGAGACTCCATCTCAAAAAAAATACATAAATAAAATAACATTTACTTAGAAAATAACTTATTTTTGGTGATTGGGCAGGCCCATATGAACCTACAAGTGAGGTGCAGTGGCCATGGAGGGCAACCGAGGAGTCAGTGATCACAGACTCCCCTCAACACCCCAGTCTGGCGGCCTGGCGTCGGCCCAGTCAGTGGAGACCTGTGGAGAGGCAGCGGCGGTGGCCTCCACAAGCCCTCTTTCTCTAGGGTTGTATATATAGAACATCCTGGAGTCCACCATGAATGGACAGTTGAACCTAAGTGGGAAGCTAATCATGAAGGCTCAATTTGGGGAGGATATTCCACAAATTCCTATCCATAATGAAGATATTAATATTACTTACGATGAATTAGTGCTAATGATGCAACGAGTTTTCAGGGGAAAGCTTCTGAGCAATGTCGAAGTAACAATAAAGTACAATGATAAAGATGATGATCTTATAACAATTTTTGATAGTTCTGACCTTTCCTTTGCAATTCAGTGTAGTAGGACACTGAAACTGACATTATTTGTTAATGGTCAACCAAGACCCCCTTGAATCAAGTCAGGTGAAATATCTCTGTCGAGAACTGACAGAACTTTTGAAATAAAGTGAATCATTTATTGGATAGCTCGGAACCACCTGGAGAATCAGGACCTTCCACCAGTATTCCTGAAAATGATAGGGAAAAAAGCCTGCTTCTTTGGATTCTTCTGGAAAACAGTATATTCAGGTTATGGCAGCAAGTATGTCCGTTTTTGACCCTTTAAAAAACCCAAGATGAAATAAAAAATAATGTTACGTCGGTGTCTGGCTTAACAGATGGTCAGGTTTCAGGGCAACCCAGTGCTCCCGTAAAAGACTGTTCAGGAACACCTGACAGCATTGCCACCGCCTCCTCAGCAGCAGTTCACCCATCAGGAGTTCAGCCACAGCAACCACCATATATACAGAAGCTAAAATACAAGCAGGTCAGATTGAAAGTCAGCTGTACCAACAGTACCAGCAACAGGCTGGCTATGGTCGCAGCGGCTACAGGCTCCACCTCAGCAGCCTCAACAGTATGGGATTCAGTATTCAACAAGCCAGAGTCAGCAGAATGGACCCTAAACAACCTCAGCAGTTCCAAGGATATGGCCAACAACCAACTACCTAGGCACAAGCTCCTGCCTTTCTGGTCAGCCTCAACAACTGCCTGCTCAGCCACCACACAGTACCAGGCAAGCAATTATCCTGCACAAACTTCCCAAACTTCTCAGCCTACTAATTACACTGTGGCCCCTGCCTCTCAACCTGGAATGGCTCCAAGCCAACCTGGGGCCTGGGCCTATCAACCAAGACCAGGTTTTACTTCACTTCCTGTAAGTAGCATGACCCTTCCTCCAAGTGGGCCTAATCCTTATATGTCCTCCCTTTGGTCTGGGCTATCCCCAACCTGGACCTGGTTATCAATAAGGAGGCTCATCTACACCAATTAATGTAGCTGCTAGCCACTGGCCTCCCAAAAGACTCCAAAATACTGTTTTAATCTGTAATGAAGTTCAGAAATTTTCAAAGCAGAGCATTTTTTATGGTATCTTTGTTGCTGTTAATTGAAAGCATAATTTGCTGGAACACAAAGACCAAAATCAAAGTTTTCCTCCTTGCTTAAAATGTAGCATCTTCTTAGTTATTTTGGAACACTACTCTTACATGTGTGTAAAGTGATTGACTTTCTAGCTTCCCTTGTACAGAGGATATTAAAATGCTAGTGTAAGGTTTAGTCATCTTACTTGGCTTTCTGCTATTAACATGATGTACTAAAGTAGAGACCTTTGAAGATATGACTAGATGTTATGTATAAAACGTAAGACTGATAGATTAATATAGATGATTGAATCAAAAAAACAGGGAAGTGTAAGGCTTCCCTGTTTTTATATTACTTGTATTTATATTACTGATTTTATTATTCTTATTATTCCTGGCTTTAAAAGTCAGGAAAAACAGACTGTTACTTAATCATTACTCAAGTTTAGAAGTTAAAGGATTCCCAAACATTTACATAATCTCTTCCTTAAGCTCCCCATCACTCACTCCAAAGCGAAGAATTTAACACTGATGAACAACAATCTGCATATTTATCATTTCAGAACTGAGTGACTCAACTGGCTAAGTTCTCCATTTCGCAACTAATCTCATGAGTTTCTTGTAACCCAGGTACTACCCTTATATTGACCAGTTGATCAATTCCAGGCTACCAGTAACCATGTGAAATGTCCAAAAGAAATCCTCACTCCTGCAAACACGTCCCAAGATTATCCCTATAATGAATCCAGTTCTAGGGCCTTTTCAGCACTTCAAATCAAATATACGGCAAGAGAGGGAAAGGAGCTTATGTAAGACAGGATCCAACATGAGAATTTGAAAAGCCTAACACTAATTACTCATCTTATTACCTCTTCACTTGCTGTCCTCCCACTTTATCCAAGGCTGACACTGAACTAGTACCATTCTCTAGCACCTCTGATTTCTTCCTGGACCTCTCCTAACCTGATCTCTCTAGCTACCATACTATGTTTTTACTACCTTTCAATCCAATTCACAAATCAGAGAGGCAATATGTTATCTCTGTTATCTTTTCAAACATCCATGGCCTAATTCCCTGGCAGCCAATCATCTGTCCAGTTTACTTACCAACTAATCACAATTTATATCCAAAAGTTATCTCTCAATTTTCTTGACCTCCCCATCATGAGCTACCACCGACCACTGAATCCGTATGAAAGCTCTCTCCTCTGGCTGTCCTGTGTAACTCTCTTCTATCCCAAATGTCTTCCTCCTTCCTTCTCTACCTTAAGTCCCCTGGCTATAGGTTTTCTCCAAGTTTCAGACTTTGATTTTTACTTCTTTCTCTATACTCTAGCAGCTCAGGTTTCAACTCTTTTATCACCAGCTTTGACTGGTTCCTAAACAGTAATGTGTTCCCACTTCCTATTAGACATTTCTCCCTGCATTCATTCACTAAGCATTCACCAAGTATCCATCAAATGCTATTTAGTGTGTTAAATGTTGAGGATATAGAGATCAATAAGGCCTACAAAGATCATCTCTGCCTTCAAGGAACAAAGACAAGTAAACAAAAATGTCTAAAACAATGTGATCAAGGTGGTAATTCTCACACAGATGTACAGAGGAAAAAAAAACATCAAAATGATATATGGTAACAATGCTTTCCTATATTGATCTTACACACATTATTTGCACACATTATTTCAATTAAGTCTCATAACAATGCTAGGAGACATAAAAGGTAAGATTCCTTAATAATTTAATACCAGATCGCACAACTAGTAAGTAACTAATTCAGGATTTGAGGTCAAATTTGTCTGGGCCAAAACCTACGTTTCTTCTTCTATGCCCAGTGAAAAGAAATCTAGACCTCAGAAGTCAGGAGAGAATTCTGTTAAGAATATCTATTTAAGATCAATCAGTATTTCAAGAGAGTGTTTAAAGGCACAGTCAAGAAGACATCACTCAGGGAAATGACTAGCTTGGGACAGAACTTACAACCTGCATGTCCCCAAAACCCTCAAACTCAATCTAAAAACAAGCTCACCGTCTTCTTCAAAGAAGTACTGTACTGTATTTCATTATGGACACACCTGGTGTTCTAATTTTTTAATTTCAGAAATTGTGATGCAGACATCATAGTGTGTCACAGTTAATTGGCAGTATTGTTTCTTTTCTTAGTGGAACATAAAATAATGGTGCCTCAGAATTTCTGGCTTCTTAGATTTGATAACAAACGGTAACTTTTTCCTAAACTTAATCCCCAAATTTAAATTATTTGAATCACCAAGATCTATTTTTTTCCATAGTATCTGTTCTAATCATTCATTATTTTCCATTTTCCCTGCCACCAATCTGGTTTAAGGTAGTATCAATTGTGCATAGATTAAATACTCTCCTCACTGGTCTCCCTGAATCAGTTTTCCCTTATTCTAAATACTCAAATACAGCACTATGGATCAGTCTTTCAAAATCAACACTGTATGCATGCCACTCTCCCTCTCTCAGATTGGCTCTGCACTGCATATAAGGGAGATTCCAATCTATTTTCAAAGACTTCCATAAACTGGCCTAAGCTGACCTTCACATAGTTTCTTTGCTACTAATCAATAAAAGCCTTCTACTCTAATCAAGCTCTTCTATTTATGGTCTCTTCAAATGCTCTAACATCTGTCTATTAACCTCATGATTCTACCCATCTGAAATTTACCCAACTCTTATATTATTCAAATCAAATGTCAAGGCTCAACTCAAGCTTCATAACCTCCATGAAATATCCCTCAATCATTCCAAGCCACTTCTTTCTTTTGAAGTTCTATAACATGTACTCCCTTGAATATTGTTGTATTTAACTTTTCATGGGAGTTTATGTCTTATTTCCACAATGAAATTAAAAGGATCAAAGGCAGAGACTATGTTTAACAATTATGCAGCATAGTTTAATGATTAATTACACAACTTCTGGGGCCAAACTACATAGGTTTGACTCTCAGCTCTGCCATCTTTCTGTGTGACCTTGGGCAAGTTACTTAACTTCTCTGTTTCAGTTTCCTCATTTTGTAAAATGGGAGTCAATAACAGTATATACCTCAAAGAGTTGTGAGAATTAAATGGTCATGTAGGACCTGTTCTTGATACATACCATACACTCTGTAAGTGTTAATTGCTATAAATTCATTAATGGTGATAAGTATCATAAGTGTTAGCTACACTATGTATGTATGTTACATAAGTGTTAGCTATTATTATTGTTATTTAGAATCTCCATGTTCAGCCGGGTGTGGTGGCTCACGTCTGTAATCCCAACACTTTCTGAGGCCGAGGCAGGTGAATCACCTGTGGTCAGGAGTTTGAGACCAGCCTGGTCAACATGGTGAAACCCTGTCTCTACTAAAAATAAAAATTAGCCAAGTGTGGTGGTGGGTGCCTATAATCCCAGCTACTCAGGAGGCTGAGGCAGCAGAATCGCTTGAACCTGGGAGGCGGAGGTTGCAGTAAGCCAAGGTTGCACCTTCCACTCCAGCCTGGGCAACAAGAGTGAAACTCCATCTCAAAAAAAAAAAAGAATCTCCATGTTCTTGATACCCAAAATAATAAGTATATAGCATTTACTCAGTATTTGTTTGATGGAGGAAGGAAGAAAAGTTCTCAACACGAGAAGCAGCTTTTTAGGAAAGTGTCCATTTCTGACTTTCTGGGGAGCAGGTGAGAAATCTGTCCAGGAATGGCAAGAAACATCTATTTTGGGGTCTACAAAGGCTAATCAATCTCAGGAGGAATTAACAGGAAAATGACAGAGAAAGACATTCCATAGGAAGCAAAGCTAGCTGTTCATAAATGTACATGTTTCATGTATACCCGCATTATACAGTTCTGTAGTAGTTTTGCAGTTTTAACGGCATCAGAGGCACACCAAGCTTTTTGGTGAGTTTAGGGTAGACAGGTACTTACTGAGCATGCCTCTATAATTGAGGTCCATATCCCGGCTCTCAGATCGCACTTTAATGGCATCCAGGATGGCATCAGGAGACAACAGTCCCGAAGGCCTCACAACATTCAGAAGCTCTGTGAGGCTCATGAGAGGTAAACGTACAGCCTGCATGATTTCAGCATGATTCTCCTTTGAATTATGCTTACACCAGTTTAATAAGGCTAGGAAAATATCTTTTTCGGGAGCTGCAAATGAATCTCTTAACACGATGTTTAAAAGTGCTGTCTGAAAAGGATAAAAAGGTAAAATTCCAGTTATATGATGTTCAACCATTGCATGATCAATCAGTAAAAGCTTACAGAACAAGCATAACTTAGGCAATTAACAATTAACTCTTTTTGACCCTCTCCTTCCCTTATGCTTTGTGCCACATAGCCTCCAGCTCATTATGGCTATGTAAACAACCAGGATGGTAGCACCTTTCTTTTATGCTCAGGTATCTTATACCACTACATCAAACATTTAATCTTTCCAAACACATCTGCATTCATCTTTTTTAAAACAGCAAAAAGGAAAACGTCAAAGTGAAAAGCTGTCAATACACACAGATTCTTCAAGGGAATGCACATTGTTAAGTTAGAAAGATATATTTGGCATTTAAAATTCAAAGTATTTTGTTGCACAGTATTACTTCACTACCATATTTTTGGCTCTCAGATCTCCAAACTGACCTCCAGCAATAATAGTGCAACCCTCAAAGATCATTGTCTTTAAAAATTCAGTATAAAAAAATGAAATAGGATAACACAGATCTTAATTTACACTCAAATCAAGATATGTAGCTTTTCAATAGGTTTTCTCATTAGAAATATCCAGGTTCTAGAAGGAACACAACAAGGGAAATGTAGAGACAATCGCCATTCAGAGCTCAAAGGAAGATTTGAGCAAAACAGTTTTACTCTACTCTAGCTAATAACACCTGGAATTTTTTTTTTTTTTTTTTTTTTTTTTTGAGACTGAGGTCCGCTCCTGTCCCACCCAAGCTGGAGTGCACTGGCCAGATCATCAGCTCACTGCAAGCTCCCGGCCTCCCCGGGTTTATGCCATTCTCCTGCCTCAGCCTCCCGAGTAGCTGGGATAACAGGCGGCCCGCCACCTTCGCCCGGTAGTTTTTTGTATATTTTTTTTTTAGTAGAGACAGGGTTTCCACCGGTGTTAGCCAGGATGGGTCCTCGATCTCCTGACCTTGTGATCCGCCTGCCTCGGCCTCCCAAAGTGCTGGGATTACAGGCTTGAGCCACCACGCCCGGCCTATAACACTGAATTTTAAGCCAGCAAAGAAAGCAGTGACTTAAAGACATCAAATGATGCATCAGATCTCCTTTATGAATTTGCCTGCTTGCTCTAAGGAATTATTAGTCACACTCTCTGTCAGAGAAAAACAAAACCAAAAGGTAGTATGCAATACCAAAAAGGACCCTATTTGATTGTCACTACATTGAAAACAACCACTCAGCAGCACAGTCTCTTTTGAACATAAAACTTACCAGAAGAACCTTAAAAGAAAACACAACAAACCAGCCCCTCTCTTTTATGATCTAGAGTCCTAGTAGCTAGATGCAAGTGGCCAGACCAGATAATCTCTTTGATACCAATGGTTTCTTTTTTAATTATTCTTAGTCCACTACTATACTTCTATGGTATAGGTATAAATAAAACAATGCTGCCTATAAATTACTTGTAGACAAATGACACACCTTAGAAAGGGAGAGGAAACCTTCACTTGAGAGCACCTCCTGAGCATTCCTGTCCATAAACATGCAACACATACAAGTTAACTTGGGAAGTGAGTAGAGACTGGCAACATCAAAAGTCATGCAGACATTCTGAATGTTCAGTATGGTACAGAGATACTCAGAGGTAGAATCCTCTAGCTCTGGAAATCCATATTTATGAGCCAGGCTCAAAAAGTCCAGCAGCACCTCCTCCTTCTCATCTGTCAGCGTTGCCCGCCCAGTGTAGATATATTTGAGTAGCATTGTGAATGCTTCTGCAGTGGTGTCTTGGAGAGGAATTTCTGCTTCAGGCTGAGACTCTCGCATTCCACCATACAATAATGCTCTGCACATCAGGGAAGAAACACATGAAGAAACTCTCAAATAGGATTTGCTACAAAATACTGGAAATAACAGTTATCAACATTATGCAAATATAAATTTGTTTAATGACACAAAGATCCAAGTGAAAAAATGCAAAATAGTCATTTAAAATGGTTCTTTAAAGGAAGCAAGAGGAATGATTTCAAAACTGAATTAATTCTACAAACCACTGAACTAATGAGATACTCTGAAAGCTCAAGATATGTGCTAGATATTAAATAGAAAGATGAGAGTGATCTCTTGAGAGGCACAATGAAGTTGGCATAAAGATGTTAAAGGTCAATAAGGCAGTTTAAAAAGTAAAACTCTGTAGGAAAAGATATAATCAGATAAAGATAAACACTAATATGATGCCATTCTCCCCGGTAAGACCGGCAGAAATCAAAAGGCTTGTTAATATCAGTGCTGCAAAAGCAATGGAAAAACAGGTTCTTTGACACACTGCTTTGAGAGTATAAATGGGCAGCCCTTTAGGGAAAGTAATTTAGTAGTATCTAGTCAAACCTAAAATGTGTATACCCTTCAACTCAGTAATCTCTCTTTTAGGACTCAATTCTAGAGAAGTAATACAGTAAAGAAAAATGTTTAAGAAAACATACTGAAACACTAGAAAAAATCTAAATGTCCATCAACAGCAACATGGTTAAAAAAACTGTGATATACGCATTCTATGCAGCCATTAGAAAGATCAAGGGAGACCAATAGGTACTGTTTTGAAAACATGTCCAGGATAGGCAGACGAGTAAGTAAAATTGCAGATCCATATGTACTGCATGAAAAAAGTATATAACCACATATTTACATGTTTATGCACATATGTCTATATAGATATTTCTTTAAATCAAGAAAAATCAGAGGAAATTCATATTAAACTCTTAACATCACTTGCTTCTGAGAAATGGTATTAGATGGCTGGGAGACAAAGACTTTCATCTGTCACTTTATAAATTAAAAATGAAATTACTGATAGGATTACAGTGATTTTTTTTTTCCTTTCAGATTAAACAAAAAGCCCTACATTATTGCTTATCTAAAAAAAATGAAAACTAGACAATCCAGTTAGGTAATGAATTTGAATTTCTACCTCTATTAATCAAGAGGAACAATATGAACCAATTAAACTTCCAACCTATCAGGAAAGAAAGGACGAAGAGGACAAGGGAGAAGTGCAGAAAAGGGAGAGAAGAATACAGAATGAGAAAGAAAAGAAGCAAAAGTGAGAGGAAGAGACTGGAAGCAAGAGAGAGATTCTCTCTGTTCTTAAAATTCTCAGAGGTGGACTAGCATTTCAGGGTTACCTACCTGGAACTTGTCCCACCCTCCCCCAGGACCTAGCATTCTTGCTTGCCCCGGGAAAATAGTTGAAACCACCCAGAAAAGATTCATGAATATTCTGAGCATACCTCTTCACTGGGTTATACTCTGCCTAAAAATGCCCTTGAAGGTTTCCATTAATCCAGAGAGCATCCAACCATTACCCTAAAATTACCAAATTAAAGAACTTCTCCTTCTTGAGGAGACCTCAAGACTTATCCCCAATCCTGTATGATCCATGGTATTTATCTGGATTCTCAATGCTTTAAAAGTGGTTTTGATGAGGCTCCCTTGGAACAGTAAATACGAACCCCCACCTTCAACAAGGAGACAAGCACAAAGGTTCAATGTTTACTATGAAGAGTTTCCTCCTATACAGTTCCTTATCTGGGAATTGATAGGCTATTATGACAACGCTTAGGCCTCTTCTGACAGCTGACAGCTAACGTTCCTTCGCACATGAATACTGTCAGCACTGAGAATCTGTCTAACGTAGCATTGAGCTTAGCTCTAAGGTAGACTTAGAGGCACAGCTTAGCTCTAAGGTAGTCTAAGGTAGACTCTGAGCTTAGCTTAGTGAGCCAGCAAATATTACAAAGGTTCAATATCTACAAAGACATCAAGAACAAGGTCAGTAAGTGGGGGGAGTATATTCCATTCACTCAATATAATCTTCAAATTTCTAAAAGTAGTTGAGTTTCTTTTAAGGATATACGAACCGCCTAAAAGAAACCCTCATAGAGTTGTTTCAAATTATTTTAAAAGAGGACAAGGTATACTGTATTAATAAATAATAAACACAGGCCGAGAAGTTCTGACTTAATAAAAAGTGGATTCTTGTAAAATACTTTAATAGTAATGACTGGACCGAAATTTTAAAAGGGGGAAGAAATAGAAAAGGAAAAGTGTGCAGAGGACAGAAGATGATAACAAATAATGGTTAGACCAAGGTCAGATGCTTTGGTAGAGTTGACCACTAGGAAGAATAGGAAAGTGTTAGAACTTTTAACAGACTCCTCACTTTTCTAGGCTCCTGGTTTCATCCACAGTGGCATTTTATATGTGTAAAACTGGAAGTTCATGAAAAACCATAGGAGCTCTAGCTACACAGTAAATATTCCAGGAGACACACGTTACCACAACGTGTCTGACTCTAGGTGTTGCTGTCTTGCTTAATTCTGATTATAAAAGCCAGACTGCAGTTATCATTAGAAGGTAATTGAAATTTTCTCTAAGCCAATAGAATCTCCATTTCAGATACCAAGTTTCCCAGATAAATCTATAACTCTGTGGACCATCTTTATCATTAAAAATAGAAAAAGATCCATTATCACACACAAATGATAACTCACTCAGTAATTCAGTGATGACTCCCTTTTGACAAATATTAGGTAAAATGCAGAGTACTTAAAGATCAGCTTAAGATTTATAACCCTGGAAATTAAGGACCCAAGTAACCAACAACAGCTGCATACAAGTGCACGTCTTAGATCTGCTGGGTTACTAACAGGTCCTAGACCTCAGGAGTCCCAAACCAAGTGGTATATGTGTCCATTAGCAGGTCCACAGGGCAGTCTACCTATACAAAAAGAAGCTTTAGTCCCATTAGCCATCTACTGGGAGGAGAAAGTGAGAGTAACGAAGACAGCCTGAGAAACATTCTTGACACCTTGAAAATGGTTGATTGGGCACTATCTGGTTTGGGAAACCTTCCAACCCTTTCATTTTAAGATGGCTCCTAAAGGAAAAGGTGATTCTCAAAAAATAACAAAGTCTACAAGGATGAAATCTTTATAGATACTGAATTGAGGGACTGCGAGAATTTGTCATTATACTTGATTATATATTTTTCACAGAGCAGAAAATGCCAGTGTTTTCTACAAGTGAACTGAATTTTCAAAAAAAGTATTACACACTTACCGAAAATATTGGCACCTGGCTGCTAAAATTACCCTGTGGGCAGGAAAACGTTTCTTTTCCACAACAAATGTGACGTCGCCATATTCTTCCCCAATCAACAAGGCACCAATATGTTCAGACAAAATGTGCACATGATCAATTTCCCCCACTGCAGTGAAGGGGCGAAGAGGGTGGCTGTTACTCATCTTGTGGAACAGATGATAGTCGCTGATCTATCATATGAAGAAGGAATGAGAGTTAGTGGGGGGAGGGGGAGTACACGTAGAAAATCACATACCATAAACATAGCTAAGTAAAAATTTAAAGTGCTTACAAAATTCCTGTGAGAGAGTTAATCAATGGTATCTTTATTAACCCATTTATTTTGAGAAGGAATTCAGCCTGCTTCCCTTAACTGTACTCCCTTCTTCACACTAGGAAAGCAAAAATGCCAGTCTCCAAACACTAACAGCACTTGGAGCCATCAGTCTAGAAAACTGAGCCCAAACACAAGTCCCATATTCCTTACAGTACCTGAGGAAAAGAAAAATCAACAATCAGAATAACTTCTCTTTTGCATAAATATACTGAGTAAGGTTGGGTACAATTATATCCAATAGAAAAGTCATTCAGGCATAGATCTAGGCCTAAATTACAAACAGAGCAAGTGAAATAATCAGATTTTAAATAAGAAGTTTTGGTATGAAACCATCTCAAATATTTTATTTAAAAAAAAAATCTTCTGGGGCCGGGCATAGTGGCTCATGCCTGTAATCCCAGCACTTTAGGAGGCTGAGGCGGACAGATCATCTCAGGTCAGGAGTTTGAGACCAGCCTGACCAACATGGAGAAACTCTGTCTCTACTAAAAACACAAAATTAGCTGGGTGTGGTGGTGGGAGCCTCTAATCCCAGCTACTCGGGAGGCTGAGGCAGGAGAATCGCTTGGACCCAGGAGGTGGAGGTTGCGGTGAGCCAAGTTGGTGCCATTGCACTCCAGCCGGGGCCACAAGAGCGAAACTTCATCTCAAAAATTATAATAATAATTAATAATAATCTTCTGGAGTCACAAAAATAACTTGACATTTATTAATGAACATTTGCAGTAGCATCCTAAGCTCCCCACATCCAACAGAAGAGTAACTCGTAACAGTTTTCTCAAGACTGTGGCTTCTACTCCAAACTTGTTGCTCTGATGATCAGGCTGTTAGTGTTTACCAGAACATCACTACACTTTGTCTCATTTCCAGGCACCTTCTTTGCTTTTGTATGCAATGCCTTTCTACAAAAGTAACTGAAAATCAAAGGGAAAACATGATTAACAGCTTTACATGTAAGAAAGTGGCGGGGGTGGGGTGGGGGGGTTATAGTCTTAGAAAGCTTAAAATGTTTCTATTTTTTAATACCGAATATACTTGCAAGTATTTAAAAAAAAAAAAAAAAAAGTTGGTCTTGCTCTGCTGCCCAGGCTGTAGTGCAGCGGCGCAATCACCACTCAGTGTAACCTGGAACTCCTAGGCTCAAGTGATCCTCCCACCTCAGCCTGGCAAGTAGCTGGGACTACAGGTGTATACCATCATGGCCAGCTAATTGAAGGTACTGCTTTGATAAGTGTAAGTAACCGGCAAGTATGTCAGAGCCTTGGCTAGCATTCAGATGCCCCAGGTGAAGAGGTGGTTGTTAGCTCAGAGGTAGCCAGCTACCCCTCCGCTGCATCAGAGACTAGAGAAATTGAGCCAGATATGTTTTCTCTGCTAGACCTCCACACCTTTTTGAGTTCTCCACTTGAACCACAATTAAAGGTTGAACAGCTCCTAATCTTTAAACTCCCACATCCAGATCATTAGCAAGGTGTGTGAAAAATGATCTTTCTCTCCTGTGACTGCAACGGAAGATCTTCATGGACCAGATTCCGAATCTGCGTGCTTCAGTTAACCTAGTACCATACACCCACCCTCAAAAGGAAGAGCAATAGCAGTGATGCAGAAGAACATGGAAAATGAGCTAGGCAAGAAAACAGCTACCCCAGGTAAGTGAGCAAAATCCTAGTTCCCTATAGTAGGAACATCAGAGAACTAGCAGGATAATCCCCTAAGTGCCAAGGGAAATCCTTCTCCCTCAACTGCAGCCTCCATTTGAAAGCCCTAAAAACAGAATAATCTCTAGTCACTTGTGTACGAAAGACCAAATTCAGCTTAAGAGGATCTATTTGAGAGTATGAGCAAGTAATGTATGATACAATAGTCTTAATGTGTATATACAACAACAGTGTAATACAGGAGTTGGAAAACTTTCTATAAAGGTTCAGATGGTACATAGTTTAAAGCTTTGCAGGTTATACAGTCTATGTCAAATGATTCAGCTCTATGGTAGGAGCCTAAAGGCAACCATAGGCAATAAGAAAATGAATAAACATGGCTATCTCCAATAAAGCTATTTCTAGAAAAGACCTAGATTAGACTTGCAGGACACAGTTTCCTAGCCCCTGGCCTATCCCGTGATCAAGGACTGACCTCAAGGACTGACTGTACTCTAGGCAAAGGATCAGACTGGGAGTTTTTTTGTTTGTTTCCTGCTGGGTTACCCAACTGATGTTCCTATGATCATTTCCTGTGTTGGCCAGGAAATTCGGAAAGCTACTGGAACCTGACTTCAAAACCTCTTCAATACAAACTCTCACATCACTATCCAATATTTCAATGATCATCCATGACTCTAAACAAAACGCTCTTCCTGGCTGAAAAAAATGCAATGTGTAAACCCAGTAAATATATTTTCTGGTATATTTTCTTAATATTTAATTCAGGTCATGGCTAATACTCAAATTACTCATTAAATGACTCTTGATGAACAACGATTGATTTTTGGTTAACCAGCTCAGAAGGGAAATTTATAATTCTTAAACTGATATATCATAAACATTAATATTACATATGTATATATCTACCATAATAAGTTCTCTGGAGCTTTACTTCTCAATACATCTAATTTCATTTTGCTAAACTTGCATTTTAATTATGTTTTTCCAAATGGAAACATGAAACTGTTTGATGTACAGAAAATAGCCACTTAGGATAAAATAAATACAATTTTATTGGCATACAGAAATAATTTTAATTGGACTAGTGATTCTCAGTGAGCTTGCCCAACAATGGAATCACATGGGGAGCTTAAAAACAACAACAAAAAAAAGATGCTTGAGTCCCACTCATCAGAGACTCTTATTTAATTAGTCTAGAATGAGGCCCAGGCATTGGAATCACCATTCTGAAGTGATTCTACTAAGCAACCTGGAAAAACAGCCACTGATTTAGACTCTTGCTGCTGTAGGTTTCCATCCCTTGCTCAGGTGTATAAGTATACAAAAAAAAAAAAAAAAAAATCCACAGAAACAATTCATTGAGGATATAATTTAATTTGAATCTTATTGCAAAGATCCAAAGGTACTAACAAAGTTACCAATGCCACAGTTTTATGCAGAAAATGAGTATTGTTTCACCGATGGGATAGTTTATCTACAAAGTGATAGTTTTAGTCTACCTATGTGTATTTTAAAATGTTGGCCAGGCACAGGAGCTCATGCCTGTAATCCCAGCACTTTGGGAGGCTAAGATGTTAAGATCATTTGACACCAGGAGTTCAGGACCCTGTCTCTACAAAAATATTTAAAAATTAGCCAGGCATGGTGGCATGAGCCTGTAATCCCAGCTAATTGGGAGGCTGAGTCAGGGGGATCACTTGAGCCCAGGAGTTAAAGGCTGCAGTGAGCTCTAATTGTGCCATTGCACTCCATCCTGGGCAACAGAGCAGGAACCTGTCTCAAAAGGATAAAAAAGAAAAACCAAATTTAAGTTAAATGAATTAGGAAACAAAGAGGCAAAAAAAAAAAAAAAAAAAAAAAAAA
>NW_016804694.1:3440029-3499538 GCF_001698545.2 Rhinopithecus bieti
AAAAAAAAAAAAAAAAAAAAAAAAATCAATATTTGCAGATAATGACTGCCCACATGAAAAATCCATGAGAATCAACTGAAAAAATACTAGAGAAAATAAGAGGGTTCACTAAAGTGACCACATAAAATAATTATATGAAAATATCTAGCATTCTTCCATGCCAAAAACAACTAGCTAGAAAATATTAGTAAAAAGATCTGCAGTTTATAACTGCAAAACACAGGTAACATGTAATAATAAACTCATAGGACATGTAAGGAAATTATAAAACTCCACTGAAAGATTTAAGAAAAATACAGAGACATAAGTTGTTTGGGGATAGAATGATCCAATATTATAAAAAGATCCATATTTTCAACTTACCATGGGTTTATCAGGACGTAACCATATTGTTAAGTCTAGCAGCATCATTTATATAAATGTAGCATTTCAATTAAATGGGAGAAAATACGGAATTTTTTTCAATAAAAGGTATTGGCTAGCCATTTGGAAAAAAGTAAGCTGAATATTCACATAAGAGCACAAAATGAATGTATACAGATGTCAGCTTCAGCACTTTCTGTAATGTACAAACACTGGAAAAAACCCTGAAGGCCCATTTAAAGAGAATTGGTTAAACAAATAATGGTATGTCTATACAATGAAATATTATAAATGATTTAAAAAGAATAAAGTTAGATACTAATGAACTGAAAAAAATCTTAAGTATGTGTATTTACATACAAAAGACAATCTATAAAACAATAGTATAGTGAAATATCTTGTTTAAAAAAATACACTGAAAATTCAAGAATATACATCAAATTGTTAACCAAGGGTTAAGTCACTAGACTGGGGCTGTGGGAAAATTTTGCATAGTGCGCTACATACTTCTGTAATGTTTACAAATGTTATAATGTTTATTTGTAGTAAAACGATAAACAAATATTTTAGTAAGTTTGCCCACAAAATTACAAAATAAATTGCTTTGTATATGAGATAACAAGTGTTTGGATTTGCCATAAGCAATAGAACTTGATTTAGTGACTAAGACAGAAATGGCAAGCAGAGGGGCTATGTATTACCTCCGCATAGAAAAATTAATTAACAACTTGAAGGCAAGGACATAAAGTTCATTACACTAAAACCAGCAAGGGAAAAAAAAGTTCATTACACTAAGACAGGTAAATCAGATACCTGGGGAGCATGGCCTACTGGGACACTGCATCTGATATTTCCCAACTAAAGATCTTCATCTAAGAGAGTTTCCGTCTCACTTTTTCTAGACTTAAGGCAGATTTTCCCAGATGCAAAGTGTTCTTCAGTTTGCCCCTATTGACTGTCCTGGAGTCTAAACCTGCTGATCCTCACAGCATAGGGCAAGGGTAATCCATTCACTCAAACCGTTCCTTCAAGGTGGGGGTAAGAACAGTAGGAAAGGCAGGGGGAAGAAGGACTTACACTGAGAGAGGACAGGAATATCTCAACCAGGAAGCGGTACCTTTCATGATACCACATGCAATTATTAGTTTTGGATTCTGGGACCTCATATGAATTTATTTACCAGGGATGGTGGTATAGAAACTATACTATTTTTCTTGGCTACTTAACTTTCATGAATTCAAATGCATTAAAAATCAAAAATGACTTAAGCAGCAGTACTAAAATCCTGAGGGTTATTGCCTGCTTATTATGCAGTAAGAAACCAACACCCATTTGTTCTAACCAAAATAATAAACAATGTCCATCAATAAACTGAGAGTACCATATGTAGTTCACAGCGCTGTAACGTTATAATTGCCCCTTAAGGGGGAAAAAACCAAGTTAACCCAAACATCAAATTCTTTACTTAAAGCTCACTTATACAACTGTTTATAAACTTTACTTTAACCAGGGCTAACTACATTTTTTTAGAATTAAAGTTTATTCTCCACTGTTTAATCAGGAAATAGTCAAAGAGCAAAGTTCCACAAGGTGGAGATGCCAAAGAGTCCTTGAACACTGTATGAATCTCCCCTGGGAAGCCCTCTCTGCCCGGTGTATTTCCTGACTGAAAAGCCTTTATGGGAAAAAAGACCTTCTGCTCTTTAATTGCAAAATATAAATGATCTTTCTCTTGAGGAAAGAGATGGCATTTACAAGCATATGGTTTAGCAATTTCTTCCTGCTCTTGGTACCCATGTGGTATGTAATTTGAAGGAGTATTCCTTAAACTTTAAATTAATATCACTTGGGGAGATAAATGATGTCCTGTCTGCATCTTAAACACTCTCCAAAAAAAAAAAAAAAAAAAAAAAAATCACATTCTACTTCTCAAAGGAAGGATACTCACTTCTCTTGATATATACTCTACCCTTGTCATCCAAAAGTCTAAGGAAACAGGTGAAGACTGACCATGCTGCTAGAGGTAACCTTGACTCTGATATTTTGCAGACCCAATTCTAAACCTTGCAGAAGAGAATTATCCTCCAGTTCGTAAAGTGCTATGTAAGAACATGACTGGAGTTCACATGACAGGATTCCTGACATACATTTTCCTCTGGGAAAGACTTGAGTGTCCAGTTAAGCTCCAAAGTCTTGTCATTTCTGTAATTTTATGTTTGCAAATAAATGTTTATAAATATGCTCAGGTTTGACCACTGCAGAATGGTATTATAAAACATACTTGACAAGATTATTTTATTGAGCATGCATGTAATTCCAGTTTCCAGTTATCACATTGATTCTCCACTTCTTTGCCAATGGCCAAACTAGTTTCTGAATATGTATATAATTCATTCAATTAAAGATTTATTGAGCTCTCTCTACAATACAGGCTCAGTGCTAGGCGACAGAAACACAAGGATTAATGGAAGTCTCTACTTTTGAAGAACTCATTGTCTACTAAGGAAAGTAGGACTAGATAACAAGTAATGTAAATTCTAAAACTCGTAGGCCAGGCCATGATTTTATAAGATTTAGAAAGTCAAATACTTCCATAAGTACCATACCAAAACAACCACAAAGATGCTAAATAGAATACTAAATGAACAGAACTCAGAAAATTATCAGTTATATTCTTATATGAGAGTAAGGGGTAATATACAAATAACTGGCTATGTGCTCTCCAAAGTGGGCTGCTCATATTCCAGGGAGACTGCAATACAAACCACAGGAATTCGGAAAGAAAACATTAACATTTATACTGGTGTGTTTGTATGTATGTATTTTAGACATGAGGTCATGCTATGTTGCCCAGGCTAGACTCAGGCTCAAGTGCTTTTCCCGCCTTAGCCTCTCAAGTAGCTGGGACTACAGGTGCACACAACCATGCCTGGATTGATATTAATTTTTAACCTAGAAAATGAGAATAAAATCAGCTTTGCTAATTCTTTTTTTTTTTCTGAAAGGGAGTCTTGCTCTGTCACCCAGGCTGGAGTGCAGTGGCGTGATCTCGGCTCAATGCAACCTCCACTTCCTGGGTTCAAGTGATTCTCCTGCCTCAGCCTCCCAAGTAACTGGGATTACAGGCGCACACCACTATGCCTGGTTAATTTTTGTATTTTTAGTAGAGACAGGATTTCACCATGTTGGCCAGGCTGGTCTCAAACTCCTGACCTCAGGTGATCTGCCCACCTCAGCCTCCCAAAGTGCTTGGGATTACAGGCGTGAGCCACCATACCCGGCCAGCTTTACTAATTCTTAGTAAGTGGATGGCACTGCCTCCTTCTCATGATCTACATGTCAAAAACAGTCATTTGTGTCATAAAATAAATAGGTAACTTGAGAGAAGAGTGGGAATTCCACAAAGAGGCAGGGCTGAAGGTAGTGTCCCTACTTGTGCAAGGGAAGTATTAAGTTAACATGTGCTTAAGTGAAATTTCCAAATGTTATCTAGTTTTAATTTAAAATTCTCTCTCACAAAATGAGAAGTGAATTATAAAAAGGTTCCCATAATCTGGGCAACATAGCGAGACCCCTTCTCTATAAAACTTTTTGTTTTTAAATTAGCATGGCATGGTGGTGTGCACCTGCAGTCCCAGCTACTAGGGAGGCTGAAGCAGGAGGATTGCTTGAGCCCAAGAGGTTGAGGCAGCAGTGAGCCATGTTCATGCCACTGCACTCCAGCGTGGGTGACAAAGCAAGACCCTGTGTGATGGTTAATATTGAGTGTTAACTTGATTGGATTGAAAGAAGCAAAGTATTGTTCCTGGGTGTGTCTGTGAGGGTGTTGCCAAAGGAGATTAACATTTGAGTCAGTGGACAAGAGAGGCAGACCCACCCTCAATCTGGGTAGGCACCATCTAATCAGCTGCCAGCATAAAAGCAGGAAGGGAAACAGCCGACTTGCTGAGTCTTCTGGCCTCCAACTTTCTTCCATGCTGGATGCTTCCTGCCTTCGAACATCAGACCCCAAGTTCTTTAGCTTTTGGACTCTTGAACCTACACCAGTAGTTTGTCAGGGGCTCTGGGGCCTTTGGCCACAGACTGAAGGCTGCACTGTCGGGTTCCCTACTTCTGAAGTTTTGAGACTCGGACTGGCTTCCTTGTTCCTCAGCTTGCAGAGGGCCTATTGTTGGGACTTTACCTTGTGATCGTGTGAGTCAATACTCCTTAATAAACTCCTCTCCATATATACATCTACGTTATTAATCCTGTCCCTCTAGAGAACCCTAATACACCCTGTCTTAAAAAATAAAAAAAGTTCCCAAAATGAAACCACTGATTGAAGATAATATAACATTGTCAACACAGCAAATAATAAGAAAATGGCCAATATGACAACTTTACTACTTACTAGCAGTAAAGATTTTATAAGAAAGTGACCCTTGATTATTTTAAATGATTAAATAAATCATTTGAAACACACAATATAATTAACAATGAACCTCCACACAAAAAGCATTAAAATATTTGTTGACTAAATATATATTCACTGGATGTTTTAATCTGAAAACGAGCTTAAAACCAAATTAGAATCTGGTAACAAGTTAACCATTTTACAGTAGGGACACTGAAAGTACTTCTCATCTAACAATAATGGCTACTATTTATTGAAGACTTACTTATAAGCCAGACACAGTCCTAGCATTTTACATATATCATCTTATTAAATATTCAAAGAATTAAATTAGGTAGGTACTTTTAAAATTTCCATTTTACAAACAGGAAATTGAGACACAGGCAAGATTAGGTAACTCGTCAAAGCACATACCCAATAAGTAGCAGATTCAGAAAGGGTTTGTCAAGGTCCTGAACTTATAAGAACTTGCTAAGTGAATGTAAGATATCAGAAATGATTCTGACTCTGACTTCTAGACCTGCCAGCTAAATCCTCAGAGGAGCAGTTCTCAAACTTTAACATACCATCTTCAGACCAGGTAAAACATGCCAAGGGTGATAAGAATGAAATGCTATTTTTCAGTTCTCTTTGGGAAGATTATACATACATGTGCTTTGCTAATACAAAGAGAATAATTCACATTGGAACTGCAATGTACAATCTAGTTACTTAAAAGTTACAAAACAAGAATACTATTGATACAAATATGCATCAATATATACTACAGGGTTAAGTGAACAACCTATAAGAAATTTAAATAAAGACTAAACAGCAATTTATAACAAAAAATTAAGAATGGAAACCAATGAAAAGCTCAACTCAACATATACTGATGATATATGTCTTTCTAAAATGTAAAGTAATTCTACCTTATGCATGTTCATATGTTCATATGTGGAGCTTTGCAAAGTTGCTATGCATTGCATAGTATCCAAACCTCTTAGTAGAAAACTTAAATTAGAAGCCTTTGTAAACTGTAGTATTATGCTAATGTGAGTTTCTGTATGCCACATTTTGCATACTCTTAATGCTTCACTTGACTGGTTATCAGTAAGTTGCCAAAGGATATACATAAATGAAAGACTGAGATTTCCTGCTATTTGCCAATATGTTTTGGACCAGTAGCCTTGGGCCATCTTTTGAGAAGTGTTCTTCTAGACTATGAAATGCTCCAGGCTCACTTTGTATAATAACTAACTCTGTGGTGGCTGGGAGAAGCTACTCCTTTATTATTTATTATTTAATCACAAAATATCAAGACTCCCAAGGCAAAAAAGGCCCAATTTATAATTTGCCAAATTATTTTTATTTTCTATTCAATTCAAGCACTCTCCAGTCTCTCTGGATTCAATCTCTTATTAAAACAACCTTTCCCAAGTAACTATGAAAAAACAAACAAAATCATTCAAATCGGGCATCTTCCAATAAAATAAGTATCAAATGACCCCACTGAGCTTCATTCTGATTTTAAATTCCCCCAAATCCTGAAGCTTTCTTCTTCTTCTTCCTTCCCTTCAGAAAGGATCAGGTACAAAAACTTACCAGATTTCATAATCTAACTTCTAAATGTTTACCTATAACCTACCTCATTCAGCCTCCGAACTTTCCCTTCAGTCTCTTACTTCTCATTTGCTCTAGTATGTGACTTCCTATAAGGCAATCTCCCATAAAATAAGATAAGATGACTTTTAGGAATGACAAGACATAGACTGTAACGCTAAGAAGTTGGTATCACTTATGGATCTCAGAGATTACATAACTATCCTTTTCCATACTCTCAGCCTTGTTGGTCCCAAGCCATTGAAAACTGCATGATCTGTATTCAGGGAGCAGAAAAATATATGCACCTAGAGCCAAAAAGCAATGAAAAGTCATGATGAGTGCAGAGGTTATTAGTTGTAATAATATTTGAAAATACAAGACAAGCCATTTCTGTTTAATTTCTTCAGTGGCAACTTATGAGTCTGTAATATTCTTGCTCAGATTTAAATTATATGATATTTTCCTAATTAATAAAGGTTATTATAGCATGAACTCCCATTAAAGCAGTGGAATCATCAATTGCAGCACTTTAATTTCTTTGTAGCAAAGCTACTGTGAACATTTGCATTATTGTCTGTGTAAAGGAAATTGGCTTTTCATTTGTACAATGTTATAAAAATGTTCTACTATGCATACTTTGACTACTGTTTGTTAAACCTGGTATCTTGGCTATTTTCTGTGGAATTGTAAAATAAAAAAGATCAACTCTGAGAAATCTGTACAAAATAAAATCTTGATTTATAAGTTTATTTGTGCCATTCTAGAACATAATCTAAAGGAAATATTCCACAAATTATACTAGTGTTTTGCTCTTTTTCCCCCATATAACCTCTTCCCCATTTGTTTTATGAACATTAACTTTATTCTAACTCCAACATAACACCCTGTACTGTGATTTTTAAAAAAGAAGAAGCAGAAGAAAAAGAAACTCAGAAACAGGTATCCCCATGCAGTCTAAGAGTCACTGTCCAAAAACTACAGCCATTGATACTGGCTGAGCTAAGGGGCCACTGAATTGACCAAGAATTCTTCCAAATCCAAATCTACAGTGTGTATGTAAGAATAAAGGAAGGAACAGGCACAGCTCAAGCCAACAACTTCATTTTAGGAACAAAAAAAGCTTAGGCAAAAAGAGTTTATAGCCTGGGAAACAAAGTGAAACCTCATCTCTTCAAAACAAAAAATTAGCCAGGCATGGTAGCACACACCTGTGGTCCCAGCTACACTGGAGGCTGAGGCAGGAGATTCATATGAGCCTTGGAAGTCAAGGCTGCAGTGAGCCATAATCACGCCACTGCACTCCAGGCTGGGTGACAAGGCAAGACCTTATCTCAAAAAAAGAGTTTAAGTCCAAGAAGTCCATGTCTCTCCTAATATTAGGAAAATAGACTTTTCCTATAAAACTGCCAGCCTTTAATATTTCAAACTTAATTTTACCACCATATTTCCACAAACCCCCACGAATAAGCAAATATGTGGCCTGCCTTTCACCTTCTTCTATGTGTACATACACTTCACCTACAGTGTGGGAGAATAAAACCCAATTTAAAAAAAGAGAGAATTTTTTTTTTCCTTCTGAGAACAAAAACTCTAAAGGGTAGTGGATGGTTCTTCTGTATTCTGTGCACTAATACCCTCAAGACACTAATGAATAATTGATGAGCTTATGATTAGACTGCTATCCTCAGTTTTGAACAACATTCATGGAGCAAATTTAATTCACATCTAATATTGAATTCTCTTTCTTTTATCATGATTGAAATATGCATCAAAGCTGATCTCTGTTCCTTAGAATTTCATCAGTTGATTCCTTACCTAAAGTCATAATACTGGTATTTGACCAACTCAGCTAAAGTACCAACTTAGGATGTCACTGACACAAATTCTCATAGCCCATCAAAAGAAGATATTGGAACTATGCCTTTGTAACAGAAGCTTACAATGCAGGTACCTTAGAAATAAATACACTGACATAAGAAGAAGAGAAACTATTTACACTTTATAAGCAGAATACTTTCTGAAAGTCATTTCTAAAAGAAAAAAATGAATTGTTGTTAACAAATTTTTTAAATGTTGCTAGACTTCATTAGTTGAAATGGCATCACATTATTTGACAAATATAAAGCAGACAAATTATAGCAGACAAATTGTAGCAGAAATGTTGTAAAAGACAAATGCCAGCAGAAACGTTGTAACAGACAAATGCCAGCTTCTCAGAGTGTATATAAACGAAGAAGCTTATGTTTTACTTGACAAACAGGAATCAGCCGCTGATGACGAAACAAGATTCATAAAATACTCTCTTTGCTGTAGCCATGGTAAATCTAAAGTAACCCATACGCCCTATGGATAAAATGAGATTTAAGTAATTAAAGAAGGTAGCTTTTTAAGGATATTAAATGAAAGATGTTCCATGCAGACAACACAGCAAGAGGAGGAGACACTCAGTGGCACTAATGGAAAATGTGAGACTGAAAAGGAAGTTTGTTTTGAGTAACAACAGAGAAGAGACAGAAACAAATAAACACTGTCGTAGAACCTTGCAATATAAAATGCGCTTAAACTACAACGTCTTCATAGAAACAAAGATCAGAAATGGAGAAGTGCTTATAGTTCTGTGAGGGTAAGATCTGGGCAGATCATTTTAAGTCCCTTGAAAGAGGGAAAGGGAAGTTAGGCCACATTCTGTAGTCCTTCAAGCTCTAAAACTAACAAAATCATGTATGTAGAAAATAACGTTCTAGTATACTGTTGTAAGTATAAACTGGTTCAGCTTTTTGGAGGTCAGTTTGGCAGTCTATCAAAATTTTAAATATACATTTCCTATGGCCCAGCAATTGTGCTTCTAGAAATATATAAGGTTATTAATTACAGCATTGCTTGTAACTGCAAAAAGCTGGGGAGACTAAACGTCCATCAATACAGTGAATGGAAAATATATTACAGTGCATCTATACAATATAGCCATCAATAAGAATGGAATAGATCTATATGTTCTGACTTGAGCGCCAAAGCATGGTAAGTGACATGAGCAAGCAGACCTCGTACAATAGGATCCATTTATTTAAATATATGAAATACATGTGAGGATATATGTGTGTCTAAATACATATATGTATATGTACATGCGTGGCATCTAGAAGGTACCTAAATATTTATTAAATAAACATACACAGAAAAAACAACTCCAAGCACACACATCATACTGCTTACAGCAGTAACCTCCAGAGAGGGAAGTCGGAATGTAGGAAGATAGGGAATGATTGGGAAGTTTTATGATTAAACTTAATGTAATTCTCAAGTGTTTCCTTCTTTTAGAACAAGAATGGATTTCTCTTTTACATAAAAGACATTTTGAAAATTTAAACAGTGGAAATTATTAAAAGAGATTTATCAAAAGGATGTATTTTTTAAAATGTATTTTCTTAAAAATATAGATGACCTCCTACTTGTGCCAAGAAACAGTGCAATGAGACATGAGCAAACACTGATGCGGGCAGAATTTTGGCTAACAAGAGACTTTTCAGAATTAGCTAAATATGTGTCCAAATGCAAATCCTGGAGGGCAGTGACTAGGTCTTTCTTCCTGGTGTCCCACAAGGATGTAATAAATAAGTATGACATTAAACACAAATGTAAGACTCCATGTGAGTCTCAGGAATTGATTATAAAATATACGTCCTCATCTTAAAAATATCTCTCAACTATTTATAATCAAATATTTTCATTAGGAAGTTCTCCATTCCCTTTGTATTCAGTGGGTATTTGGTTTCCTCATTTCTACTTTACTAACCAAGGTTATACTCCCTTATCACACTTTGTATGTTTCTCATTTTTTTCCAAATATATTTAAACTTACAAAACCACTTAATTATCATACTGCACCTTTCTTGGTGTTTGCTCTCAAAGTCTCTAGTGATTTAGGTTTGTTTGTTTTTTTTTCAACTGTCAAGTCTATAAATACTTTGAATGGAATATAAACAAACCTTAACAATGGTATTATCCCGAGAAGCAACACCATAAAATCTCTACATATCACTATTCAATTTTCCATTCACAAAATATAAAACTCATGGTCAGGCATTTCTAGACAGTGCATAGGTGTGCATTTTCAGAACACGGGAAGGCCAGGACTCTGTTCTTCCTACACTTCTACGTTACTCAGTTTGTTAGTTTAGTTATACTGGGTAGGACCTATGAAAAGCAAGTATTTAAGAATGGAAGCTCATGAAATAAATGATTCACATAGCTGCGTTTCACGAATGTCTGCTCTTCAACTAATATTCAAGCCAACAATTGGTAAAGGCCTATTCTGAGCCAAGCCCAGCCTAGCCACAGTGGAATAAAGAGCAGGTAATACCCAGATACCACCTAACAAAGTTTATTATCCTTCTCCTGTGCTGTAACTTAGAGATCACAGGCAAAAGATAACTGTGATTCCTTCTCCAAACGCTCCCTTGGCAATCAAATGATGATGACATTCCAAAAACAAATTATATATAAGCCTTTGCATTCGTAAGTCTTTTCCTTAGAAACAATGTTGCACTATCTGATGGCCAGCCTACAAATGCCTATTTATTCCCAAGATGACTTAAGGAATGGAGTACTATGGAAATTAACCATGATGAGTAACAATGTGGGGAAATGCAGTCTCAATTTAGAAAGAAAAAAATAACTTACTAGCTTCCTGGCAATAAAAGGGCAAACTCTTTTCCATTCTCCACACTCTTCCCACCACCAAATCCCCTTCAAGTCTGACATGAAGGGGCCTGGGGGCACTCATTGTATCAGACCCAAGAATTACTACTCTTACCTTCTTCCCTTTCAATTGCCTTATCTGCTGATTTTCAGCAAGGTTTGCTTTCTTGGGCTCATGAGACAATAGAATGCAGTGCCTACTTTCCATGAACTCTCCTGTCCCTTTGGAGCTGCAATGGCCACAATGATGGCCACTTGCCACATGTGGCTACTAAGCACTTGAAATATGGGAGGTCCAAATTGACATGAGCTATAAGTGTAAAATATAAATTGTGTTTCAAAGACTTACAAAAAAAACATGTTTTTATTGAGCAGTTGTTGAAATGGTAATATTTTAGATATATTAGTCTTCATAAAATATATTAAATGAATTTCAACTGGTCTTTTCTACTTTTTTCATCAGAGTAGCTATTAGAAATTTTAAAATTACATACAAGGCTTGCATTTGTATCTCACATTATAGTGCTGTTTGACAGTGCTGCTTTAGAGATTGTCTTAGGAACGGCAATAAAGGGTATCCAAAGTCATACTGTCAGAATTAAAATCTCAGGCTGGGCATGGTGACTCACACTTGTAATCCCAGAACTTTGGGAGGCCAAGGCAGGTGGATCACGTAAGGTCAGGAGTTTGCGACCAGCTTGGCCAACACGGTGAAAGCCCATCTCTACTAAAAATTAAAAAATTAGCTGGGCATGGTGGTGGACCCCTGTAATCCCAGCTACTCGGGAGGCTGAGGCATAAAAATTATAGGAGGCAGAGGCCACAGTGAGCCAAGATCATGCCACACTCCAACATGGGCGACAGAGTAAGACTCTCATTTATAAAAAAAAAAAAAAAAAAAAAAAAACTAGTTATATATATATCATACTTATATATATTAATATATATATAGTTTGGCCCATATAGACATATGCATTACTCAATGACAGCATATATATATATGGCCCATAGGGACACATGCATTACTCAATGACAGCATTCTGCGTATTTCCTGCACATTTTGTTTTAGTATAAAAATGTCAAAGGGAGCCTGGGAATACACGGTTAAGGGGTACTGACGTTCCTGTAGCAATGTAGATGTGGGCCCTGCCTTTCCTATCAGCAAATCAGCTGTCCTCTCTGGCTTTTGGTAATCTCATTTGTAAATGAGAAGACAGGGCTAAAAGTTCTCTGAAGTCCCTTCCAGCTATGAATATTCTTTTCTCTCCTTCCAAACAGCTATGTCAAGTCTCACCACAACCCTTACTACCATAAAAACATCCAACTTAAGCAGACTTTGCTGGTGAGGAGCCCTCCTGCTTATTCACCTTGTTCCCCATTAGTGAGAGCCAGGGATATGGAGCTGCTGGCTCTTCTGAGTTGTCAAGTCTCTCCTCTCATACCTCCAGGCCTTTTACTATTGGAACTTCTTGTATTTTCCTTGTCTGGCTAATTCTGCCTCTTTCAAGGCTCAGAACAGGCTTCAAGCCCTTCAGCAGAAGCCTTCACTGATGCTGCCAATCGAAGTCACCTCTTCAGTCAGATTCTGTTCCCCCTATCACTGCCCCCATCATACCTTGCTGTGATTTTGTTACTGACCTGTCTTGTTGGTTAGTAAGCTCCCAGAGGACAATAACAAGAACATAGAGACTGTAGGCACTCAACAAATGCTGAATAACATCTTACTCATCTTTACATCCCCAGCACCTTACAGTGACTGGCATATTTAAGACTTCAAAACTAACAAAAGAGGTCATACAGATATTAACAGATCTCTTTTCCAAATTCCAGACCCCTATGTTACCACTGCCTACTTTACATTTGCACCTACTTTTCTCAAAGGTACCTTAAAACTCAATTCACACTCTCTATGCCCCTCCCTGATGAAAGCCTGTCCTTATGCAATGTTCCCTAGCTCAGTGAATCTGCTGTGGAAGCCAGAAAGACACCGCCTTGGATCTCACCTTCCAACCTAATCCATCAGCAAGTCTTTTGTTTTTACCTCCTAAGATAGCTTTCAAATCAATTTATTTCTTTGCAACTTCCATGCTACCATTCTAGTTCACTCCACCTTCACCTCTCACTCGGACCCTCACACAGCTCCTAAGTGATCTCCCGCTTTCCACTCAGACCTTCCTCCAAACTGTCCTCCATGCAGCAGCCAGAAAGAACTTCTCAAATTATAAAACTGAGTATAAACCATTTCCCTCATCCTCTCCTTCCAGTACTCCTGTCGCTATTTAAAACCTTTCAGTGGTATCCCAAGGCTCTCACCATAAAAGAACCACAGAAAAAAACATTTAACTGGGCCTTCAAGGCCTGTGGAATCTGGGCCCTGCCTAACTAATCACTCCCCCTGATGTTCCCTAACACTGACATGCTCCCTTATGCCACAGGGCTTTGGCGTAAGTTGATCCCTTGTTGGGACCACGCTTCCTCTTTTCACCTTCCATCATCCAAGTGCAACTCAGGTGCCATTTCCTCAGGAAGCCTTCCTTGATCCCAGTCTAGCCAGCGCTCTTGTCATCTCTACTTAGAAGGATATTCATTTCCTTCACAAATTGTATCTCTTTGTATTTATACATTTCCACCCTTACATGCCATTTCTCCACATAAATCTTTTGAAAATATAAATCAGATCAGTCACTCCATTGCTTAAAACCCTTCAATGCCTTCCTATCTCATGCTGAATAAAAATCATACTCCACCAAGATCTACAGCTCTGCAACCCAACCACCTCCCCGAACTCATCTCCAACTCCTCTCTTGGCACATTCTGCTCCAGCCACACTGGCCTTACTGTTCCTTAAACACAGTCAAAGCAGTCAAAGCTTATTACTGTCTTAGGATCCTTATCATTACCTTCCCTCTACCAGAATGTTTTGTTCCCAAAGCTTCACACTACTGGCCACTCACCATTCAGGTCTTGGTTCCCTAACCACCCTACATACCCTACTACTGCTCCCTTCATTCCCTTACCGTTTCTAACCTTCTATTACATTTGATTTTCTTCACTGCTCTTAGCCCTAGAAGATAACCTCCAGGAGAGCAAGGGTTTTGCCTTATTCACCTCAGTGCCTAGAAAAGTACCTGGTATAGAGAGTAGGTACTCAATACCTGTGTGAATGCTTAAAGTAATTATTGCAGTCCTTTTTCAAATAACTGAACTTCACTGACAGTGAAGAGTTACAGATATGAGGATAGGATAATATTGGCTGTGGCAGGCAGAAATGTAAGATGGCTCCCAAGATCCCTGCTCCCTGGTACATATACCTATATAATCCTCTCCCCTTGAGAGTGGACAGGACCTGGAAATATGATAGGAGAGTTACTCCAGTAACTTTATATAAGAGTCCTGTAGCTGACTGGAGGGAGATTCTCCAACTAGCCTTGAAGAAACAAGCTGCCATGTTGTGAGAGACCCATCGGCTAGGACTTGGGGGCGGCCTCTAGGAGCTGAAAGCAACCTCCAGCTGACAGCCAGCAAGAAAAGGAGGATTTCAGTGGTATAATCACAAGAACCAAATTCTGCTACCAACCACTGAGCTAAATAGAGGTCCCTGAGCCTCAGATGAGATTACAGCCCTCCCGACACTTTGATTTCAGCTTAGTAAGACCCTGAGCAGAGAAGCCAGTTGTGCCATGCTTGGACTTTTACTTATACAAGGGCCATCAATGCTATCAGACCCAACACCTACTTTTTATGACAAATATTTTATTACACAGTCTTACTATTCTGAATAAGATTCAGAGATATATAACCTACTAAACACTTTTTTTAAAATGCACTAGCAAGCCAGGCACATGTCTAATAGTCCCAGCTACTCGGAAAGTTGAGGTGGGAGTGAGAGGTGAGGCCAGCTGGACTTCCTGGGTTGGATGGGGACTTGGGGAACTTTCCTGTCTTACAAGAAGATTGTAAACCGCACCCATCAGCCCTCCGTAAAACGCACCAATCAGCACTCTGTAAAATGCACCTATCAGCAGGATTCTAAAAATAGCCAATGCACGAGGATTGAAAAAAGGGCACTCTGATAGGACAGAAACGAAACAAGGGAGGGGACAATAGGGAATAAAAGCTGGCCACGTCAGCGAGCAGCGGCAACCCGCCTGGATCCCCTTCCACGCTGTGGAAGCTTTGTCCTTTCGCTCTTCACAATAAACCTTGCTACCACTCATTCTTTGGGTCTGTGCCATCTTTAAGAGCTGTAACACCCACTGCGAAGGTCCGCAGCTTCATTCTTGAAGTCAGCAAGACCATGAACCCACCAGCAGGAACTAACTCCGAACACATCTTCAGGGCTCGTCCGGGATACCGCTATGCGGTGAGTACCATCAGACGCGTTTCGCTTGCTATTCTGTCCTATTTTTCCTTAGAATTCAGGGGCTAAACACCGGGCACCTGTCAGTCAGTTAAAAGTGAGTGGTGCAGCCACCGGACTAAAGACACGGGTGTCAGGCTTTCTGGGAAAGGGCTAACAACCCTCGACTCTTTGGAGTTGGGAGCACTGCTTTGCTTCTGAACCAGCTTCTGCTTTTCCTGCACTTCTGGGCTGAGCCGAGGGTTGATAAAGAGGAAAGCCATTCAGCTCCAGGGTCCCAACAAAAAGTTGGTTGACCCTGCAGTCATGAGCAGAACTCTCAAAGTTACATCACCCAAGCGAGACTCACCCATTTATCCTATCTATCCTGACCCTTGCCTCCTGGGTCCTAACGCCTGTCAGACAAACTTCCTCCTGCCTCTCTTCTCCAAGGCTAGTACTGCTTCTAAAAACCACTCCCTGTCCCTGATGCTCTTCTAGTTTCTCCTGTAAGGATGATTTCTAATATAAATTTCGGGACTCTGTTCCCTTATTTAGGCACCCGGGCTCATCAATCAGAAAGACATAATTTTTGCCCAAAGCCCCATCATATGGGGGACTATCTGGAATTTTAGGATGCCTCCTCAGACTAGCAGGCCTAACAAACGCCATTTCCAAAGCCAGGATATGGGGAGCCTCAGAAATTACAGACTCCAAAACTGGGGGGATATTCGTCCTATTCATATGATGAAAAGTGAGGACAAAAGGCGTCACTCTTCCAATGCTGGAGATCCCTTCCCTCCCTCAGTGTATGGCCCTCCACTCCATTTGGAGGCATATCATCTTTATAGGACAAGGGTAAGTTCCCAATACCAACAGGAGAAAACACTTAGGTCTCTAACTAACAGGTTTTCGAGAATGCGTTGGTAAGGGCCACTAAATCCGACCTTCCTCGGTCCTCTTTGGGTGCAGGTTTTCGAGAATGTGTTGGTAACGGCCACTAAATCCGACCTTCCTCGGTCCTCTTTGCGGTCTAGGAGGAAAACAAGTGTTTCTGCTGCTGCCTCGGAGAGTTCAACTATTCCAAACAGCAGGGTCCAGGGACCATTGCAGGTTCTTGGACGGGGAAAAAACAGACCAAAACCGTGAGCAGTTTTTCCTTTCAGATGGGAAACTCTCAGGTATCAACAAGCTCACCTTGAAATGCATCCTAAGACACTGGGGACAATTTGACCCGCAAACCCTGAAAAAGAAGCTGCTTATTTTTTTCTGCACTCTGGCCTGGGCCCAATATTCTCTCACTGATGGGAAAAAACAGCCACCTGAGGGAAGCATAAATTACAATACTATCCTGCAGCTTGACCTTTTCTGTAAGAGAGAAGGCAAATGGAGTGAAATACCTTATGTCCAAGCTTTCTTTTCATTGAAGGATAATCCACAACTATACAAAGCTTGCAATTTACATTCTACAGGAGGACCTCTTAGCTTACCTCCATGTCCTAGCCTCCCTACAACTCCCCTTCCTATTAATGATGAGCCTCCTCTAATCTCCCCCACCCAGAAAGAAACAAGCAAAGAAATCTCCAAGGGACCACAAAACGCCCCGAGCTACTGGTTATGTCCCCTTCAAGCTGTAGGGGTGGGGGAATTTGGCCCAACCTGGGTACATGTCCCCTTTTCTCTTTCTGATTTAAAGTAGATCATGGTAGACCTGGGGAAGTTTTCAGATGATCCTGATAAATATATAGATGTCCCACAGGGTCTAGGGCAAACCTTCAGCCTCACTTGGAGAGATGTCATGCTACTGTTAGATTAAACCTTGGCCTTTAATGAAAAGAATGTGGCTTTAGCTGCAGCCCAAGAGTTTTGGAGATACCTGGTATCTTAGTCAAGTAAATGACAGAATGACAGCCAAAGAAAGGGACAAATTCCCTACAGGTCAGCAAGTCGTCCCCAGTATGGATCCCCATTGGGACCTAGACTCAGATCATGGGGGCTAGAGTTGCAAACATCTGTTGACCTGTGTTCTAGAAGGACTAAGGAGAATTAGGAAAAAGCCCGTGAATTATTCAATGATGTCCACCACAACTCAGGGAAAGGAAGAAAATTCTTCCTTGAGTGGCTATGGGAGGCCTTAAGAAAATATACTTCCGTCACCCAACTCCTCAAGGATCAATTGACCCTAAAAGATAAGTTTATTAGCCAGTCAGCTGCAGATATCAGGAGAAATTAACCATTGAGGGCCAGGAAATTGATTTCCTCCTGAACACTGGCACGGCTTTCTCTGTATTAATCTCCTGCCCCAGATGGTTGTCCCCAAGGTCCACTACCATCCGAGGAATCCTAGGGCAGCCTTGTAACCAGGAATTTCTCCCACCTCCTCAGTTGTAATTGGGAGACTTTGCTCTTTTCACATGCCTTTCTTGTTATGCCTGAAAGTCCCACACCCTTATTAGGGAGGGACATAATATCCAAAGCTGGAGCTAGTATCTACATGAATATGGGGAACAAGTTACCCATTTGTTGCCCCCTACTTGAGGAGGGAATCAACCCTGAAATCAGGGCACTGGAAGGACAATTCGGAAGGGCAAAAAATGCCCACCCAGTCCATATCAGGCTAAAAGACCCCACCACTTTTCCTTATCGAAGGCAACATCCCTTAAGGCCTGACGCTCATAAAGGATTACAGGATATTGTCAGATATTTAAAAGTTCAAGCATTAGTAAGAAAATGCAGCAGTCCCTGCAACACCCCAATTCTAGAAGTACAAAAACCGAACAGTCAGTGTTGACTAGTGCAAGATCTTAGATTCATCAATGAGGCAGTAATTCCTGTATATCCAGTCGTACCCAACCCCTATACCCTGCTCTCTCAAATACTAGAGGAAGCAGAATGGTTCACTGTTTTGGACTTCAAGGATGTCTTCTTCTGCAATTCCCTGCACTCTATCTCCCAGTTTCTCTTTGCTTTTGAGGATCCCACAGATCACACGTCCCAACTTAAGTGGACAGTCTTGCCTCAAGGGTTTAGGGATAGCCCTCATCTGTTTGGTCAGACACTGACCCAAGATCTAGGCCACTTCTCAAGGCCAGCACTCTGGTCCTTCAGTATGTGGATGATTTATTTTTAGCTACAGTTTGGAAGCCTCATGCCAGCAGGCTACTCTAGATCTCTTGAACTTTCTAGCTAATCAAAGGTACAAAGCATCTAAATCAAAGGCCCAGCTCTGCCTACAACAAGTCATATATCTAGGCCTAATCTTAGCCAGAGGAACCAGGACCCTCAGCAAAGAACGAATACAGTCTATACTGGCTTGTATAGACATTAAGACATTAACAGACATTTGATGTCCTTGCCCTAAGACCTTGAAACAGTTGCGGGGGTTCCTTGGGATCACCAACTTTTGCCAACTATGGATCCCTGGATAGATGGCCAGGCCACTCTATACTCTAATCAAGGAGACCCAGAGGGCAAATACTCATCTAGTAGAATGAGAACCAGAGGCAGAAACAGTCTTCAAAACCTTAAAGCAGGCCCTAGTACAAGCTCCAGCCTTAAGCCTTCCCACAGAACAAAACTGCTCTATATACACCACAGAGAGAGCAGGAATAGCTTTTGGAATCCTTACTTAGATTCGTGGGACAACCCCACAACCAGGGGCAAGTAAGGAAGGAAGGAAGGAAGGTAATTGATGTAGTAGCAAAAGGCTGGCCTCACTGTTTCCGAGTAGTTGCGGCAGTGACCATCTTAGTATCAGAGGCTACCAAAATAGTACAAGGAAAGGATCTCACAGTCTGGACTACTCATGATGTAACTGACATACTAGGTGCCAAAGGAAAGTTATGACTATCAGACAACCGCCTGCTTAGATACCAGGGGCTACTGCTTGAGGGACCAGTGCTTCAAATACACACATGTGCGGCCCTCAACCCTGCTACTTTTCTCCCGGAGGATGGGGAACCAATCGAGCATGACTGCCAAAAAATTGTAGCCCAGACTTATGCCACCTGAGAGGATCTTTTGGAAGTCCCCTTAGCTAATCCTGACCTTAACCTACATACCGATGGAAGTTCATTTGTGGAGAATGGGATATGAAGGGCAGGTTATACCATAGTTAGTGATGTAACAGTACCTGAAAGTAAGCCCCTTCCCCTAGGGACCAGCACCCAGTTAGCAGAATTAGTGGCGCTTACCCAAGCCTTAGAACTGGGAAAGGAAAAAAGAATACATATGTATACGGATAGCAAGTAGGCTTTACCTAATCCCACAGGCCCATGCTGAAATATGGAAAGAAAAGGAGTTCCTAACCTCTGGGGGAACCCCCATTAAATACCACAAGGGAATCATGGAGTTACTGCATGCAGTGCAAAAACCCAAGGAGGTGGCAGTCTTACCCTGCCGAGGCCATCAGAAAGGGGAAGGAGAAAAGGCAGAAGGAAACCGTCGGGCAGACGCTGAGGCCAAAACTGCTGCCAGGCGGAACTTCCCATTAGAAATCCCTATGGAAGGTCCCTTGGTATAGAACAAACCTGTTCAAGAGATTAAGCCCCAGTACTCCCTGACCAACACAGAATGGGGACTTTCACGGGGGCACAGTTTTCTCCCCTTTGGGTGGTTAATGACAGAAGAGGGAAAGGTACTCATACCCGAAGCCAGCCAGTGGAAATTACTTAAGTCCTTCCAACCAAACTTTTCATATGGGTATTGAGAACACTCATCAAATGGCCAAATCCCTGTTTACAAGGTCAAATCTCCTTCAGACCATCCGACAAGTAGTCAAAGCCTATGAAGTATGCCAAAGGGATAATAATCCCTTGGTCCATCGTAAGGCCCCTCTGGGGCAACAAAGAATAGGGCACTATCCCGGAGAGGACTGGCAGTTAGACTTCTCCTGTATGCCTAAGTCAAGGGAATTTCAATACTATGTTAGTCTGTGTTGAGACCTTTACAAATTGGATAGAAGCCTTCCCCCTGCAAGACAGAGAAGGCTCAGGAAGTGGCTAAAGTACCAATTCATGAAATAATTCCTAGATTTGGGTTTCCCCAAAGCTTACAAAGTGACAATCGTCCAGCTTTTAAAGCCACAGTAACTCAGGGAATTTTCAGGGCACTAGGGATACAATATCACCTTCACTGCACCTGGAGGCCATAATTCTCAGGCCCCATCTCTGATAGAACCAAAAATACCCTAACAGGATGCACAATCCAGCTTTTACGCTCTTACATTTCCAACCTCACCTATTACACAAGCAATCAAAAGCCTATACACGGCCCTGTAACCACGAATACCGAATACTGTCTCAACTTTCCAAGCCCCTTTATGCATCCAACACAACCTGTTATCAGGCCTGCCCCTGGGGCACCTAGTATCCCATCAGTGTAATTACACCCTACAACTTCAAGCCCCAACTGATCATAGTAACTGCGAAGTCACCCAAACAGCTCCATTCAGACGGCTTGTCTCCCTGCTTAACAAACAGTCCAGGTTTTGTCACGGCAAACATACTCCCTGCATGACCATTCCTCCCTGGACCCCCTGCAGCAGCACCCCCACCACTAATGAATGCCTTCTCTTCCCCTCTTTCAATTATTCTCTTGAATGGTTCCTAGTAGATACAAAACGGTATTTTCTCCAACAGGAAAACAGAACACAGGGAGCCACTCAGTTTGCTCCCAATACTCCTTTCCAGCCACTCACCAGAGCTACCTTGGCAAGTACTCTAGGAGTATGGGAAAATGAAAACACCAAACTCACACATCTTTTTAAAATACACAACCAATTCTGCCTACCCAGCCAAGGCATATTCTTCTTATGCAGAACTTTAACCTATATCTGCCCCCCCACCAACTGGACAGGCACCTGCACCTTAGTCTTCCTAAGTCCCAACATTGACATTGCCCCAGGAAATCACACTATATCAGTGCCCCTCAAAGCTCAAGTCCATCAGCACAGGGCCATACAACTCATACCCCTACTTAAAGGGTTAGGAATGGCCATTGCTACAGGAAAGGGAATAGCTAGTTTATCTGATCTGCTTCATTGGCCTATTACCACACACTCTCAAAGGACTTTACAGACAGTTTGCAAGAAATTACAAAATCTCTCCTTACTCTACAATCCCAAATAGACTCGACAGGAGTGACTCTCCAAAACCACCGAGGCCTAGACCTCCTCACTGCTGAGAAAGGAGAACTCTGCACTTCTTAGGGGAAGAGTGTTGTTTTTACACTAACCAGTCAGGGTTAGTACGAGACACTGCCTGGCATTTACAGGAAAAGGCTTCTGAAATCAGACAACGCCTCTCAAACTCCTATACCAACCTCTGGAGTTGGGTGACATGGCTTCTCCCCTTTCTAGGTCCCAAGACAGTCATCTTGCTATTACTTGCCTTCAAGCCCTGTATTTTTAAACTCCTTGTCAAATTTGTTTCCTCCAGGATCGAAGCCATCAAGCTACAGAAGGTCTTATAAATGGAACCCCAAATGAGCTCAAGTCACAACTTCTACTGAGGACCCCTGGAGTGACCCACTGGCCCTCTAACTAGCCTAGAGAGTTCCCCTTGGGAGGATACTACAAATGCAGGGCCCCTTCTTTGCCCCTATCCAGCAGGAAGTAGCTAGAGTGGTCATCACCCAGTTCCCAACAGCAGTTGGCGTGTCCTGTTTAGAGGGGGGATTGAGAGGTGAGGCCAGCTGGACTTCCTGGGTTGAGTAGGGACTTGGGGAACTTTCCCATCTTTCAAGAGGATTGTAAAACGCACCAATCAGTGCTCTGTAAAACGCAACAATCTGTGCTCTGTAAAACGTGCAAATCAGCAGAATTCTAAAAGTAGCCAATTGTGGGGAGGATTGAAAAAAGGGCACTGATAGGACAGAAACGGAACATGGGAGGGGACAATAAGCAAATCAAAGCTGGCCACTCCAGCCAGCAGCACCAACCTGCTCAGGTCCCCTTCCACACTGTGGAAGCTCTGTCCTTTCGCTCTTCACAATAAACCTTGCTACCGCTCACTCTTTGGGTCCGTGCCATCTTTAAGAGCTGTAACACTCACCGCGAAGGTCCATGGCTTCATTCTTGAAGTCAGCAAGACCACGAACGCACTGGCAGGAACCAACTCTGGACACAGGAGGATTGCTTGAGCCCAAGAGTTTGAGACCCACCTGGGCAATAGAGTGAGACTCCTATCTTTAAAAAAAATTGAAAATTGCTTCTCAGCCTTTTGACTAAAATCAATTATAGTAAAAAATAAAAATACACTATGCAATAGAATGGTATACAAACTCCTAACCCCCATCCAAAAATCAAAACAAACAACAACAATAACAAAACACTGTAAGGCAGAAACAAAATAATTTATAATGAAATAATGTTTATTTCATAAAATTACATTAGAAGACAAAGATACTCCCATAAATTTTCATAATGCCTTATGAGGGGAGATTCCACGTCTAATAAGAACTGGTTTCAAGAATTAGTGTACCTAGAATACATGGACTCCAACTGAGGAGAATATTTAATCTTAAAATGTCTAGTATTTGCTAATTTTGTTTCTTTTTATATCATGTTGTAAGGCAGTTTTCATAGTTACATTAGTATTATATTTTTATTCTAACCTTTTTCCAAAATGGACTTGGGTTTGAAAGCTTCATAATTTCCCTTCTGTCCTTCTCTTCCTCAATTATTAAGTACTCACTGGGTACATGACATTATTTCTTGAAATTAATTCTCACAATTAAGTAGACCTTTAAAGCTTCTAATTCATTTCCCAACTCACATTTTTCAGATGTGAAGAGAAAATCATCATCATCTACTAGCTCATTATATATGCTATAAAATATTTCACCCCATCTGTGAAGTTGGCCATAGTAAATATGTTTTGTTGCCTTAGTCAAGATTTATGATAATATAATAATGTAATTTTAAAGGCCACATGCCAAAGTACTTCCTCAATTAATAAAAATACTTAGCACTTAACCTATAACACACTTTAAAATCATCACACAATCTTGCAGGTAGCTATTTACCCATGTGCCCAGGGCTAGTAACAACTGATAGAGAGCCTGTCACCAAGCCTATTTACTTGATTTATTTTACAGTAGCCTTCTAAGGCCACATACATAATGGGTACTCACTTTGTGATGGGAAAATAAATCATTTGTTCTGGACAACCTGACAGTGTTACTATTAAGTTATTAATTCGCTAAGGGGGAGTAATTCCCTGAATAGCCTTTTTTCCTGCGCAAATAAGAACACTATTAGTAAATATTCACAGATTCCAAGAACCTACAACTGAAAAGAATTTAAGCATCATAACTAGGACTTTTTACAGATGAGAAAACTGAGGGACTTGTTCAAAGTCACAACATTCAAAGGCAGAACCTGGGATAGGGTAAGGAGAGATATAGCATCTCAACTTCCTCATTTAGAAAATGGTCGCTGCCCCCACAGGGTAACTATGAGGATAAAATAAAACACATGAAGGACACAGTACAGTGCTTCACATGTAACAGTCATTTCATACCGTCATTTTCCTTCTCAGAGTTTCCTCCACAATCCCCTCAATCATGGGTCGGTCTTTTTTTTGTTTTGGCCAAAATGTAATTTAGGATGATGCACTTTGGTGATGATTTTCTGACACGTATACTGCATTGACAACAAATTATACTCCATTCAGGAACAGGAGTCACCTGAAGGCTACAGAGGAAGCACCTGACCCCAACTCTCATAAGTCTATACTCCCCAAAAGTTTCAAGGACTTTCAATTTGTTGGGCTGAGCCCAAGCCAACTTCCCCAGGGTTGATAGTATGCAGTTAAGAGCCAACTGTTCAACCTTGTGCTCCACACATACTTAAAAAACTTTTTTTTAATTTTTGTGGGTACATGGTAGGTATATACATTTATGGGGTACGTGAGATGTTTTGATACCAGCATGCAATGCATAATAATCACATCATGGAAAATGGGGTATCCATCCCCTCAAGCATTTATCCTTTGTGTTACAAACAATACAATTATACTCTTTTTAGTTATTTTTTAAATGTACGATTAAATTATTATTGGCTCTAGTCACCTTGTTGTGTTTTCAAACACTAGGTCTTATCCATTCTTTTTATTTTTTGTTTGTTTGTTTGTTTGTACCCATTAACCGTCTCCTACTAGACTACAAGTTTTTTTGTGGGCAGGAACCACAAATGATTGTCATTTGGACCCAGAGCACCTAATATTACCTAGCAAGAGGTCAACACATGTTTGCATGGATGAAAAAGAAGCTGCCTGGGCATCTCCTTCCCAGCTCCACCTGAATTAGGTCAATTCTTATCATAAAGGAGCCACACCATACTCGAATTCAACTCACATGAATTTAACTATTTATATGGAAGAAGTCAGAAATAGTGGGGGCTACTCACCACTCCACTTAGTGACTACATGCTCCTTGCTGTAATCAAGCCTAAAACAAAAGGTGTGAGTGATTTCAGAAGTTTCTCAATCACTGTTAAACAAGTGAGGAATTAATTGAAGGCTGTAAAGAAGCACTGACCACAAACAGCTAGAGCTAGAGAGGTAGTACAACACAGTCATCCCACCTTGGGAGAATTAACCTTCCTTAAAAAACTCATTTGGTGATTTTTTCACATCAGAAGAATTTAATTACCACTGAAATAAATGGTACACAATTACTTTAGTATACATATTTTAATGTTTAGGTAATTAAACTTTTAATCTAGGGGTGACAGACCAGTAAAGAGAGCAAAGAAATCAATGAAAACGATGCAAATGCATACAAGATTATTACCTCCTTAAAGCAGCAAATGAAGTATCTGAGAGAACTTCACCAACCCACCAATTACACCATGGCAAAGATGGCTTCACAGGGGGCTTATGATGCAGGTCAGAAAATAAAGGTGGCACTCATGAAATGAGGTACTGATAAGCCAGATTAGGGGTGTCATATAAAACTAGTAAAACTAAATTATCATAATCCAAATTAGCTCATTTTTAGACAAGCTTGTATTAAGAAATCCACGACATGGTACTCTGTAAGCATAAAGGTAATGATATGGAATAGCCTCCAACACATAATGAGAGAAAAGCAAGATGCAGTATAATACATATGGGCTTAAGAATAAACATTAGAAAATGCCACATATACCCAGCATATTTCTGAATAGATATGCAAGAAACTTTATTATTTTCAATCTCCCACGGTAGAATGGACGCTCCATTAAAGCAGATCTTGGCCTATTTTGTTCACCCCTGCATCCCCAAACACTAGAACAGCACCGGTGTTGGCAGTGAACCAATGGTAAGCTGTTTCAAAGAGGGGGAACCAGATGTCTGTGGGGTCAGGATGGGAGGGACTTAATCTCCACTGTAGATGCTTTCATATTTTAAAATTTTGTACCATTTTTATAAATTACCTCCTTAAAAAGTGATTTTTTTTTTTAACAAATGAGTTGTTAGATGAGATGTCACAAAGATTTATTAGGCTGACTTTCATCTCCAGGACTTTAGCAAGGTACTAGCTAAAAACTGCAGCATGAGTATTAGCAGGCTTGATAGGAGTGAGGCTCATGCTGTTACTAAAAAGGATGAATAATAACTAGAAAATTTTAACTGATTTAACCACCTTAGAAAACAGTTTGCTACTGTTTACTAAAATGAAGCTCTGCCTATCATATGACTAAGCAATTCTACTCCATATATCCTAAAGTAAGGTGTGTTTGTGAGGCATGTGCAAAAAGGTCATAACTTTTTTTTATTGATAAGTAGATTATCTACCTGGGAGTGGGTAGGAACAAGGTAGAAGGGACAGAAGAAATGGGAGTGACACTTCTCTGAGAATAACTTCGACTTTTGGAACCATGTTAATATTTCACATACTCAAAAAAGGACTAATAAATAAAATCAAAAATGGAGAGAGGGAAGCCTAACATGAAACACAAACAGAATCAAATGAACCAAACTGTATTTCAAATGAATAACATAATCACATGAAGAAAGCAGGGGAGGAGGGAAGTACTAACTCCTATAACTGAACACAGTGTTTGGACTACAGGTCCCCACGCTAACATGTTTTAAAACGCTAAACTCTAGTTAGTGGGTTTCTTTTTCACAAAGGTATGGGCTAACAATTTTGAACGTTTCTGGGTACATTAGGAGTATACAAATAAGTAAATATGTTGTCAATAAAGGGAGTCAGGTTCTCACTGTTGAACAAAGGTGTTACAAACATGAAAGGGGAATGGATAGAATCAACTCTGTACCGTATGGCTGAAACTGGAGGTGTCAGTATGAACGCATGGTTTTAACACAGAGATACAAAATATAGAAAGGTGTGGAATACACACACAAACACTAACTCCTATAACTGAACACAGTGTTTGGACTACAGGTCCCCACGCTAACATGTTTTAAAACGCTAAACTCTAGTTAGTGGGTTTCTTTTTCACAAAGGTATGGGCTAACAATTTTGAACGTTTCTGGGTACATTAGGAGTATACAAATAAGTAAATATGTTGTCAATAAAGGGAGTCAGGTTCTCACTGTTGAACAAAGGTGTTACAAACATGAAAGGGGAATGGATAGAATCAACTCTGTACCGTATGGCTGAAACTGGAGGTGTCAGTATGAACGCATGGTTTTTAACACAGAGATACAAAAATATAGAAAGGTGTGGAATACACACACAATGAAACTGGAGGTATCAGTATGAACTCATGGTTTTTAACATAGATATACAAAAATATAGAAAGGTGTGGAATACACACACACACACGCACATGCAACCCATAACATCTATTTGCTAAGAGAGCCTAGAAGCAATGATACCCCAATAGCTATGAGCACACCTAGCTCTGAGATCTTGTTTCTAAATACAATTTTCTACCAAGTGTTCCTTGGAGAAGCAGCTGATTGCAGGGCAGGGGTAGGGAAAATATGAGATAAACCTGGACTATCTTGTCGTGCCAGAAAATAAGAAAGTAATCAAAGAATCAAGGGGACATGACAGACAGACACAGAGCCAGCTTGAAAGGGTTGGTCAAATATGGAACAATATGAATTAAAAAAAAAAAAAAGATAGTAATTAAACCCATTGAATAACATAAGAACCCATGAGATCATTGAGATATTAATTAACTAGTTAATTAATGGGGGCAAGCCAACTAATAAATGTAAAAGGAGAGATGGAATTAGAAAATCTTCATTTGGCAACAATCATGGCAATAATGGATTCAGGAAACAGTCATCAATGGAGCCTAAAACTAGTGTGTGAAAGTCTGAGGAGTAACAAGATATTTACATACTCTCAAAGTATCTCCCAGAAGATACTATTTACAAAGGAAAGGCAGAAACTTTACATTGGAGAAACCAGGCAGAATCCATCTTAACTAAGTGATCAAAATTAACAACATCAATAATAGAACAAATCAACATTAGCCTCTCATCAACATTAGCCTCTCGAAATGAAAGCACTGAGAAAAATACATCACATCTATAATATTACCGCCACAAATGCATAATGTGGATCTAATTATAACCAGATAAACCTCAAGTAAGAGACATTCTATTAAAAAAAATAAATAGGCCAGGCACAGTAGATCATGCCTGCAATCACAGCACTTCGGGAGGCCGAGGTGGGCGGATCATGAGATCAGGAGTTCTAGACCAGCCTGGCCAACGTGTAAAACCCCGTCTCTACTAAAAATACAAAATTAGCTGGGTGTGGTGGCATGTGCCTGTAATCCCAGCTACTAGAGACAGTGACTCAGGAGAATCACTTGAACCCAGGAGGCAGAGGTTACAGCAAGCCAAAATCGCACCATTGCACTCCAGCCTGGGCAACGAGTGAAACTCCATCTCAAATAAATAAATACATACATACACATATACATACAAACTGGTCTAAACCCTTATAAAATATCAGTGTTATAAAGACAAAGACTGAGGCACTGTTCTAGATTAAAGGAGACCACACCAGGCATGGTGGCTCACGCCTGTAATCCCAGCACTTTGGGAGGCTGAGGTGGGGGGGATCACCTGAGGTCAAGAGTTTGAGACCAGCCTGGCCTACATGGAGAAACCCCATCTCTACTAAAAATACAAAATTAGCCGGGCATGGTGGTGCATGCCTGTAATCCCAGCTACTTGGGAGTTTGAGGCAGGAGAATCATCACTTGAACCTGGAAGACAGTGGTTGCAGTGAGCCGAGATGGCGCCACTGCACTCCTGGGCTACAAGAGTGAAATTCCATCTCAAAAAAAAAAAAAAAAAAAAAAAGGGAGACCAAAAGAAAAAAAGAAAAACTGAATGAACCACATGGCTGGTTTTTTGTTTTGTTTTGCTTTGTTCTTGTGTATTGGACTTTTATTGTTTTTGTTGCTATAAAGGGTATTCATTGATAAGTGAATTGGGATAATTGAAGAAATATGAATAAAGCCTGTAGGTTAGCTACAACAATAGTATTTAATGATTATAAAACAGTTAATAAGAGAATATTCTTGTTTTTAGGAAATACACACTGCAGGATTGGGTATTATATCTGCAACTTTCTCTTGAACAGTTCAGTGGGGGAAAAGGAGACAGAGAAGGATAAAACAAATGTGGTAAAATGTTAACATTTGGGAGATGTGGTAAAGGTTACACAAGAATTTTTTGTACTATTCCTGCGATTTTCCCGTATGTCTAAAATTAGATTAAAATAAAAAACTAGAAGAAAAGAGTTAAGTGGGTAATTTATACTTGTTAGGGGTAAGGATAGTGAAAGTTAACATCTGACATAAAGTGCCAAAATATAAACCTAACTGTAATATGTTCTGAAAAGGTTGCCTAAGCCAATTATGTCCTATATACACCTTCTAAAGAATGAGATTTGAAATAAAATGGATCTACTTAGGATCTTACTCAAGGAGAAAAGTTAGTAAAGTACCCAAAGGACCGGATTATAAATTAGCAGACTCATCTAAGCCATGTATCCCAATGTCACTGTACCATATGGACATTGAAACACATGCCTTCAGACAGCGGCTGAGCAAGCATTTTTCTTCTAAAAGTTTGGAAAGTGAATTACCTTACCTAGAAATGTTTGGTTATATTTTAGATTAATATAAAACCATTAATTAGGAATACAATTGTGTAAGAACAAATGAGTAGAACAGAATAGGATAAAAATGAAAACATTCTGGCTGCATTAGTACTAAAGCTAATGTGATGGATATAAAACTTCAAGGAAACCACAACAAATCTGTAATTTGTGAAAACTTTCCATAAAATTTAAAAACCACTAAGTTTTCTTCAGAGCATTTCCAGAAAATACTGTGAATAAACAAGTCAGAAAAATTACAGCATGTGCTAAAACAGAGACAATCAACATCAGCTGAAGAAATGGCTTCATATGAAAAAGGATTGATGGTTGTTATAAAATATGCCCACAAATTATTTGACTCTCCCCTCAAAAAGGTGGAACCTAACTGCCTTCCTCCTTGAGTATGGGCTGGACTTAGAGCCTCCTTATAACCAATGAAATATAGAAAGAGTAACAGTGTTAGGTTCAAAATAGGACATAAAAAGGACATGGTTTCCTCCTTGCTCTCTCTCGCATCACTTGCTCTGGATGAAGCTAGCTGACATGTTGTAAGGATACTCATGCAACCCTATGAAAGTTCTGAGGTCCCTGGCAAACAGCCAGCAAGGAACTGAGGCCTCCTGCCAACAGCCATGTGAGTGCACCATCTGGGAAGCAGATCCTGCAACCCCAGCCGCAGCCGCAGCCGCAGCCCCAGCCCCAGCCCCAGCCCCAGCCAAGCCTTCAGATGACTGCTGTAGCACTGGTCAAAAGCTTTTTTTTTTTTTTTTTTTTTTGTGAGACGGAGTCTCGCTCTGTCGCCCAGGTTGCAGTGCAGTGGCGCAATTCGGCTCACTGCAAGCTCCGCCTCCTGGGTTCACGCCATTCTCCTGCCTCAGCCTCCCGAGTAGCTGGAACTACAGGCGCCCGCCACCTCGCCCGGCTAGTTTTTTGTATTTTTTATTAGAGACGGGGTTTCACCGTGTTAGCCAGGATGGTCTCGATCTCCTGACTTGGCCTCCCAAAGTGCTGAGATTAAAGGCGTGAGCCACCGCGCGCGGCCTGGTCAAAAGCTTGATTGCAACTCATCAGTGACTCAGCCAGAACTACCCAACTAAGCTGGTTCTGAATTCCTGACCCACAGAAATCATGAGATTAAAAAATGTTTGTTGTTGGCTGGGCGCAGTGGCTCATGCCTGTAATCTCAGCACTTTGGGAGGCCGAGGTGGGCAGATCACCTGAGGTCCAGAGTTTGAGACCAGCCTGACCAACATGGAAAAACCCCATCTCTAGTAGAAATACAAAATTAGTTGGGTGTGGTGGCACATTCCTGTAATCCCAGCTCTCTGGAGGCTGAGGCAGGAGAATGGCTTGAACCCGGGAGGCGGAGGCTGCTGCACCCCGAGATTAGGCCATTGCACTCAGGCCTGGACAACAAGAGCAAAACTTGTCTCAAAACAAAAAAAAGTTTGTTGTCTTAAGCAGCTAAATTTTGGGATAATTTGTTACATAGCAAAAGACAACTAACATATAATTTGATTTAAGTTATTCCATTTGCAGAATCATAAATTTATCGAAATATTCATTGTAAAACTGAAATTAACTATCATTTACAAAGATACAGTCTATATTTCCAGGAATGTATTAAATAGGACCAGAGTGACTTAGTCAACATGCAAGAAATGAAAATCTTGCAAGTCAGAATATCTACACAGAACTATAAATAGAATCTATTAATTTTGTAAATAGGTTTAAATATAAACACCTAAGTGGAGGGAATAAGTATAGAGAGAAGGGAGATTAGCTGGGAAATCTCATTGTTTGGGGTGAGGTTTTAAGGGATTTTTTAAAAGAGTTGACTTTACTATAAATGTCATTAGCTTGAAAAAGTACAGTTCTTTCTCTAGAAAACTTGGCACCTATACATAAAGAAGTGGGGCTGGGTGTAGTGACTCACACCTGTAATCCCAGTACTTTGGGAAGCCAAGGTGGGAAGATCCCTTGAGCCCAGGAGTTCAAGACCAGCCTAGGCAAATAGTGAGACTCTGTCTACACAGAAATAAAAATAAATTAGCCAGGCATGGTGGCATGCACCTGTCATCCCAGCTACTCAGAAGCCTGAGAAGGGAGAATTGCTTGAGCCCAAGAGGTCGAGGTTATAGTGAGCTAGGATCACACCACTGTACTCTAGTCTGGGCAAGAGAGCCAGACCCTGTGTCTATAAAATAAAATAAAATAAATAAAAGTGGGAAAACTGAATATTTATGTAAGATCCCCTGTGAGTCAATTAAAAAATAATTGGGGTCAAATACAGCGTGTCTTCATAGGAGAATCAGCGTTGGGGCCATCAACTATCCAGCCCCCATTCCCTTCCATTACTAACTATATTACCAAATTGTCTTCAAACATTTAGGCAGTGACTAAATTTCTAACTTCCTCCAGTAACTTTTCCTAAAACAGCAGAAATGAGACTGTATTTCTTCATCAAGACATTGACATGCTGAAGACCCATGGTGACATAAGGAATTGACATGAAGTAAAAAGAGCATAGGCTGCAGAGCCCACACCTGGGTCTGGACTGGAGCCCAGTCCCACTTCTCACTGGCCACAAACTACAGACAAACACTTCCCATTCTGGAACTCAGTTACCTTATTAGTAAAGTGGAGATAATGTCAAATTTACACGGTTGTCATTATAAGGATGAAACAGTACACAGAAAGGGCCTTGCATATGTAGCCATTAGATAAATAGCAGCTTGTTTTTAATTACTATTTTGCTTATATGCACTATGCATATACTTCCCAAATCAAGAAAATAGGGACACAGACTGCCAGAATATTTTTGTGTCTCATATTCAGATGCAAAGGCAGCCCAGGAGGTTAATGTGGACTTACGACATGTTATAATTTCTGAAACATTACAATAGCTTATGAGTTGTTATTAAAACTGAACACTTAGCTACTTAAGAAACCAAAGTACCTAGTCTGTAATCAATATTTATACAGTACTTATCATATTCTTTGTATTACTCCAAATATGTTCTTTCTCTTCTATCAAATTACAGATTTGATTGCTAAAAAAAAGATACATCTCTATACCTGTCATGGCCCCATCCCTATACTCGTCATGGCCCCTTGAATACATAAGGCTGAATGAATTCAACTTCAAGTCCTCAATGTCTCTTCCTTCAATATAATCTTAAGATTATAAAAGTCAGGCACCTTCACCCTGACAATGTGCATATATGTGTGCACACTCATTTCCCTGAGTAAAACCAGACTTAGGTACACAAGGCAATCATCGTTTTCTCTATGCCCAGCACTTCATACAATTTCTGGCACGTTGTAAATGCTTAATGAATGTTAGTTGAGAGATAAATGAGAGAGAACAAGCACCTAGGCAGAATAGTGAGTAGCTAAACTGTCAGTCATGAAGCTCCAATTTAACCCCAATTTCACTCCCTTTACAAATGTGTTTATAATTTTGCACAGCTACTGTTTTATTTCCTTATACAGTGGAACTCCCTTATAACTTCCTCTCAGAGACTAGGACTAATATGTGTGCTATATGCCAAAAGTCTTCAGTATATGCAACATGTAAAACCCAAAGAATATTGGCAAGCACGGAATATGCCCTTAGATTCAGATTCCTGTACATCCGCGTTTCTGTGATTATACCTCTTCCTGTTTCTTTCCTGTGGGTTTTGCTCATTTCACCCATCTTATCTGTAAACTTCTCAGGAACAGGGAATACATTATTTGCTTCCCTTGTAAGACACAAGGTGCCTAATACAGGACACAGACTGGAATCCTGGCACATATTATTAACAATTATTTTGCAAACTGGATTGTCATTAAAAATAATAATAATAAGGGGAGAGGGCATCTAACACAAAGTCAAATGCACATAGCTACGCATCAGATACATGAAAGAAATTTTCTGTAGTTATTTTGTGCGTGTGTAAAATTAGAAATCATATCCTCCCCATGACTCATCAGAGATAAAAGAGGATAAATGAAATCTGTGTGTGAGGTACATGCAATCAGGCACCAGGACAGTATTAAGCAGCTTCAAAGGTTATTGCTATGTATCAGGCATTATAATGAGAAAACAGAAATGAGATAAGGTCTGTGAAATTGGAAATCAGACTGGTGGACCTAGAGAGTCTAGAGGCTGTTCTTCTCTAAACTATCTCCTGGTTCTCCATACACTTCAACCACTTTGTTAGTGCTGGTTCCTTTTCATCTATCCTCTAACAGCAGCATCAGCATTACCTGGGAACTTGTTCAAAATGCAATTTTCAAGCCCCAGTCCACACCTACATAATCAGACACTATGGGGGTGGGACCCAGAAATCTGTGCTTTACCAAGGCTTCTGGCTATTTCTTTTCTTTTAATTTTTTTTTTTTTTTTTGAGATGGAGTCTCACTCTGTGTCACCCAGGCTGGAGTGCAGTGGCCTAATTTCGGCTCACTGCAATGTCCGCCTCCTGGGTTCAAGTGATTCTCCTGCCTCAACCTCCTGAGTAGCTGGGATTACAGGTGTGTGCCACCACACCCAGCTAATTTTTGTATTTTAGTAGAGACAGGGTTTCACCATGTTGGCCAGGCTAGTCTCAAACTCCTGACCTCAAGTGATCCACCCGCCTTAGCCTCCCAAAGTGCTGGTATTACAGGTATGAGCCACCACACCTGGCCACCTCCAGCTCTTCCTAATGCATTTTCAAATTTTAGAACTACTACAGTTTGCATGTGTCCTCCATGTGTTAGAGGAGACTTGATTCCCCAATGCAACAGTAGTGAGTGGTGGGATCTTCAGTGATTAGGCCATGAAGACTCTTTTCTCATAAATGAATGAATGCCAACAGAGTGGGAATAGGTTCACACTATGAGTTCAGCCCCCTTCCCTCTCTCTCTTACCCATGTGATGTTGATGTCTTCTGCCACGTTATCACACAGCAAGAAGGCCCTCACCAGATACTGGCACATTGATCTTGGACTTCCCAGCCTCCAGAACCATCAGGAAATAAATTTCTGTTCTTTATAAATTAACCAGCCTGTTATTTATAAATTAAACTTAGATCAGTTCTTGTCTTAGTTTTGTGCTGCTATTATGAAACATAAAATATGAAATAGCAGCACAAAACAAACTAAGACAAGAACTGATCCAAGTTTAAATACTGATTTAAATGTCCAAAAGTTCCATTCACCATCTTTTCCAGTTCTCACTCTCCATTTTTCTGGGGTTGGGCCCTCATCTACTATCTCTACACCTATTACTACTACTAACAATAACAGCAACAGCTGCCATTTATTATATTAAGCATTTATAAGACAGGCATTGTGCTAATCACTGTGCACATAGTACCTTTCTTAATTTCCACTACAATTCTTTAATTCAGATAAGAAGCCTAGGCTTAGAGAAGTTATATAACTTGCCCAAGGTCAGCCAACCAATAAAGAACATAACAGAGATCTGACCTGCCATCTTCCTAACTCCAAAGTCCACTAAGTTAACTACTATACTAACATGCCTCCTAGAAGGTTGCTACTCCCATAACCTCAGCGGTCATCTATATTACAATTGTCCCTAACCATCTCATAAACTCTGAAGTAGAATTTCCAGTTACTTAGTAGATCTCTCTTTTTAAACTCCCCACAGAAACCTCAGAATTAACACTGCCATTATTTCTTCTCTCCTCTTCAAACCTGTCCCTCTTCCTGTGATTTCTAACTTAATGTCATCATAAGCAAACAATTGCTCAAACTAGACATATTATCTTTGACTTCTCACTTTCCCTTACCTTTAGCTGGTCATAAATGTAGAGATTTTAACATCTAAAAATGTCTCCAAAATCTATCCATACCCATTGTCCAACATTTCTCACCTACATTCTAGTCTCCCTGCCTCTCCACTCTTAATGCAATCTGCACATGCACTGTCAGCTTTCTGATTACTCTACCTTCTATGGCTCTCCACTTCCAATGGATGGAATGAGTCTCGACTTTTTAAGATGAAGTAGAAGACCCCCTTAAAATTTGGCTTCAAAATAGCTTCCTGCCTCATCACTTCTGCCATGCAATAATAAGTGATTAGGCCTTCATGAATGGATTAATGCCATTATAGCAGGAATGGGTTCATAATCTCAGGAATGGGTTCTTGAGTTCAGCCCTCTTCCCTCTCTCTTGCCCACAAGAAACAACTCAAGATATTTCCAAAAGTGCCATTTAATTTTAATCTTCAGTAACTTTGCTTATGTTGGCCCCACTGCCTGGAATGCTCTCTTCCCCCTCCACATATGGCAAAATTTTATTTAACCCTCAGAGCTAAGCTCCATCCCCTTCTTTTCAGCATGTTCCCTATCAAATTTTTCTCCAGCCAAAGTGCTCTACTCCCCCAGCACATTATTCATTCCAAAAGTGATTTAATGTGTCACAGCATATAATGGTTAGTGGTTTATCTCTTCTGATGAACACTTAGTATGCTGAGGATATTCTGTGTCTTAACCACTTCGTCTTCCCAGCACCCAACAAAGTGTCTAGCCATAGCCAGCACCCAGTAAATATTTGCTGAGTTGTTAAATAATGCAGCATTTGCAGTTGTAACTTTACACATCTTGGTTAGCAATTCAACTTCAGGTTTACACACCATTAAAAAGAATTTTCACATAACAGAAGATGTTACAAATAAAGACCAAGGGTTCAATATTCAGCAGCAGTGTCTTTAATTATTCAACAATCTCTTTTGTCCATATTTTTAAGCATCGTTCATCAGAAAGACTCCTTTCCCAACTAACATTTGTATTTTTTACAGGATCAGCAGTAAAGACAAACCTCAGAGAGATATTCCCAAGCAAAACTATGTCACTGAGTGTGACTGGATGACTATTGGTACATCATTTCAGTCAATTTCCAAAATAACGGCCCAAGTACATCAGGTAGATTTTAGAAATGAAGACATGCACCACTGACTACCTAAAATACATGCACATTAGTGAAGCATCAATTCCAATTCGTAATTGAAATCAAAAGTACATTAACAACCTGATATTGGTTCAAGAGTAATATCCTTTACTTTCAAGTAAGGATAACACTTATTCTTGTCAAAGACTATACTCTGATTAATACAACCTCTATCCCACCTTACAAGAAGGTTCTATCTTGTTAACAGTGAGATGCTGATAAGCCCGCCTTAGTCCTTAACACTTTGTCTTCCCAACCTGCTAAGCAATCTCTCTCCAGTATTCCCCTATAAGAGACGTTCTGCTCCAGTTACCAGACATAAAAGTTGTCAAATTCACATTATTATTTCCTTAGTCCCTGGTTTATTTCTTAATTCAAATTTTACACTTCTTTCAGAGAGCAAGTCAAATCTTACCTCTTTCAAAGAGTTCCCTAACTCAGCCTACACATCCTATCTTTTCTGATTTCCTACCACATTTATAGTCCTCAAAGAGCACTGGCTACATGCTACTTAACTTGGTTTTATAATTATTTTATATATCTCCTAGCTAGACTACTGCTCTCAAAGGAAAAAAAAAGGTCTTCTATGTCATTTTTCACTCCATAATCCTCCTCCCACACCTATCATGATACTGGGCAGAGGGAGGCACATTTATTAAGTACTTAATGGACTGAACTAAATGCTTTCTATATATAGATACACCACTTGAGCATAGTGTGCTATATAACAAATATCCATTGCATGCCTACTCTGTGGCAGGCACGTTTTTCCTATGTGTTAGACATAGGTCAAGGAGGAAAACACAGATGATTCCTGTCCTAAAAGCTATTATAGTGCAAGGAGGAAGACACTTTGAATTCCGAGTAATCTAGTAAGTGTTACAAAGCAAGGTTATGACTGGTTCCAAGAGGTAACATACTTTATAGATCCTCAGTCATGAAACGGAATCAAAGAATTTTAGACCTAAATGAGAACCTTGAACTTATTTTCCTCAATCCTCTTGCACAAAACATTACATTTCAGTACAGTCTATCTTTTCACTGGTTCTACACATTGCCTTAATCAACAGAAAGAAAACACTGGCTTCTTCCCTGTCTCCAATACTCCTCGCTCCTAAATATGGTAACCAGAACCCCATACATTTACCCATTACATCTAGTCCAGAGCACTGAGAAGAGAGCACTGGGCTGAGGATGAGCTACACCTTTACACTCTGGGTTCTCCCATCATCAACACTTTCCAGCCCAGTGAACAGAATCCCTATTTTCTGCCCAGAAAATAGCAACCTGTACTGCCTTTACGAAAAACAAACAAAACATGCTTCCATACTTCCTTGGACCTACTAATAACAAAAGCACAACACGGTTCTGGGAAATACAGCAAGATTATTTGAGTCTATGAGGAAGTAACAAATGAGGATGCCTATCAGCACCTTGGTCTCAAACTCCGTAGCAACAATGTACTAAAACGCCAAGGTAACACATGCACATACGTGTGAAGTTAGAAACTCTAGGCAACAAGTTGGCTGCCCCGGATATATACTGACAGGTCGCCCTCCCTAGGACGTGGGTGTGTCTGACGCCGCACGCAGGCACTGATTCACAACTCTCTCCATAACAACCAGCTCCTACTCAGAGGCTGGCCAGGACAGGGGAGATGAGGGCCCCAGCAGTCCCAAACTTTCCGAACCCCCAACCCGGGGTCACGGGTTTCGCCTCCTCTCAGTCCCAGGCAACGTCGTCTCAGACAGGATACGAGGCTGCTAGTGAACCTGGGCTGCTCCTGATTCGAACTCCTCTCTTTGGGAGGCTGGTAGAGCCACCCCGAACCCCCGAGACGTCTACTTCCTACTACACCTTCGTGGACTGCGAGCCTTCCCCGGCCCTCGGCTACGCTCTCCAGGGCACCAGGGCCCAGGAACTGACCCTCTTCAGGCCCCGTCCCAGCTCCTTCCCCGCCCCCGGAAAAAGCGGCGGAGGGGCGGGGAGCGGTGCGCGCGGATACGGCGGGGGCGCGCGTCCCCGAGCCCCGGGTCCGCGCAGCAGGTACGGCCAGGCCCCACCTCCCCTGCAAGGACCCGGCTACTCACCCCAACGATGTTCCTCTGCGACCTAGCAGCCGGCACAGACGCCTCTTCCGCCCGCTCCGCACCCCCCTCTTCGCCACCGCCCCCTTCGCCGCTGCCGTGGCCGCCGTCCTCGCCGCCGCCCCGGCTGCCGCGGCGCGCGTCCGCTTTCACGCACTCTGCCGTGGCCGCGCACGCGCCACTGCGCGGTGGCGTCACTTAGCAACCGGTCGACCGCGGGCTGCTGGGTCCCGGGGTGCAGGCCTAGAAAGTCGCCTGAGGCGGCTTTGGCGGCTTTTCCGCACCTGCTCTAACCGCTGCCCCTCCAGAGCAGGGGGCCCCAGGGTGTGGCTGCCCTGCTGGCACCTGGCTCCGGGGTAAGTCGCGTCACCGCACGTCACTGTATGGCGTCACCGGCGCGCGTCACTACGGATGGGAAGGTCCTGGGCGCCTGTGGAGTGACCTTGTCCGGACCGCCGCAGACCCTATCGGCAAGTTCTTGGAGGTGCAGGAAGGTTCTCCAAGGAGTAGGACCGGAAAGGGCTGAGAGCGCGGTTAATGTCGAGGCTGCTAAGTGACGCTCGTTAACTTCGCAGCAGGGTATGACTGGCCCAGCCTTGACTCTCAGTTTCCTCTCCCTGTAAATGGGCATAATAATACCGGTCCAGCCTACGCTGGAGAATTGTGAGGTGAAAATGAAATAAGGTATGCAAAGGTACTTTGTAAGTATAAAGCCTATTTGACTTGGTGGCTCACGCCTGTAATCCCAGCACTTTGGGAGGCCGAGGTGGGCGGATCGCTTGAGCTCAGGAGTTGGAGACCAGCCTGGGTAACATAGTGAAACCCCGTCTTTACAAAAAAGACAAAAACTAGATGGGCATGATGGCGCGCGCCTGTAGTCACAGATACTCGGGAGGCTGAGGTGGGAGGATCGCTTGAACCTGGGGAGTTCAAGATTGCACTTGAACGCCGCTGCACTCCAGCCTCTGCAGTGAGAGGAAGACACTGTCTCAAAAAATAAATTTATCTATCTAGATAGATAAGAGTCCTAGAAATCCGGGTGCAGGTCTGACTCTAGCTGATATAGGAGAGTCAGTTATCCCCGGCGCTGGAGCAAGGTAGGGGATCACCCGTGCGGGTGTTGGAGGAGACAGATTGGGAAGGACTTAAGTCCAGGCAAAAGCAGCTTCAGGAGTAAAAGTAAAAAGTGAAAATCGTCAGGAAAAGCAAGGCTTGGGGCAGGGAGACCCATTTTTTAGGCCATTGCAGTACTCCAGACAAGTGATAAGAACATTAAGGCATTGGCAGTGGGAATAGAGGAGGGGATAGATGTTAGCGCCATTAAGATGGTAGAATTCACAGCACTGAGGGGGGATAAATGAGTAGGCCAGGTTTCTAGCACTAGTGCTGAGGTAGACAGTGGTAACATTTAGCAAGATGGCAAGCTACATGAGTCTTGATTATCCACAGGTGTCTAAGTTACTATTATGGATAGTGATGGTGACATTCTTTAGGAGGGTGACCAGATATGTGAAGTATGATGATGAGTTCAAATATGGATATGTTTGTTGGGGAAACATTTACTCTCCATTCACAATGTCTTCCTTCCATATGGAATGACATCTATTAGTGTAATACTCTCCTGGCTTCTCACTGTACCTGTCCCCAATTCACTCTTCCCTAGAGGAGTGACTTCCTGGTTGGTGAACTTAAATGGGAGAAACTAGACATGTGACGTCTATCCCATTCTTTTTCTCTTAAAAGATAACAATCTTCAGGGAACTATCCTGATGTTCTTTTCCATTTCTCCTGGAGCAGGGCCTATGGGTAGGGACAAGGGTGCCTAGTCCAGGGCTACAAAGAAAGTATATGTATTTAATTCCAGAGTTTGGCATTAGGAAGCTGTCTGTCCACAGGTGATATTTAATACCAGCTTTGTCAGCTGTGTTACACAGAATAATGATCCCCCACACACACACCAAAAAAAAAAAAAAAAAAAAGGATGACCACACCCTGATACTCAGAACTTGTGAATATGTTATATTATGTGGCAAAAGGGACTTTGCAGATATGACTAAATGATGCATCTAGAGAGATTATGCTGGATTGTCTGACTGGGCTGGAGGCAGGAGGGTTAGAGTCAGAGAAGATGTGATGATGCAAGCAGAGGTCAGACAGATTTGAAGATGCTATACTGTTGGCTTTCAAGATGGACCCAAGGAATGCAAGCAAATTGTAGAAGCTGGAGAAGGCAAGGAAATGGATTCTTCTCTAGCACCCTAGGAACACAACCCTGCCAACACATTGATTTTAGGACTTCTGACTTCTAGAACTGCAAGATAATAAACTTGTATGTTTTAAGGTACCAGGTTTGTGCTAACTTGTTACAACAGCAGTAGGAAATTAATACAGTCAGCAATAAAGATAATAGTTGGTTTCCTGCAGCTTTCTCCGTTACCTGGAAACGAAGGGGACAATTCAGCACCTTCAGAGACTATAGCAATATGACTGTGACCTGATGGAGGGAACCTCCACGTCTGGAGAAAAATGTCCAATAAACACTCAAACTATACAGGTCTATGAATGAGGAAAGAGGTTGAGTTAAAATAGATTTGGAAGAAATAAATTTATAATTGGTAATTTAAGCCCGAGGCATGGATGAGATCAATCAGGGAGAAAATACAGAAGACATAATAAGGAGAGGCAAGGATAGGGACCCTGGGGAGCACTAACTTTAAAAGGAGGTGCAGATGATCAGAAGCCCAAAAAGAAGTCTGAGGAGGAATGGCCAGAGACAAAAGGAGAACTAGGTGAGCCTAATGCCTCTGAAGCCAAGCAAGCAAGATGGAGAGGAGTCAACAGAGTCAGAGACCACAAATAGGCCCAGTATATCAAGAACTAGAAAGCATTCACTGGATTTAGCAACAGAAAAGTGGTTGGTAACCAACAATAGCAAACTTCAGTGGGATAGTGGAGATACATACTAAATCACTGAGATCTGAAAGGCAGACCAATATAGTGGATTGGCCTCTGGACTGGTTTGATGGGAGTTTCAAGGTTCTAGTCTTGATTCTGGCCATTAACTAGCTAGATAACTTTGAAGAAATCCCTCAGCTATTCCAGGCTTTGGTTTGCTCATCTGGCAAAGGATGGGATCAAGCTGAGTCTATACTTTTCACATTAATTGCTAGATAATCCCCCAATTTTATTTTTTATTTTTTTTGTCATATTTGATTCAATACTTTTATTTCTTTTTATTTTTGAGACAGCGTCTTGCTCTGTTGCCCAGTCTGGAGTACAGTGGTGCAATCTTGGCTCACTGCAGCCTCAACCCCCTGGGCTCAATCACCCCAATTTTATATCAGACTCACTTGCTTGTAACAGTACACTTCAAATCCTTCTCAGACCATTTTTCAACCATTAAGAATCCGTATATTACGTGCCAGCTTCTGTCCTAGACACTATGGCTATGACACAGTTTTCAAGGAACTCACAATTTGGAGAGAGAGAAATGCTAAGTACATAACTAGTTGTCATAGTTCTTTTTTAAAAATAATAATAATAATAAGGCCAGGCGTGGTGGCTCATGCCTGTAATCCTAGCACTTTAGGAGGCGGAGGTGGGTGGATCACCTGAGGTCAGGAGTTCGAGACCAGCCTGACCAATATGATGAAAACCCGTCTCTACTGAAAATACAGAAATTAGCCGGGCATGGTGGCATGCCCCTGTCATCCCAGCTACTCGGGAGGCTGAGACAGGAGAATCGTTTGAATCCAGGAGGCAGAGGTTGCAGTAAGCCAAGATCACGCCATTGGACTCCAGCCTGGGCAACAAGAGTGAAATTCCGTCTCAAAAAAAATAAATAAATAAAAAATAAAAATAAATAAAAATTTAAAATAATAAGGTAGAGCTGGTTGTGGTGGCTCATGCCTGTAATCCCAGCGCTTTGGAAGGCCAAGTCAAAATATCTGTTTTAGCAGATAGGGACAAAATTTAAATAATTTGGCCGAGGTCATAGTAGAACAAGATTTAGACCCAGCACAAGCATCCTTTTTCCAAGAAACCTTTCCTCAGGCCCTTAGTTGGTTTAAGTGCCCTCTCTCTGTACTATTGCATGTGCACACATATTTATTTTAGCATTGACTTTAATAATAAGGATGTTTACCGTGTACAAGATACGTAGTACCTGTACCTATGTTACCTATGTTTGTCTTGTAGGCATTAGTTCATTTAAGCCTCATAACTGCCCTTTGAAGTAGGTGATATTATTCACAATATTTTATAAAACAGGAAGCCAAGGCATAGAAAGGTTAAGTAATTACTCAAGGTACAATTAATAAGTAATAAAGCTAGGATTCAAATCCATGCTTTTAACCCCCAGGCTTCATACTGTGTACCCTTTCCCTTATACTGAGGAGTTCTAGAAGGCATAGTTTACAGGTTGTTGTGTGTGATATCAGTCTGTGTTCCTCATATGAACACAAGAGAATTGTCTCTCTGAGCCACGAGTCATGAAATATTTGGCTACCCTTGAGTAACTAATGTGTTTTCTCTTTATAGGCAATGTGAATTATATAACTGGCTGTTTTTCCCTTTTCACTTTGCCAAGAAGCTCTGAGTAAATTTGTTGGCTCAGCGTTTGTAAGTGGGTGAATTGCCCTGCATATCTGTATTCTGTTGCTTTGAAATTTTTTAAAGAAAAATAATGTAAACTTTTCTGTATTTTCCAAATTGTTGACAATGTACAATAATAATCTTTACAATTAGAAAAATAAACTTTAGGCCGGGCGCGGTGGCTCAAGCCTGTAATCCCAGCACTTTGGGAGGCCGAGACGGGCGGATCACGAGGTCAGGATATCGAGACCACCCTGGCTAACACGGTGAAACCCCATCTCTACTAAAAAATACAAAAGACTAGCCGGGCGAGGTGGCGGGCGCCTGTAGTCCCAGCTACTCGGGAGGCTGAGGCAGGAGAATGGCGTAAACCCAGGAGGCGGAACTTGCAGTGAGCTGAGATCCGGCCACTGCCCTCCAGCCTGGGCGACAGAGCGAGACTCCGTCTCAAAAAAAAAAGAAAAATAAACTTTGTTCTTAAAATAATGTTTGCAGCTTCAAATGATTTCTCATACTTTGACTCTGTGAATAAGAGCTGGTTTCAGGTTAAGTTGCATGAGTTAAATATAGAATCCAGGTTCATATAAAACCAAGACTTCTGTATGACCTGGAAAGTCCAGATCAATAGAATTGTTCAGACAGATCAAAAAATATTTTAAGTGGCATAAAATAGTTGTAGCCCTTCTTGTTTTTAACTTATGTCTAAGTAATTTGAAACCACTTTTAGGTTATTTGGACACATGCTCCCTTGCTTTAGAAATTAAAAAACCCATGATCTTCCTATATGCTGATATTTTATTATAATAAACTTTATAGCTGATCTTGTTGCTCACCATTTGTCAGAAAGGATGGATCAAGATCACCTGTTCCAAAACTGAAATAATTTTGGGGGGGCACATGTCCTCAAATTTAATTGGCTTAGATCCAGTAACTAAATATCACATTAATTTATTTACTTAAGGGTATGTTTTGCAAGTAATTCTTCCAGGTAGATTTACTGGCCAGCCACTTTGCTAAAAGCCATATATTTCATGGGAGCATTAGTTAGATTTTCCTACAGTCAGAGTGAGCAACTGATCATTTCTTCTTTGAAAAATTTCAATCCAAATCTTGATCATTCTCCAACAGAGCATTCTAAAGCCTAAACGGCCCAGGCAGGTGGGTAAGTACTCTGAACTCAGCCCAGCAGATTGTTACCATGTGGTATGAGCATCCAAGGTTGCCAGATTTGAAAACTGTTGACCTCTAAATATTGGTAACTAATGGGAATTTTTTTTAAAGAAAAGAAAAACATGACGTGTCTGTGAGTTTGCAGACCCCTTGCTCTGTTGAATGGAACTTGATGGTCTTGAACACGATTTTTTTCATATTTTTGAAGAGTTGTTTAAGGAAAATCCTGGGTTGCCTGCAGGGGCTCTGTCTGTTCACTACCATATGGAGAGGAATGTTCCTATTTAGGTGAGAATCTTAACAGGGTGACTCACTCTTCACAAAAGGCTGTCAGCCCTCTGCCATCTGCTGATTAGATTACTGAATTCTAAACAGTGTGTATCTGGCTTTGGTCAGCCACACAATATTAGCTGGTCCATCAAGACACTGCATACCTGACCATATTGTCCTGAGCATACAAACAGAAATCTTCCCCACCCACAACCAGGAGTGTTTTCATGGCTTGTATTTTGAGTATTGTATCTTCTGTCTATGTTAAGCAATTCTGGAAGAGACAACTCCACAGAGCCCACCAGTGCATTGTGTGGGCAAATAGGCAAAGCTTCCCCTCTGCCCTCTGAAGGTGTGCTGAAAGTGAACCAACAATATGCAGATCAGGAGAAAAGGGTATACAAATTTATTAATGTGCACAAGCACAGGGGAATCACGGGAGAATGATTATCCAGTAACACAATGAGGTCCAGATGCTTATATACCCTTCTTCATAAGAGAAGGAGAGATGGGGGAGATGTGGTAATTTTAAGGGACAGTAAGTTATTTTTAGGAAGAATAAATGGCTCCAATGCTCAGGCAATGGTTAGTAAATGATTCTCTCTTGGAATTAAGTGGGAAGGGAAAAGGGATGATAGTTTGGTACAAAGTTTGGACTTTACGTGTGGTGTTTAATTTTCAGTCTCCCTCTGATGTGAGGTTTAATCTCTAGTTAATGAAATTTCAGGGAGGGGATCAAAGGCAATTGTGTTTCTCTTTGGTGGGTCCAATTTATAGGTATATAAGGGAACTAAAGAGAAAAACCTCATCCTGAGCTTTAGGAGAGATAAGCTTGGAGATGGGGTGTGGGTGAAGGGGTGTCAGATTTTGAAGCTGCTTCTTTAGTACTTCAAAGTGCCATATATTGGGGTATCCTTTTCTAAGCTTCAATAGCTTTTACTATAGGATTGTTATTATGCACTTGATCACATGAAAATTTCTTTCAGAGCTAGGTATGAAGTGCTTGGCTACTCTTGAATAACTGATTGTCCTGCTTACAGCAAGTGAATTGTGTAACTGGGTATGTGTTCCTTTTCACCTTAGCTGCCATTGAGCTCTGAGTCAAATGTGTAGCTCCATTTTAGTGCCTGAGTAGAAACCTGTGGTCTGTATATCTGCATTCTAATTTGTTTTCTACTGGTACTGAACCTGGTACTTAAGTTTGGGTTTTCTCCTTCTCTGGTTTATCTATAATTTCTTTTCCTTTTTCTGAGACGAAGTCTCGCTCTGTTGCCTGGGCTGGAGTACAATGGCGCGATCGCAGCTCACTGCAACCTCCACCTGCTGGATTCACGCAATTCTCCTGCCTCAGCCTCCCAAGTAACTGGGATTATAGATTCACACCACCTCACCTGGTTAATTTTTTGTATTTTTAGTAGAGACGGGGTTTCACTATGTTGGCCAGACTGGTCTTGAACTCCTGACCTCGTGATCTGCCCACTTCGGCCTCCCAAAGTGCTGGGATTACAGGCGTAAGCCACCGTACCCGGCCGGTTTATCTATAATTTTCTACATTCTGTTTGTAATTTCACTAGCCACTTCAAGTTGTTTGTGAAAAACCTAGGAAAATAAGTGGTAAATATGCTTATGATGACTATCTGATTCCTAGTCCCTTGCCCTCACTTCAGGCAAAAGTTAAAACTTATACACCTGACCAGGCACAGTGACTCACACCTGTAATCCCAGCACTTTGGGAGGCCGAAGCAGGCAGATCAACTTGAGGCCAGGAGTTTGAGACCAGCCTGGCTAACATGGTGAAACCCCGTCTCTACTAAAATACAAAATGAGCCAGGCATGATGTGTGTACCTATAATCCCAGCTACTTGGGAGGCTGAGGCACGAGAATTGCTTGAGCCTGGAAGGCAGAGGTTGCAGTGAGCTGAGATTGTGCCACTGCATTCCAGCCTGGTGACAAAGCAAGACTCTTCTCAAAAAAAAAAAAAAAAAAAAAAAAAANTTCAGGCAAAAGTTAAAACTTATACACCTGACCAGGCACAGTGACTCACACCTGTAATCCCAGCACTTTGGGAGGCCGAAGCAGGCAGATCAACTTGAGGCCAGGAGTTTGAGACCAGCCTGGCTAACATGGTGAAACCCCGTCTCTACTAAAAATACAAAAATGAGCCAGGCATGATGTGTGTACCTATAATCCCAGCTACTTGGGAGGCTGAGGCACGAGAATTGCTTGAGCCTGGAAGGCAGAGGTTGCAGTGAGCTGAGATTGTGCCACTGCATTCCAGCCTGGTGACAAAGCAAGACTCTTCTCAAAAAAAAAAAAAAAAAAAAAAAAAACAACTTGTACACCCTTCTCTGCTGATAAGAATATATCTTGTTTATGAGTTCTCTAGCATTTTACATAAGATAAATAGAGCTAAAATAATGAATTGTCTTTTAATGTTACTGCAACTCTGCAGTATGTCATTCTCTTAACTTTACTTTTTTTTTTTTCTTGAGGGAGATGGATAGGTGAAGTAATGGTTGACAAGCATAAGTGGGAAGCTTCAAGTCCCAGGTTCTCCCATCAAATCATTTTCTCACAATCTCGCTCAGTATTCTCTTCTAGTAGGCCAGAATTTGAAGGATTAGCTCTCTAAATATCTAGATATCTAATCTAAATCCGACTCCTTGTTTTAAACTCTTTTTGATTTCAAATATTAATGATCTGGTAGTATTCACTAGTGTATCTATTTCCATGTACTTTCTTTAACTGAAGTACATGGAAGATTCTAAAGCAGGATTCATTGTTCTCTTAATACATCTTTTATATTTGTTAAGCTGAAGGCAGAAAGGTAACTGACTGCTATGACTATTCTTAGGCATTGTCATCAACACCAATGTGTCTATGATTTAATATTTTAATACTGTACTTATCTTAAAAATTGGACAGTAAAGTTGCTTTGTAAATGTAAGGTAAACATTTCAAATATACTATAATTTTTGTAGTTGTGTATTTGTATTTTTTCATTGCTTAATATACCCTGAACCAAAACAAACAACAACAAAAGAAACAAACCAAAACAAACACACAAAAATAGCCTAGGCTATTTCCTACTTCAGTTTTCATTTACTTGGCTATTTTGTGCCAGGCACAGAGGGGATACAGAGATGGAAGATAACAGTTTCTGATCTAAAGGAGCTAACAGTCTAGAACTGCACTGTCCAGTATGGTAGCCTCTAGTCACATGTGGCCATTTGCATTTAAATTAAAAATCCAGTTTCTCAGTCACACTAGCCACATTTCAAGAAGTTAATAGTGGGCAGGCACTGTGGCTCACACCTATAATCCCAGCACTTTGAGAAGCCGAGGCTATTGGGTTGCTTAATCCCTGGAGTTTGAGACAAGCTTGCCAAAATAGTGAGACCGCCTATCTGCAAAAGTAAATAAATAAATAAATAATAGTGGGGCACGGTGGTGTGTGCCTCTAGTCTAAGCTACTTGGAAGGTTGCAGCGGGAGACTCGCTTGAGCCCAGGAATTTGAGGCTGCAGTGAGCCGAGATCGCACCATCGCCCTCCAGCTCAACCAACAGAAGGAGACCCCATCTCAAAAAAAAAAAAAAAAGAAAAAAAATTGTCAATAGCTACTGTATTGAACAGTGCATGTACACAACATTTTTATTACTGCAAAAAGTAGTTTTGGATTGTGTTGGTCTGAAAGTCGTATGAAAGACACGCAAAGTAGGGCAAGGCAACTTCAAACAGAAAGATCTTGTGTGAAGTATGCTTAAGAATGACTTGGGGGGCATGTTGATTCCTACTGCCAGATATTCTCATTTAAGGGGTACCAGGAGAGCCTGGTTTTTTAAAAAATACCTGAGGTGATTCTGATGCATAAGGTGTGTGGACTGCACAGAAAAATCATGTAGGGTAAGTGGCAATCGCCTACTAGAATGATTCTGAACTTCCCACTTAAATGGCATCTGGTGCTTGAGCCAATCTAATTTTGACTTAGCCAGATAAGAATGCTGTGAGTACATATGTACCTCAAGTGTTGTGGAGCATTTTGTACTCTTTTAGGTGTCTAAAGATTTTAAGTGTCTTTGTCATGTACATTTTGAATACTTAAAAGGATATGTTTCAGTCAGGATAGGCTAGGTTATGCAACAGTAAAACCCCAAAACATCAACGTATTTTCCAAAAGGGAAAAGAGAACTCTAGAGGATCTCACACTAACAATAGTCCAGAAAAGACAGCACTTCTCACAATTCATGTCAGAGCTCAACACAGAACCAACCCTAACGAAGCCAGAACGTGCAGTCCTACCATGTGTTCAAAAGAGAAACAGAACCAAATAAGAGTGAGCAGCACCCATGATTACCACAGTGATGGTAAAGGAAATAATGGTGATCATGCTGTAAGACAGATGAGACCTCCAGACACATATAGTGGTGGTGAATGGCAGAGATGTGTAGGACTAGGATGAGTTTTAGAGAAATTCTTGGCTGAGGGAAAGAAGCCAAGATGAAATGAAGAAGAACTGAAGGTTGAGTTAGAGTGTTTTGTAGACAAATACCCTTGACTACCTCTCTATTTAAAAGAAAAGCTTGATCCTGAAAGGGATCTTAATCCAAGGTTTTGGCTTTTGTTTTGTTTTTTGTTTCGTTTTTTGAGACAGGGTCTCGCTGTGTCACCCAGGTCAGAGTGCAGTAGTGCAATCACAGCTCACCGCAACCTCAACCCTCTGGGCTCAAGCAATCCTCCTGCCTCAGCCTCCCGAGTAGCTGGGACTGCAGGCATGCACCACTGTGCCCAGCTAATTTCTTTTAAATTATTATTTGTAGAGATGAAGTCTCATTCTGTTGCCCAGGCTCGTCTGGAACTCCTGGGCTCCTGCCTCTGCCTCCCAAAGTGCTGAGATGATAGGTGTGAGCCACCATGTCCAGCCTGAAGCTCTGGGTTCTTGAAAGGGTGATGTAAAATATTATGATATAGGCAAAGGGGCACATCTGTAAGCTGACAGTACTATGTCAGAGAAGTATCAAAGAGCCAGCAGTCTCAGAAGAGTCCTACTTCTGTCTAATCTGGGGAGAAGAATGTTCAGTCCAATGCTACCTGAAGGGCGCCAGGCATTAGACCCTGGTGTAGAGGGAGAAAGTAGCTCCAGGAGAAGCCATTTATTTCCACTGATAGCAGGAGTCAGCTATTCTGGGTTTTGATGTTTTTGTCTGTTTGCTTGTTTGTTTGTTTTGGTCTTGATTTACTTTCTTCAAGCTTGAATGCCCCTATGTATGACTGATTTTTCTAATGTCTGCACACATCAGTGTGTGTATCTAAACTGTATAACTCATAAATATTCAGTGACTCACCTTGTAAAAGATTTCACTATCTTGCTGTAGTGAAGCAAAATCATGTGAACACTAATTTTGGTCAGTGAAATGTAAATGAAACTAATGTGTACTAGTTCTAGCTGAAGCTTCTATGCTCTCTGTTCCTCTACCAAGATGCCCAACAGTGTTCCAGAAAAAAAACTGTGCCATTGATTGTAGCTGAGACCCTCAGTGGCCTCTGTAGTGTGAGGAGAAATAAATCTTTGTTGTTGTAAGCCACTGATTTGGGGGATCATTGTTACTGTAGCATAACCTAGCCCATACTAACCAATATTATGTGGATTCTGTCACCATCTGTGCAGATTATGCCATTGAGATCCATCAGGCAATGGTGAATTAGAATGAAAAATAAAGGAGAAATGTATGTTCCAAAATACTGTTTTATAATGATAAAAAGCTAAATGAAGAAGATATAATTGAGCCGGGCGCAGTGGCTCATGCCTGTAATCCAGCACTTTGGAAGGCCAAGGTGGGCAGATCACCTGAGCTCAGGAGTTGGAGACCAGCCTGGCCAACATGGAGAAACCTTGTCTCTACTAAAAATACAAAAATTAGCCAGGCATGGTGGTGCACGCCTGTAATCCCAGCTACTTGGGAGGCTCAGGCTGGAGAATCGCTTGAACCCAGGAGGTAGAGGTTTTGGTGAGCCAAGATCACGCTATTGCACTCCAGCCTGGGCAACAAGAGTGAAAATGCAACTCAAAAATAAAAATAAAAAATAAAGATAATTGTTATAACTCTCTATACATCAAGCAGTTTAGTAGCAAACCACATAAGGCAAATCCTTTTTAAAAATACAAGGAGATTATCATAAAACTATATTTTATTAGGAGGCTTTAATATGTGTTTCTAAACTTTGATGTACCAAATGACTAATAATAATAACAAGGCTATGGAGGATTTTAATTAAACCCTCAACGAGCTTGATGTAATAGTTTTAAATAGAACTTAGTATCCTATAATAGAAAATACAACTATTCTTGTCCAAGGAACATTCACAAAAATCAATCATATGCTTGTTCACAAAGTAAATTTTAAAACAGTAAACTTCAAAAAGAAGAAATGGTACAGTGTATGTTCTCTAGCCACAATGAAATTAGAATTATTATTAAAAGATTGCAAAATAAAAATTATCTTCTTGAGATAGAAGAAATATAAACTGCCATTACTTTCTTTTAACTTTTAGGTTTGGGGGTACATGTGAAGGTTTATTAAATAGGTAAACTTGTCTCAAAGGGGTTTGTTGTACAGATTATTTCATCACCCAGGTATTAAGCCTAACACCTAATAGTTATCTTTTCTGATCCTATTTTTTTAATTATAGAAGAATGGCAATGGGCACTTTATATATAAAAAGCTGTCTTGTGTAACCAGAACAATTCTCAGAGGGAAAAAATAATAAATGAACTTTTGAGACCAGGCGTGGTGGCTCATGCCTGTAATCCCAGCACTTTGGGAGGCCAAGGCTGGTGGATCACCTGAGGTCAGGAGTTAGAGACCAGCCTGGCCAACATAGTGAAACCCCGTCTCTACTAGAAATACAAAAAAAAAAAAAAAAAAAAAAAAAAAAAAATCAGCCAGCCTGGTGGTACATGCCTGTATCCCAGCTATTTGAGAGGCTGAGGCACCAGAAACATTTAAACCTGGGAGGCAGAGGTTGCAGTCAGCCAAGATCATGCCACTGCACTCCAGCCTGGGAAACAGAGGGAGACTCCATTAAATATATATATATACTTTTGATATTTAAAAAAAAAATTGTAAATAAATGAATTAATCATTCCACTTAGAAAAAAGAAGGGAGGCCGGACGCAGTGGCTCACGCCTGTAATCCCAGCACTTTGGGAGGCCGAGGCGGGCAGTCACCTGAGCTCAGGAGTTCAAGACCAGCCTGGACAACATGGTGAAACCCCGTCTCTACTAAAAATACAAAAAATTAGCCAGGCATGGTGGTGCATTCCTGTAATCCCAGCTACTCAGGAGGCTGAGGCAGGAGAATGGTTTGAACCCGGGAGGCAGAGGTTGCAGTGAGCCGAGATCGCGCCACTGCACTCCAGCCTGGGTGACAGAGTGAGACTTTGTCTCAAAAAAGGAAAAAAAAAAAGAGAAACTGGGGATGGAGGTGGATATAGAAGTGTACCAGTTAGTTATGGCTACAAAAATGCTGCATAATGAACACACACAATCTCACTGGCATACAGCGATAAGCATTTATTTCTTGCTCATGCAAATCAGCTAAGATCACTGTGCTTCAGACTGTGGAATACTCTGGAGTCCAGGTGGAAAGGGCAGTGGCTCACTGGAGCATGGTTTTCTCATGGTGACAGCAGCAGCATAAGAGCACAAGCCTGACCACAGAAACATGTCGGGTCTCTGCCCAGGTCACATCTGCTAACATCCTCAGATCCTACCACTCTCCTTCTCACTCCGCTGTAATAGATTTGGCCTCTTTGCTCTTCCCTCTGCCCAGGGTGCCCTCCCCTAGCATATTCATTCCCATGGCTCACTACCTCACTTCAGGTTTCGGCGTCAATAGCTTTTGTCAATGAGGTCTTTTCTGAGCAACCTGTATAAAATAGCAACTTTACCTGTATTCCATCTTTCTCCATAGCAGCAACTATCAACATGCAACTTACATCTACACACATACATGTATACTTGTTTATTATTTATTGGCTTCTCCACTAGAATGTAAGCTCTGGGAGTTTAGCATTTTGATTTCCTCACTGCTGTTTCCCCAGCACCTTTAGCAGTAACTGGCAAATAGTAGAACCTACATACAAATGTATTAAATAAGTAAGTGAGAAACCATTTCATACCAATCAGATTGTAAAATAAAGTTTGATCGCTTCTGTTAAGTTTGTGGAGCAACTTAACTCTTCAACACTGCTAGTAGACATGTATACTATGATAGTACAATCAGTGTTTCAGAGACTGCTCATTTACTTCCAGTATCAATTCTCCCTTTCTTCCTTAGTAATAGAATCCACTATTTTTTGTAGAGCATTTGACCACCCAGAATAAAGATGACACATCCCAGTCTCTCTTGCAGCTAGGTGTGATCAGGTGACTAAGTGCTGGCCAACAGTATATACTTGGAAGTCTTTCTTCTCCTCTTCTCCCTTCTTGCTGGCTGGAATGTGTATTTAATGAGTGAAGTTCGAACGTCCATATTGCACTGTAAGATGAAGGCCACATGCTAAAAATGGTGGAGCAGCAAGACAGAAGTCTCCTGGATCCCTGATGATTTTGTGAAGCCACCACTCCACCCTTGCACTGCCTAGCTCTGGATTTATTTTATGTAAGTGATAAATGTTTTGCTATTTTTAAACCCACTGTTATTTTGGACTTAGTATCACTTGCAACTACACCTAATCTTAATAGATAAATCACTTTGGAGAATAATTTGACATATCTAATGAAGTTGAAGATGGCATGTGCCAGGACCCAGAAATTTCACTCCTAGGTATAACTCCTAGAAATAGTTCTCCCAGCAGGGCACGGTGGCTCATGTCTGTAATCCCAATACTTTGGGAGGCCAAGGCAGGCGGATCACCTGAGGTCAGGAGTTCGAGACCAGCCTGACCAACATGGAGAAACCCAATCTCTACTAAAAATACAATATTAGCCGGTGTGGTGGTGCATGCCTGTAATCCTACCTACTCGGGAGACTGAGACCAGAGAATTGCTTGAACCCAGGAAGTGGAGATTGTGGGGTGAGCCGACATTGCACCATTGCACTCCAGCCTGGGTGACAAGAGTGAAACTCCTTCTCAAAAAAAAAAAAATAGAAAGAAAGAAAAAAGAAATAGTTCTCCCTTATCTATTGATGGAGACATGTACAAGCATATTCATAGTAGTGTTGCTTCTAATAAGAAAAATATGGCTGGGCGCGGTGGCTCAAGGGCCGGGTGCGGTGGCTCAAGCCTGTAATCCCAGCACTTTGGGAGGCCGAGATGGGCGGATCACGAGGTCAGGAGATCGAGACCATCCTGGCTAACCCCGTCTCTACTAAAAAATACAAAAAACTAGCCGGGCGAGGTGGCGGGTGCCTGTAGTCCCAGCTACTCCGGAGGCTGAGGCAGGAGAATGGCGTAAACCCGGGAGGCAGAGCTTGCAGTGAGCTGAGATCCGGCCACTGCACTGCAGCCTGGGCGACAGAGCGAGGCTCCATCTTAAAAAAAAAAAAGAAAAAAAGAAATAAAAGAAAAATATGACAGGCCGGGTGCGATGACTCACGCCTGTAATCCCAGCACTTTGGGAGGCCAAGGCAGGCAGATTTCCTGAGGTCAGAAGTTCGAGACCAGTCTGGCCAATATGGTGAAACCCCACCTCTACTAAAAATACAAAAATTAACCAGGCGTGGTGGTGGTTGCCCGTAATCCCAGCTACTCGGGAGGCTGAGGCTAGAGAATTGCTTGAGCCGGGGAGACGGAGGTTGCAGTGAGCTGAGATCGTGCCACTGCACTCCAGCCTGGCCGACAGCATGAGACTCTTTCTCGAAATAAAGAAAAAAAAAAGGAAAGTCTTTAATATCTGGAAACAGAAGAATGGATAAATAGTGGTATTTGCAAAATAAAACAGTATACAACAGGGGATATGAATTAACTAGCATATACATATCAACACAGATTAACCTCAATATAATGTTGAGTTTTAAGAAGCAAGCTGTACATTATATTTTTGCATATGTTTTTTAAAAAGCAAAAGAATATTATATATTTGCTAAGAAGAGAACACTCTTCATCTTGCTCCTAACCAAAAGTGATCCTCTTGGCTGGGCGCTGTGGCTCACGCCTATTATCCTAGCTCTTCGGGAGGCTGAGGTGGGCTGATCACCTGAGTCCAGGAGTTTGAGATCAGCCTGGGCAATATGGTGAAACCCCACCTTTACTAAAAAGACAAAACATTAGGCACATATGGTGGCATGTGCCTGTACTCCCAAATATTTGGGAAGGTGAGGTGGGAATTTGGGAAGTCAAGGCTTCCCTGAATTTGGGAAGTCAAGGCTGCAGTGAGCAGAGATTATGCCACTGCACTCCAGACTGGGCAACGAGGGTAAGACCCTGTCTCAAAAAACAAAACAAAAGTGTTCCTGTTACTCATTTTATTTTCCCCCATTTATAATTGTTTCCTTAATTTTTTTTTTTTTTTTTTTTTTTTTTTTTTTTTTTTTTTTTGAGACAGGATCTCACTCTGTTGCTCAGACTGGAGTGCAGTGGCACGATCTCAGCTCACATCAACCTCCACCTCCAAGGCTCAAGCGATTCTCCTGCCTCAGTCTCCCGAGTAGCTGGGATTACAGGCATGCACCCCCACTACCTGGCTAATTTTTATATTTTTAGTAGAGACAGGGTTTCACCATGTTGGCCAGGCTGATCTTGAACTCCTGACCTCAAATGATCCAGACGCCTCAGCCTCCCAAAGTGATGGGATTGCAGGTGTGAGCCACCGCACCTGATCAACCTTTTGTTTTTTTTTTTTTCTGATTTTTTTGTTTGTTTGTTTGTTTTTTTGTTGAGACAGAGTCTCGCTCTGTCGCCCAGGNTTTTTGAGACAGGATCTCACTCTGTTGCTCAGACTGGAGTGCAGTGGCACGATCTCAGCTCACATCAACCTCCACCTCCAAGGCTCAAGCGATTCTCCTGCCTCAGTCTCCCGAGTAGCTGGGATTACAGGCATGCACCCCCACTACCTGGCTAATTTTTATATTTTTAGTAGAGACAGGGTTTCACCATGTTGGCCAGGCTGATCTTGAACTCCTGACCTCAAATGATCCAGACGCCTCAGCCTCCCAAAGTGATGGGATTGCAGGTGTGAGCCACCGCACCTGATCAACCTTTTGTTTTTTTTTTTTTCTGATTTTTTTGTTTGTTTGTTTGTTTTTTTGTTGAGACAGAGTCTCGCTCTGTCGCCCAGGCTGGAGTGCAGTGGCCGGATCTCAGCTCACTGCAAGCTCCGCCTCCCGGGTTTACACCATTCTCCTGCCTCAGCCTCCCGAGTAGCCGGGACTACAGGCGCCCGCCACCTCGCCTGGCTGGTTTTTTGTATTTTTTTAGTAGAGACGGAGTTTCACTGTGTTAGCCAGGATGGTCTCGATCTCCTGACCTCGTGATCCGCCCGTCTCGGCCTCCCAAAGTGCTGGGATTATAGGCTTGAGCCACCGCACCCAGCCAACCTTTTATTTTTAATTGAAGTCTAACATAGATACAGTAAAGTGTACAAATAATCATTATGCAGCTTCTTGGATTCTCACAAAGCAAGCCCAGGCCAAGGAATAGAACAATGCCAGCACTCCAGATAGCTTATTATTATTATTTTATTATGATTATTATTATTATTTTATTTTTATTTTTACTTGTTGAGACAGAGTCTTGCTATGTCACCCAGGCTGGAGTGCATTGATGTGATCATGGCTCACTGCAGGCTTAACCTTTCAGGCCCAAGTAATCCTCCCATCACGGCCTCCCAAGTAGCTAGGACCACTGGCATACACCACCAAGCCCAGCTAATTTTTAAATTTTTTTGTAGAGATGAGGTCTTACGATGTTGCCCAGGCTGGTCACCAACTCCTGGGCTCAAGGGATTCTCCTGCCTCGGCCTTGCAAAGTGCTGAGATCACAGCCATGAACCACTGCACCTGGCCTTACCAGGTAGCTCCTGTGATACTGAAGAAAAGGATTTTGTTCAGTCGCTGGAGGAGAGTCATTCTGTTTGTGTCTCCTGCCAGATGAAAATCAAGAAGCATCTATTCCTAATTGTAACTAACAACCATCCTCAAACCAAGAGGAATACCAGCTGTAGGATGAAGAAAACAATACTGGAGTTCAGAGTAAAAAGACAGAAAGAGCCTGACACCTTTTGATGACATTATTGTTTGAACTGTATCAACCAAAACTGAAATGAACTTTCCCTCTGTACCCCAATTACATGAGCTTTTAATTTCTTCATTATTAAATCTGATTGAATTGATTTTTCTGTTTCTTGCAGCCAAAAGCATTCAATCTGATACAAATAGGTTAAAATCTATCATTATTTTATTTAATTGATTTAGGTCAGAACTTGAAATAGCTAACATGTCTTTCTTTTTAATTTTATTCAAAATTCACCAAGCCAGATATTCTTTTCTTTCATTTGATGACTATTATTAGAGAAATAATAATAGATAATGCTGTTTATTACATGCCTGAAACTATTCTAAGCATTTTTACATCTATTAACTCATTTCATGTCTTCAACAATCCCATGAGATATAGAATATTATGGTGATTACACCATTATACAGATGAGGTTTAACCCCAGCCCATTTCAAGAAAGGAAAATGTGAGAATAGTACATTACAGTACAGTGGCCACTAGCCACCAACTGTGGCTATTGAGCACTTGAAATGTGGTCTAAGTATAGTGCTGTATGCACCAGATTTCAAAGACTTTGTATAAATAAAAGAGTATAAAATATCTCATTAATAAGTATATCATAATGACTATCCATGAATATATGCATATGTGTGTGTGTATATATATATATATATATATATAAATTTTTTTTTTTGAGATGGAGTCTCACTCTATTGCCTAGGTTTGAGTGCAGTAGTGCAATCTTGGCTCACTACAACCTCCGACTCCCGGGCTCATATGATTCTCCTGCCTCGGCCTCCCAAGTAATTGGGACTACAGGAGTGCACCAGCACACCCAGCTAATGTTTGTATTTTTAGTAGAGATGGGGTTTCACCATGTTGACCAGGCTGGTCTTGAACTCCTGACCTCAGTGATCCACCCACCTCGGCCTCCCAAAGTGCTGGGATTATAGGTGTAAGCCACCATGCCTGACCTGTTAAAAATATTTGTGATATATTCTGTTAAAGCATATTAAAATAATTTTACTCTTTTTCTTTTAAGAGACAGGGTCTCATCAGGCCTTCCAGTTGAAGTTGAGTGGCACAATCATAGCTCACTGCAGCCTTGACCTCCTGGGCTCCAGTGATCCTCCCACCACAGTCTCCGAAGTAGCTGGTGCTACAGGTGTGCACCACCACTCCTGGATAATTTTTTTTAATTTTATGTAGAGATAAGGTCATGCTATGTTGCCTATGCTGGTCACAAACTCTTGACCTCAAGTGATCCTCTCACCCTGGCCTCTCAGAGTGCTGGGATTACAGGCAGGAGCCACCATGCTCGGTCTACTTGTTTCTTTTTATATTTTTATGTGACTCCTAGAAAAGACGTTTAATTCTACATGTGGCTTGTGTTACCTTTCTATTGGACAGCGCTACTCCAGTGTGGTGGTTCTCACAGTGTGGTCCTGGACCAGCAGCATCAGCATCACTTAGGAACTTGTTGGAAATGCAAGTTTCTGCTAAATCAGAAACTCTCAATCAGAGATCTTCTGAATCATGCCTGCTGAATCAGAAACTCTTGGGGTGAGACCCAGGAATCTGTGTTTTAACAAGCCCTTCCTGTGATTTTTTTTTTTTCTGACAACTGTGAGATGTAAGTTGCCTGTTTAAAATGTGCAGTTTAGTGGTTTTAGTATTTTGGAGAGTTGTGCAAACATCACCACAAAAAGCAATCTCATTCCTGCTGTCAGTATTCCTCATCCCCCATACCACCATCGCCATCCCCAGGCAACACCTCATCTGCTTTCTGTCTCTACAGATTTGCCTATTCTAGACATTTCATAGAAACGGAATCATACACCATGCAGTCCTTTGTGGCATCTTTCACTAAGCATAATGTTTTTCTCTGTAAATTATTATATGTTAAAGTCTGAGAACTGCTGTCCTAGGGTAGAAATGGAAAGGAAGTAGAGAGAGTGTGAAAAACTAAGAGTATGAAAAAAGAGGAATGCCCCTGATCATGAGATAGAGAAAATGAATGACACCAGAAGGACATTACCAGCAAAAGGTGAAAGGCAGTTTTTTCCATGTGGGAAAATAAGCTACCAGCCTTGTTCCCAAAGTCCAGGAAGACTGACACTGAGGCAAAATATAATTATATATTATGTTTATGTTTTGCTCTGCCTATATTATAGCTTTAATCTTTTTAACTCCTTAAATAATGATCAAACAGATGATAGTTAAAGCCATGACAGTAGGTGAAACTGTCCAAGGAGGAAGATATTACAGAAAAGAAAAGGCTACTGCTGAGGAGAGAATATTGGAGGAATGTCTTCCATTCCTATACTGCAGTTTTCAAAATGGTTCATGCCCACTTTCTCCCTTGAGTCTAGCCATAACCCTGTTAGGAAGTAAAGTGAGTATCACTATCTGGACTCCATAGTTAAGACGTGATTCCTTACACGGATATAATTTGCTCAGGGTGTCATGTTGACTGATTGAGTTGAGGTTTCTTCTCCACTCAGTATTTCTCATCTGTGTTTAAAGGGAAGAGGAAGAAATGGAGACAGAAGGGCCGGTCAGGAAGGTGGGAGTAGAACTAGGTGGGTATAGTTTCATGGAAGCAAAAGGAGGAGTGTTTCAAGGAAGGACATCTTATTTGCTCCCTTGAATTAAAAAAAAAAAAATCTTTTAATGAACAAAGCGTGTTCTTTATTATTATTATTATTATTATTATTTTTTTTTTTTTTTTTTTTTTTTTTTTTTTTTTTTTTAGGGGGTGTT